>NC_062979.1:14454427-14769743 GCF_023078275.1 Leguminivora glycinivorella | reverse complement strand
AAATATTCAGATTAAATATTCATTACATTTAATCAGATAGTTAAATCTCATAGGTATAGGAAGCCAAAAAAATGTTAACGCAAAAGATCATATAAATACTGTCACATAATATGAATATTGTGTACTATTTTATGTCATGGTTTACAACCGGTGTTAAAAATGTATGTAAGTATTTATCTATGTATATTGACCTTAGTCACATCTACATATAATGTTTGTTTTAATTTATGTAGGGTCATTTTGCGTCTATTTACTTTAGTTTTCGTGCACATACCGAAAAATATATTTTTTTATGTAGGTAGATACATAAATAGTATGTAGAAAAATAGGATTGTAAAAAGTGCAGCAAACAAGGTTTCATATTTAAATTGTTACGTCAAATGGACGAAAACTAGCAATGGACACCAACTATTTAACTGGAAACAGTAATGTATTTTTAAACTATTGAAAACATATCGGGACCTATGTTTTATTATTGGAAAATATCTCAGTTCATTAAAAAGGTCCATAAAATGATCGTCATGAATTAAGTTACAAGTTATACTGCATCTACAATTAATATTTATAATTATGTATTTTTTATACATGTACCTACTTTCAATTCTTTTATTTTGACTTAACGATTATATAGGTATCGGTATATATTATTATAGGTATTGAGACCAACCTTAAATTGGGATAAGGATACTATGTAAATTAGAGATTTTTGTTTGTAATTACCTAAATAAATAAATAATAATAAAAAATAGTATTTACATACATAACTTCATACCATACCTAGTCGTAATTATTTATATCAATGATCTTTTTATAGTTGTACATTGGACCTATCATGCCAGAAATGCGGTATGCTAATTACCTATAACAAATAGTGCAGTAGGAACAAATGCCGGTATAAAATATCAATTTAACTACAAATGTCTGTCTAGTTAATTTTATAAGTTTTTGCCCATAGCTGTCAGATACTACCAAGAACGATATAATGTTGGACTGACAAAGCCCATACAAAAAAGCGTACCCCTGAAATATGTGGGCTTTTTAGGCTTAAAACTAGATGGCGCTGTTTCGCAGCCTGGAAGTGGCAAAAATCATATTTTCCCCAAATATTTTTGCGTGATTTTATTTTTTTTTAAACAAACGACCTACGTCCTTTTTACGTAAATTGTAATAAATAATTATGAATATTATGTCACCTGTGTTAATAAACGCAGCAATTATTCTTGTAAGAAAGCGAGCAGTGATTTGTTACTAATTAGGTACGATAGCAATACTTAGGTACTTACTAAGATTGCCGTGGGTGTCGTAGAAGTCGATTGTGGAATATGGGTTCAATAGCGTTGTGGGCGGTGGGTTAGCAGCATGTCACTGTAATATCACAATTTAGTTTTCTTTAACCCCTTAATTGCTATGAGTAGCGCTGAAACTTGATTTTATGTGCACAGTCCACCCCTTTTGGGCATATAGGCGTGTGTTCTTGTAGGTATACATTGCCACATTAGTTTTACATTTATAAATTAGGTATTTCAATGAATTAATATATTTGACAATGAAATAAATCTATGGAAACGGATTGAATCGCGTATAATGAATTTAAAATACATCCCGAAAATACATCCATTCTTCTATGTGGGTAGCTTTTGCACATTGTAATTTTTCCTCAGTCAGGCTCTGTCACCCGTTGACCACGAACGCTGTAAAGAGTTCAAAACGTCGGGATGTATTATAAATTCATTATACGCGATTTAATCCGTTTCCATAGTTTTATTTCATGAGTAACTATCACGATAACCGAAGACAATATTATACTCGTATTGGACAATCTTGACACTTTTTTTTGTCATTATTTAATAATTTACTTATGTTAAAATGTTGGCCGGATCTTAATAACTAAGCTCTGGCAAAATAATTTAACCTAACTAAGAATTAATCGGATCGTGGTGTGAGAAGAGCATATGTGGACCACCCGGGTGGAAAACGTCCGCGTGGGCGTCCCAGATATCGCTGGTGCGAGGAAGCCCTGAAAGTCCTGTCCGCACTCGGTGTACCCAACTGGCGTGAAGTGGCGCAGGGTAGGGCAGAGTGGCGATCTCTTGTGTCGGAGGCCAAGATCCTTTTTGGGTCGCTGAACCAGTGAAGTAGTAGTAGTAGTAGTAACTAGGAATTAGGGACATAAGACTTATATTGACCGGGACCTTATAATAAAACTAACCGTGAAAATAAAACTCTTAATTAGGGACATAGTCTGGAATGTTGAACTAAAAAGCTCAAGGCTTTTCTCATTTGTTATAATTGATTTATAATTTACCGCAGAAGTTTAATATGATTTATAGACGAGATGTGTGACGCAAACGACGACCTTTTGGCCTATCGTCCTTATGTACGTTACATTAGTTACCTGTCACATTACGGTGACACGCTGACTAATTAGAAAGAGGCTTCGTTATTAATTAGGGTAATTCCATGTAACAGAGTAATGTAAGTGACCAATTATTTGCATGTTTTTTTATTCATGGTGCTAATTTAAATATCAATATATCTAAGAATTAAAAGTAGGCTTATTTAGAGATAAATTAAGACTTCAATTTGCATCATAAATAAAAAAACATGCAATGAAGTGGTCACTTACATTACAGTTACGTGGAATTGCCGATTTAGCTGACCGAATATCTTGTGTACCGAGATCATAGGACAATGATGTACAGTCATCGGCATAAATAAGTGATGATTACTGTACCTTGTCGCTTTTATTTTAATCGTTTGATAATTTCGTATGACATTTCAAACAAGATCTTAATGTGACAAAGTATTAGAAATCGTCACATATTTATGTCGCTGACTATAGGAGGTAAATTAAAATTATTCAGATCGAATTAATAGGGTTAGTTCTGGAGACTTGACCGGGTTAACTTAAACCAGCATAATAATACAAAGAAAAATTTAAAAATATTTAATTTCTTTATTAACACGCATCTGTCTTATCGAGATCTACATTTACAAAATGTATTTACATTAATAACAACTTTATTACCAATAGATATCACCAAAGATTTTGACCTTTTTAAACGATTAAATTATTGTTTCTCATTTTCAGCACCTCCAAAGCAAGGCGGCAGACTCCGACTGTCTGAAATCAGCGGCTCAAGCCATGACGCCTCTGCTTGCCGCTGGCATACCCGCTCTCGGCATAGAGCCACTGGACGCCATGAGAGTGGACGAAATCCGCTTAGACTTGGCCGGCCTTCGGCTTAATATGACGAATTCCAGTATCACGGGACTTAAAACAGCAGTTATTGATAAGATCAAGTAAGTAGTTGGGGTCCCTTGAGTATCTTTAGACTTTGGTTGCCTGACGTCAGCAACATAGGTAATGACGCCTCTGAACGGCACTGGCATACCCGCTCTCGGCACAGAGCCACTGGACGCCATGAGAGTGGGCGAAATCCGCTTAGACTTGGTCACCTTCAAATTGACCTAGTAAGGTATTTGTTCTTTTGTCTCAAAGTAATATACATTTCGTTTTTAAACATAAAGTTACAGTTACCAACCTTTGCCTTAACGATGATAATGAAGATCTAAAGATTTTGATCGTATTTAAGCACGACCCTAAGACTGCGTGTTAAATATTGACTTATGTGTCACTAGACCCCTGTCAGACAATAAAATATGACCGACGCTGTACCGGATTGGCACCGGGACGGCAGTACCGGCAGAGTCAGCAGGTCGGGAAAACGAAGCCCCGCGCCGGTAGGGGCATCGTTTTCGATACGTCATTACCGGAGTATCTGAGTGGCCCATTACGACTCCGTACTGTCGTCGGAGGTGTATTGTTCAGCCCGGTAATTTTTTGTGTACTTAATCATCATCATGCAAAATAAGTTCTCAAAGCAATTACATTATTCCAGATTCGACATGGCCAAAAAGCAGCTAGTGATCGTGTACCACGCGGACGTGGAGCTCACCGGGCAGTACAAGGCAGCCGGCCGGCTCATCATCCTGCCTATCAGCGGGGACGGAGACGTCAAGATTGAACTTAGTAAGAATTTCTTTGTCTAGGCATGAAGCCTATTATATCCTTTGTCATGCGATTCGACCAAAGATGTATTGCGAGAGATGTTTTTAAACCAATAGAATGTCAACGTGATCACAAATATATAAACAGCCTTGCATTGTCACGGCATTAGGGCGTGTTCAGATACAACAGATGTAGTGCGAAAAGGGTTTCCTTTGTATTTTTCCGGAAACTTTTGTATTTTTAAAGCTAACTAGTTCAGTCAAAGTCAGTACGTCTTGCACTGAGACTGACTGAAATAGCATGACACGATCGTACGTTTCCGTAACAATACTAAGGCAAATCTTTTCGTAGGTACTACATATGTATGTATTTTTAAACGTCCCGTCGGTCCTATGTCTGATGGGGACTGTAGGTATGCTGAGTTAAGATATTAGCAGAAATTGACATTTAATTCTGATAATTGCGATAGCAATGCCCTCGACAATAATTTTGGGCTGCAGTAATGCAATACTGCAGGAATGAAATGTGAAATTGAATATTAAATTATGTACGACGGCTGTTCCGAAAGTTTTTAGCTGCTCCGGTTGTATTCATGCGATTTGTATTTTGCTTAAAAAAAGAGAGATTTTTGAGAGATTTTTCATTATTAACTGAGGTGATGTAGATTTGGGCTTAGAAAGAGATTAGTTAATTTTTTATATTTATTTTGTTTAATTAGAACGCGTCGACGCCTTACCAACGCGAACATTTATGATCAATTCTTCAGACTCTTTTGTACTGTGATTTAACATTATTTTTGCATTGCAAGAGTTATCGTATTTAAAGGTAGTAGTAATTAAGAATCTTTACTGTTTATTTAATGTAAATATAATAGGTGACTTAGTAGAGGGCGACAAATGAGTCATGTCCTAAAACAACGAATATCAGATGTTTACAAATAAGTACATCAAGTAAACCCTACGTCTAGTAATTCATGCATGGAAAATAGCAGAAAGACACAGTTGATCAATCCCGGGGGGAACCAAGCATGTGATACAACTACTTGGATTAACTACCAAATTCGATAAATTATAGAAAAAAATAGGTTTTTTTCTAAGAAGTCAGAAATAAAAATACAAAACAGCTTTTGGTAAAAGAAATATAATCAATTAATTATTCACATTAGTCTCATAATTTCTTTTGGATATGATCTATATTGAAATATCCCACAGAATAGAATAACATTTATTCAAATCGCATGAGCAGCTAAAAACTTTCGGAACAACCCTTGTAATAGTTTCCATAGTTAGAAAAAACATTCAGCCGAATTGAGAACCTCCTCTTTTTTTGAAGTCGGTTAAAAACTACTCTGGCGGTAATCGAATGCACTAAGTCTATTGAGTCTCAGACGATTAAACAAAATATGGCGTAATATATATTTTTATTTTTTTCAGAAAATTACAATTCAAAGATTGTGATACCTTTCACTATCGTGAAGAACAAGGAGGGCAAGGATACAATGCACATGAAGGAGTACAAGAACGAATTCGACATTAAAGATGGCGCTCACTACTCGTTGACCAATCTCTTCAATGGCAACAAGGTTCTGAGTAAGTAAAATTTGTGTATTGCTTTTAATATTGAAGAACCAAACTAGGGTTGCAAAAAAACGTTTTTTTTTCTGGCTTGAAAAAAAAAAACATGAAAGAACCGTGAAAAAAAAACAGAATTTTTTCTGGATCATGTTTTTTTTCTAAAGTATGAAATCTCAAAATTTGCAGAGCAATTAATACTTTTATACGGTTTTTTAGACTTAATGTTAACTATTAAACACATTTAATCAAATAACTTTAATTTCTGGTCTTTATAAAAGTAACATTTACGAAATCTGTAGTTGGTAGTTATCACTATTTACTGTTGGCAACACCACCACCTCTCCGCGTTGCACGCCGCATCGGGGATTTCCCAATAAACGTTTTTATACTGAATGTTAATCGAATTAAAATGTACGTTATTATTATTGAAGCACGTTACAACTGACGAAAAACCGTTATTGTCGAATTATTTGTTCATCTAAAAAAAAAAAAACATTTTTTTAAAAAAAAGGGTGCTGGGTTTTTTTTTTCTGTTTTTTTTTCAAAATTCTGAAAAAAAAACATTTGGTTTTTTTTCTATTTGCAACCCTAAACCAAACCCATAATAATAATAATCCAGCGTATTCAACTCCCAGCGTTCGATGATGGTTCTTACTTATGAAAGTTGATATTCATATTTATGGAGCAGCAGTAATATAAACGATGAAGATATTTTTTTGGAAATTCAGGGCACTCATTTGCTTGGCAATGTCCCATAGCCTAGTATCATCAGCTTTCAAATGGTTCTTACTGAGGGGTACTACATTTGCAAATATGTGCCTTTGTGTTGTGGGTTAAAAGAACTCCTTCTGCTTTATTATAAACTGATGTGCCACCTGACTTTTAGTTCATTGACCTTTTATATTACAGAGATCGTAATTTGGCGTTAGTTTACCTACTTATGAACCAAGCCGGTTTTTATAGTTACTGGTTTTGGCTTCAATCCCAATAAAGTCATTTGGGATCACTAATAATAGGAGCACTTTCAGGTTGTGGTTAGAGTCAAGCGGAACGTACGGTCGGTAGCAAATGAAACAACACATCAATCAATAGTTATTTGTTTTACAAGTGGGCAAAGTAGTTGTTTAACCGCACGTATCAAGGCACGAAGGTTAAACAAACTTTGCCACCGAGTGAAACACAAAATTTTTCACCACACAAATACGAACAAAATACTGACTATAAAACATCAAAATAAATGAAATCCATCAATTTATTCAATATTTATGATTCAAAATCATTATTTATAGGTGAAATGTAGCAGCCAGATTAAGACCTCGAGTTAAAATTCGTATGAAATTACTTTGCCCCCTTGTGGATAAAATGCAATTTTGCTATCTGTTTTCGAATAGCAAAGAAAGCCTTTACCAGTTGGTGTGGTGAAAAAGTATTTGACATCCTGAATAGCTTTCCTAAACATAGAAAAATACTCGTATTATGTACAGTTCGCGGTCAGAAATGTCAAAAATTTATAAATTTTTCTGTGAGATAGGTATTTTTGATGGTGCCTGTACCTAAATTAAGTTGAATAACATATTTGAGCTAAGTGAAAAATAATGCATTACAGAAAATTAAAAAGCAGGCCCAGGAGAAAAAAATCTGATGATTATGATATAACGTAAAAGTAACAATCGCTCAATTTACAGGTGACAGCATGCTGAAATTTATGAATGAAAACTGGAAGCTCCTGTCCACGGAATTCGGAGGATCCTTGATGCAGAAACCAAACAAAAAGATATTCCAAGTCATTAGGAAGTATATGCAGAACAAACCTTTAGACGAAATGATAGATGTTTAAGTTATATACCAAAAACTAATCATAAATAGGTAGATATAATGAATGGTGCTGTGGTGACGGATTACGAATTTTACCACGCCCTTTTCTCCAGTGGGTGTAGTAGAAGTTGACTGTGGGATATGGGCACAGTTAATCTAGCAACCTATCGCTACAGTATGACTAACAGTGACAGTGAAACTCGAGCAGTTTCATTTGTTCTGCCTGCCCGTTTTGGGATCAGAATCATAAGTTTATGTATGAGTTATGAGTGTATGGACATAATGTATACCGGTGGAACAGAATAATGGACGTTTCCCAGTTTTGTTCCACTCAGTATACATTTTATTGTTATGCGTGGTGGGCCCTGCGCCATTGTAACAATTTCTATTAGAGAGAGACCTAAAGTAGAACTTCTCTTGCCCTTTGGCGTAGAGAAATAAGTAACTGAGCAGACTCCATACATATCTGTTTTCATAATAATAAAACTACCGTGCGACACTGACATATTAAACATGTAAAATCGGGTACCTCGCGTAAAACGTCGGCATCGCGCGTGCTTAATGAAATTGCTCCTTGTTACGGACCTAAACATGTCGAGCGATCGACAATGTAAAGTATTAACTTTTATAGGACTATACTACTTCAATAAAACATGGTAAAACGACTGTAAAAGTGCTTGTAAAATTTGTTTAAAAGTTAATACTTTTTAAACTTTTCTTTGATAGGTATTTTTTGTGTAGGGAGCAGTCTCATGTTTACTTATTTCTCTCTGTTTTTGGTTAGTTCTGTTTTATTTATAAATAAGTACTTATAGGACCTCAGTCATTACTAGTTATTTTAAGGCAAATAATTGTTATTGACAATTTTAATATAAAGGTATTTCAACATAAATGGGTTTTTGTAAATATAGAACGACTAAGATTATTCGAATAAAACATGACTGTGTTGAATGAATCAAAGTTTGTTTTCTTTAAGAATCAACAAAAAAAATCCTGTTTTTGGCAAAAAAGAGTAGGTATAAATTAAAAAGTGCCACCGTCGTCGCTTCACCCATTTATGAGAAAACGAGACGACACGAGTTTTTAAATTGTACTCTATTAATGACAAGCCTTTTTAAAGTTGACTCACGAGTCACGCAAGAACGGCACGGGACAGTTGTCAATGAGGAGGCAGATGGCGCCACCTTATTAGTCCATTGCACAGATAAAGAATTTCATACGTGAGAGCGAGAAGATGATTTTTTTCTGTCTCTCACATATGATGACAGTGACATGCCTAGACACTTGCACAGGCGCCGCCTGGCGGGATAGAAAGTCAGTGTGCCTCTTCATTCTATAGAAGGTGCCACGTGGTTTCCTGGATATTGTGGCACATCCCGTTCGTTCCATTTTAGCTTGAACCATTTTTAACCCCCGACGCAAAAACGAAGGGGTGTTATAAGTTTGACGTGTGTCTGTCTGTCTGTCTGTCCGTCTGTCTGTCTGTCTGTCTGTCTGTCTGTCTGTTTGTCTGTCTGTGTGTGTGTCTGTCTGTGGCATCGTAGCTCCCGAACGGATGAACCGATTTAGATTTAGTTTTTTTTGTCTGAAAGCTAAGTTAGTCGGGAGTGTTCTTAGCCATGTTTCATGAAAATCGGTCTACTATGTCGCAGTCGGGGGTTTTTTCAAAATTTTAATTTTGTGGTTAGGTTATTTAAAACGCAGATTTTTCAGCGCAGACAAGATTGACCATCACCACCAGACTAGCACCGTGCGGCCGATTCGGACTGTTTTTGTTTCTAACGCTAGTGTGGAACTTTCTGCGTATCGAATCCACGCTCGCGTTCGCTGCGTCACGCCGTGATTCGCGCGCATAGTCTGGAGCGGGCTTAATGCACCGCGGCAAATTTGGAGTCTATAATAATATAAGTACTTATGGAAATTAAGTACAGTCAAGTGCAAAAATACGTATCGATTTTATCCGCTCAAAAATATGTACCGAGACCTTATTCCGCCGACATAAAGTGCTATGGGACATATTTTTGATAAGTTGTACGCACCCATATTTTTACACTTGACTGTACCTACATTTTTGGGTTGAATTAAGATACCTAAATTGTTTGTGATGACTCTTCTCTTGCCACACAGACTACACAACTAATAAGTATGTATAAATTTTGTTATTTGATCGGCAAAAAACGATGAGCAATCGATTATTATTATCTGAATGAATGTGCGTTAATAAAGAAAAGAGATAAATTAATCATCATTATTTATATATTAATCAATAATAATTAATAGTCTATGTGGCGGTAAAATGTGTGAGCCCTGTAGTGTGTAGTACCACTCGCTCCACAGAGAGATATACGCTCATAATTGACTATTATGCGTTTGTTCAGATTTTAACGACATTTAATTTCGATTTTCGTCTCATTGCGTTACGAGACGACGCTGTATCGTAAAGTTGTGTTTTGGTATTAAATGTAACATCTCCCTTGGAATGAAAGTACATGTATTATATAATCTTAATTTTCTACGCATGTTTTTAAATTGTAATTCTATGGAATTGGATTCTATGAAGAGAGATTGTAAAACTAAGAAGTTTAGAAGAAAAACCACTGTTATAAAAGAAGTTCTTTAAAGAAGTACTAAACTTTTATCGTCAGGCCACTTGAAGACTTTTGGTATTGTAATTGAAAACTATAATTTGGGTTTTGATTAGCGGAGCTCCATGCAGAGGAGATTGTAATCTTATTTAGGTATCGACTCAATGCAAACTTTATACTAGACATACATTCGATATAGAACAGATAATTAATTGTCAGAATGCAGTTTATAACACTAAAACGTCACAATAGGCTAGTTTCCTACTAGTCAAATCAGCTTCTTTTTCTTCTTCTTCTTCCTCGGTTCCTCATGGCTGAGGGTCGCGACCACATGAGGTCGTTATTTTTCGCACCAAAGCTCTCCACTCCGCACGGTCTTCTGCAGTCCTCATAATAGGCGCCTGTGTTAAACCCTGGCAGGCCTTCTTAACGCTGTCCACCCAGCTTCTTTTTAAGAACTGTCAAAACGATTTGCTAATATGGAATTACTATGAAATACTGAGGAGTGACGTCACGGTAAATTCATTACTTTATATCTTTCTCTTTGACTTAGGTATTAAATAAAAATTATGTTTAAACATAACTACTGTATATGTATTTTTAATACAGTTGTTCAAAAAGTGCCCGTTCTTTGGCTGTTTAGCGTGCGAGAAGTGGGTTTTACGCACTATAAACATGCAATTAATAAGGCATTCATATTTAAAACATTGATATTTTCTATGTAATAAAATTTTTCAAAATATAAAATGGTTTATATTTTGAAAAAATAGGTCACAATGAGCCGTGTAAATAGAATGGAACGAAACGTGTCTTCTGTCGAAAGAGTTGTCTCTTAATGCAAGCACGTTCAAAAACCTTAATATGTTACGCGATTTGTCATAATTATTTAATGTTATTTGCAATATATCGAGGCATAAATGGGTCGATTGAATTAAAATATTAGTATACATTAAACAATCGTCCCAAATCGTAAATGTTTATGTTTTTATAGTACCCAATGAAATAAATTGTGTTGGATGAATAGCAAAATCGAATATATGCCCGCAAGTTTAAAAGTTTCAAAAATACGCCTTTGAATTGTCAAATATACTGCGTCAATGTCAATGCGAAAATTGAGAGTTCGGATTGTTTTATTTCCTTGTAGTAGTGTTTTTCGCAACTGTATTAAAATACGTCGTTCGTCACACGTGCGAGAATGTCATTCTTCACTCGTCCCGAGATTTGCCACTCGCGTGCCGCTCGTGTCTCGAGACTCGTGCAGTAATGACATACTTCTCGCATTTATAAATTATGTGGTGCTTTATTTCGTGCACTGCATAAAATATTTTATTTTAAGAATAGGAAACTAGCCTATGTTTTGCACTGATAGATAGGTGTCATATATCGGTGATAATACAAGTGACACAAGTTACATCTCAGAAGCGTCTCATGATTGCTTCGGCCGAACCACGTGCGTGTCCGACACGTAAGCGTCCATGTGGTCCACATGTTGTCATACCTTACGGTCCCTCAATGTCAGTCCAGTTTGGCAAGTCGGCAAAGATAGCTCCCTCAATGTCAGTGCAGCCGGCATAGCCGAAGTGGCAATGGTTTACGCTCCGAAGCTATCCGCTATTCCGTATTGGCACAGAATATATAATAGTACAAGTACAGAAGGCTCACTCCTTTGAAGTTCACAAAATGCCGCCATTCTAAATTCTTACCTACATTAACGAACGGACCGCACGCGAGCATCCGACATTGAATTCTAATGCGCCGCGCGAAGGTCCCCATACAACCATTTCAGTCGCAAAATCTTCAAATCAGTAACTAACTGTCAAATGTGACATAACGCGTGGTAACGTCGTGCAAACAATGCGACCGTATTGTTACAATAACAAAGTGTAGTCGTCGTGTGCACTCGTTACGGTAACAAAATGTGTACGAATTTGTGGCTGTCAATGTCACTGTCAGAATGACTTTTAACGACACTTTATTAGTCGACGTTTGCACACATAACGGTAACAACATGTGGACGAATTTGTGGCTGTCATTGTCACTGTCAGAACGGTTTCTGACAGTGACATTGACAGAATATGTACACACATGTGTAGGTCTGATTACCGAACTGCTCCTAAACCACTGTAACCGCAAATGACAATCTGAAATACGAAGGTTTCTCAAACTTTCTTGTGAAGTTGTGGACTGGTTGCTTTGAATCATTTAAATATGAGCGAATTAAATAATAATAAACGACGACGACCATTTAAGCACTCTTCGACATTTTATAGAAATGTGGGAAAGTTAAGAAAAGTGCAGAATGATAATACAAATAGATAAGCACTTTATAGTTACTTAATGTATTAAATATATAATTTTTAATTCTTATTGATAAAAATGAAGTGCAGTGTTGCTTTACACAATAAAAGTAGGAATCAAATGAAATAGAGTATTTACTGTGATATTAATAGAATTTCTGTTGCGCAATGATAGTTTTTTTCAGTACAGATGCTGCTTTTTACACGCAGTAGTGCGAGCAAATCAAGCAATGATTCATTTCTTGTCTGGTCGAAACTCTTAGCTTAGATTTAGGTACTGAAAATCGTCGTACGATACACGTGCGAAAAGGACATTCACAACTCGTGTCGATTTAAAACACTCCCTTCGTTCGTGTATTAATTTATCGCTACTCGTATCGATTTTCCTCTTTTCCGCACTCGTATCTACAAGTATTTTGTTTGGGTTACAAAAAAAACATTTTATTTACTCTACTACGTTTTATTTATGTCTCTTTAACATTACAAATTTGTAGACACTTATCTATACAAAAATCCTGACAAAAGAAGTACAGATCATATTATTGACGACTACTTCAACAAGTGTCAATTGTGAAATGCCGCAAAATACTAGTTGCTCTATAGAAGACCATAATAATATGATCCCCGATCCTTTACAACCCAGCAGCTCGGTACGCACGTTACATTTTTTTTTTAATCTTCTTTAGTGAGGGCAACTGAGTACGACGGCATATTTAATTGTTTATAAAGTTTGAGGATACCTGGAAAAAATTAATACAAGAATTACGCCATTTTGAAAACAGCTTTCGGTCACGCGTGTACGCTGCGACCATTTTGCGACCATTTGTCGACCGTTTGGTGACCGTTTGGCGACTGTTTTTTACATGGAATATTACCGTCTTAATCCATATTTTAACAACTTTATTGGTTTTCTAGGCATTATTTTTAATATTTCAGTATAGTGTATGCACCGGAGCACTAAAACTTCACCAATCAATATACATAACACGCAAACACCGAGTAGTCAATAATATTATTACTGGTTAAACTGAGGTAAATTGATGGCGCGTTGATAAATTTAGACTTATTTTATGAAATCACTCGAGCAATTTAATTGGCCATGGTAATTAGCCCACATTATATTACAAATGCAAACAATATTTATCTTTAACAAATTCTTACGCCATTACATTTTAATGTCAAATGGTTTTATTTCTTTTTTACTTTGACGTCTCTGACAGTCGCCATTTGAAAAGAATGAAATGAACGAATGATTTTGGGAAAGTAGTCGCCAAACGGTAACAATGTGTGCACGCGTAGTGCACACTTCTGTCACTTCTGTGACCATTTGTGCCTGTTACCAATCGTCCCCATTTGGGTCGCCGCGACTAAACGTCGACCGTACTGCGACTAAACATTGAGACCCGAAGACCTGTGTGTACACAAAATAGGAGGATTTGCGTAGGAACGGCGACCGATTATGGTTATATGGGTCGTCACCACTGAATGGGTCGCGAACTTGCGGCCGCCGGCATGTACTTGTAGCGCGGCGATAGAATCGCGGAGTGAGCCGCCCTTATTGGTGCGAAAGAAAATTTTTGGGTTTCGCCACGGCAATATTGCAAGCCCATAAAAATCGCTACTTCGATAGCAGTTCAGAAGGCTCAGCTGCTAGCCGGACAAGTTGAAGTGACAATCATTCACTATAGCATATTGCATTGCATCTATCTCTCTCTAGCTAGCTACGATAGGTCACGATATTATCGTACAAGTAGCGCAGGAAATTAGCGCTGACCGTTATTGAGCATTAAATCAAAAACAGTGTACGTAGCCAAATGCACAAACGCTGACCATAATATCGTTTTTGTAGCTACTTATCTTTATCGCTCTTCCGTATTGGCGCGATAGAGCTAGGCTGCATTGCCTGCATTTCGATCGGCGTCTGGCGCCAACGATTGCCATTCGGCTAGGCCGGCTGGTCTGAGATTACAGGGACGAAGGGTATGCGTCCTCATGCGCAGCTATCTGCTCCATACTCAGCGCTAAACTTTATTACGCATTTGCGCATTTGGCTACGTTGGTTCCGTGTATTGGCCAGACACAAACACAACAGAGACAGACTGCGTTTCGATCGGCACGTCGTAGCGTCAATGTTTGCCACTTCGGCTAGGCAGGCTGGAGTGAAAGAGATAGTTGTGTCTCGCCACGGAGCTACCGATAGTGACATTGGCTAGGCCGGCAATGTTGCAAGTCGACAAAGATCGCGCGGTCACGGCTGTGCTTGCACCACGCTACCGGGGACGGCTACTTTCTTAGCACCACATATTTGAAACATTTTTGTAATATTACTATTAATAGCTTTTCCGATGCTGTTGCAATGGACGTTGCCCTCGACAGGCTTATTGACCTTGAGTTCACGGCGAATAGGGGCATTTTCAGAATTTGGACTCGCTGTCAGTTTGGGCGACCGGTCTGGCGTAGTTGCACTGAGAGAAAATACAACCAGTTTTCATGTTCGTTCAACAAGTTTTTTGGTTAAAATAGCGCCTACGTGATCTTTGGTTCAAACAATAAGCTACTTGTCATTTGAATCGGCAATATATTTGAATCAACAAGTCGATTTTATAAAAACAACCTGACACATATTGTTTTAAACATACGTTTGGCTGATTCAAACGGATAAACCGCAACAAGTCGAACTTGTTAAATTCACAATGCAAATTTCTCTCAGTGTGGTAGTGACCCTGCCTGCTAAGCCGCGGTCCCGGGTTCGAATCCCGGTAAGGGCATTTATTTGTGTGATGAATACAGATATTTGTTCCCGAGTCATGGATGTTTTCTATTTATATAAGTATGTATTTATCTATATAAGTATATATATCGTCGCCTAGCACCCATAGTACAAGTTTTGCTAAGTTTGGGGCTAGGTTGATCTGTGTAAGGTGTCCCCCAATATTTATATTTATTTTATTTTAGTTTTGTGACGACAATTAAGCATTAAATCTGTCTAAAAATTCACTTTTTTTCAAATTCTGAATGTTTTTTGACAATGACATGCTTAATTATCGTCACAAAACTGACAGTGAGTTAATTTTTGTTAGCAACTTACGATAATTGGGGGTCTCAAATTCTGCAAATGCCCATAGGTGCCACGAAATACTAAATAATATCTGAGAGCGTAATTAGGTAACATTTTGTACTTTACATGTCGCCATGATTCTACTCAATTCGATATTTTGACATTACTTGCATTTCTTTTACGCGCCATGACAGCACATGCTCTGATAAAGGACAACAATAAATTAAAAACAAAATCTTGAATCTTGTAAGATTTGTACTTACCTATACGAAAGTAGAAATTTATATTTGTTAAATGTATTTCTAAAACAATTTCTAAAGGGATGATCAATTAACGCCCATAATACTATTAACGGTAATTAATGATTTCAACGGAAATTGGGCAGGTTTAAAGATTCCTTTTACTCTAACGATATTGCTACAAAATTAATGAAGTTTGGTCGTAACATTTGGGTCAAACACATTTTTAACCCCCGACGCAAAAACGACGGGGGTTTGACGTATCTGTCTGTCTGTTTGTCTGTTTGTCTGTTTGTCTGTCTGTTTGTCTGTTTGTCTGTCTGTCTGTCTGTCTGTCTGTCTGTGTGTGTGCCTGACTGTGGCATCGTAGCCGGATGAACCGATTTAGATTTAGTTTTTTATTGTCTGAAAGCTGAATTAGTCGGGAGTGTACTTAGCTTAGCCATGTTTCATGAAAATCGGTCTAGGTACTATGTCGCGGTCGGGGGTTTTTTCAAAAATTTAATTATTTGTTCTTCTTTTCATGTCGAGGTCCATCTCTGTTTAACCTCCGACCCAAAACCGACGGAGTGTTATAAGTTTGTCTGTCTGTCTGTCTTGTCTGTCTGTGTGTGTGTCTGTCTGTGGCATCGTAGCTCCCGAACGGATGAACCGATTTCGATTTAGTTTTTTTTGTTTGAAAGCTGAGTTATGAAAAAGGTTACTGGTGTGAGGAAAAAATTTAATGGATAACTGTGGTACATTAGTGCATCTCTACGTTATCTTGCAGCTGTCTCATGTTTAGCGCATGACAGAAAATAAATGCAGAAAAGACCCGTATGACTTAAACTATACTATAAACAGTGTACGATGTATACACTGTTTTATTTATTATTCTTGACGTCAATACTTTCATAAATAACGGAGTAAATATAATCTTGACAGACTCTGAAATTTGAAGAATTACAGCTGCTGGACTTCACGATCAGCTTTTAATTTTTTTTATCTTTATTAGGTAGGGTGAGGTTGCCAACAATGAGCCACCAAAAATTTAAATCTTAATAAGTCAGTCATAATAGGTCCAAATTCAATTTTTTTTATTCAGTGCATTTGTTATTTATCTAGCTCTAAATTTTCATCATTATTTTTTAATAAAACTGAATAGAAGTCGAGATATTTTAGTTTTTTTAAAAGATGAACAATGGCTCATTGTGTACAATCTCTGGTACAGACTGAACCGGTACTATGTATTCAATGAACCGGCCTAGTACACAATGAACCTACCATTATATAATTGCATAGTTTTTGATAAATAATTGCAAAATATACAAACTAATTTAGGTAAATATGGGGCAATTTAATAAATACAACATTTACAATGTCAAAAATGCTTATTTATTTAAACTAAGAGTAGTTTACTAATGTAATCGTCACAATATTCTTCGTTATATGAAAAATAAAGTCTTGCACTTCAAAAAACTTAAATAATATATGTATTATCATATATTTTTGTACTATATAGTAACGTTATATTAGATATATTTATATTAACTCTTAAACATGGCAAAAGTTGTACAAAATAGACCTTCCAAAGGCTAACTAGAGAATTACCTAGAAAACCTCCTGGTTCATTGAGTACTCTAGCCTTGTGGTTCAATGTGTGCTAGATGTACATTTTCACTTTTTAAATTCGGTAAAAAATAAACGGCACAAGAAAGCCGCATCAGTGAATGTCTAAAAGATAGAGAAATAGTCACTCCGCACAACTGATTAATTAGATAAATCAAACATAACTACATTCTGAGAAAATAAAAAAACTAAATACTTAATTTTTTTCTGTTTTCTTGTCCAAAATCACAAAATACTTTACTACACGTGCAATTTCAACGCGGACCGGCCGCCGACTGGGGAGCGAGCGGGGGAACCTTAGCGGCGCGTGCCTATGTTCGCAGTGCAGTTTGGCAACGTCGCATTTTCGAATAAAACCGTTGGTTCCTTGTGTACCACTGGTTCTCTGTTGCCCACCTTACCCTACCTAAATAATCTATAATTACGCAAAAATAAACAAGGGATGCAAGAGAAAAAAGTAAGGAAAAGACGACTGAGTGAGAGATTGTATGAAGATCAAACGAAGACAGGTGAATGATGAAATGACAAATGATCCAGCGATACCTGGGGCCCGTTTCTCGAAAGGTACAAGCCTTGTATTACAAGTGTGTTTCCATGACAACCCATACGATTTGACAGTTCGCGCACTTGTAATACAAGGCTTGTACCTTTCGAGAAACGGGCCACTGATGTAACAAAATAGCACATATATGACCAGGACAAAGGTTACAAAGGCATCATATGTATTCGTAAAAAAAAAATTGACACTTTTTTTTCAAAAGGCCAACAATTTTATTTCAAGTCAAAATCATCGAATGAGTTCTAATTATTTAAAATAAAAAAGATAAAATAAGCGCCTAGTATTGCTATTCAGCATTCTATTTTGTTTGGCTATGCTTAGTATGAGTATGATAGTACTAGGCGCTGATGGGTTTATGCAGTTTAACGAACTTTTTTAACTCCCGACGCAAGAACGACGGGGGTGTTATAAGTTTCAGGTGTCTGTCTGGCTGTCAGTTTGTGTTTGTCAGTGGCATCGTAGCTCCCGAAGGGATTAACCGATTTAGATTTAGTTTATTTTTTAAAGCTGAATTAGTGTGTTCTTAGCCATGTTTCATGAAAATCGGTTCACTATGTTGGTTTTTTTTTGAAGGAAACAGTTAAAATTCATGTAGTTTGGGATATTTGTTGATAGAGTTAGATTGATTGTATAAAACCATAGAAATTTGACGTTTAAAATAAGACTTCCACATTCTAGGCTATATAACAACAATATTATACGTACCTACAATATAAAACTTAATAATAATCAAAAACTTAAAAATAACTATACAAAACCAAAAATATAATACTAAAAGTTAAATGATAGGTACTAAAAAGAAAAAAAGTCATAAAAGTCATAAGTGCTTTTATGTGAGTTTGTGAACATTCGATTCTAAACAGGCCTGCATGTTTAAAATGTGTCTAAAAATGTTTTAACGTACTTATTTTTTAAAGTAGGACCATGACAAGTTTGAACGACTACTTTAATTGCCGCCTATAACACGAGAAAAATGAATTAAATACTCATAACATGTTTCAAGTTTTATGCTACAGGCAGTATACGTTCGAATGAGACGGACAGTATTGCTCAGATATTTTGTTCAGGCGTTTGGACCCTGTATTTCAAGTTTTTTTACGTATAAATCTCGCGTGAGTCGTTACAGGCTGTTTAGCTGAATTAACTATCGTTCACGCTCCGTGGCGAATGGAACGCAGGAGGATAATTGCACATGATAATATAAACGTAGCCAACGTAGCCGTATAACATATTCATAAAAAATTTGAAATTTAATGCGAAACTTATAATTCTTATAAACAAATAAAAACACCTAGGTATCTAAGGTAACTTTGCTAGATGAATATCGATGACCGGATGCAAATAAAACTTAAACGACTTCACGTGAAGCACTTTACCGGTTTCATAAATTACCTATTAAAGATTAAAATAATATCTATAAAGAAATAACTAACTACTTACCTACGTACGTATCGCGCCCGTACATATATTTTGGACGTTTTAGCTTGGCAGTGGTTGACAGGACACGCAACCTCTTTGACCAACTTATATTTTATCCTTGTCAAAAAGTTTTCAATAGTAACTTAAGAGTCTTGAACTCACGACCATAAATTAAGTAAAGGACAAACTGGTTTTACTTTGACTAATATCTAAACTAATATTATAAATGGGAGGTGTGTGTCTGTTTGTTTGTCCATCTTTCACGGCACTACGGAGCGACGAATTGTTGTGATTTTGTAAGTGGAGATAGTTGAAGGGATGGAGAGTGACATAGAATACTCTGTTTGTCTCTTTCTAATCCCCACTTCCCTAAAACGGGAAATTTGTAAGGAGCATTCCGCAATTGAAAATTAATTGAAAATCAAAGCGAAGCCGCGGGCAAAAGTTGTAAATAAAATCACTTTGAACGGCGAGTAACACACATCGTGCGTAAATGCAATCCCATTGCGTTAAAACAATTAAATACTTACTTTACTCTAAGAACAAATTAAATTACTTTCATAGAAAATATTTTAACTTGTTATTTTAAGTAGTATAAGGTAATGGTTAGGATACTGCGCAGAACACAACTCAAAACAAGTTACATTGTTTTGTTTTGAACGATATTTTTGTACTTGAGAAAAGTCCTAAAGGGTAAAGTTTTTGCGTGACTCAATAAAACTAAATCATAAATTTGGATAGCGTTAAAGAATGCGTATTATTTGTTAAGGGACCAAAGTTAAAAAGATAACGTTAAAAGAGAGACATAAAGGACGCGGACACCTAACAACTGTAGATATCTAACATAACCTACAGAACCTACGGTACTTAAATAAGATATAAGGTAATGGCGCCTATTAACGTGGTATTTTTCAAAAGATACCAAAAAATTAAGGGTATCAAAGCTATTAACGACCACAAATATTTTTTTTATGGAAAAGTATTTATTGAACTATTAGTTTTGAAGAGTTTTAGGATCATTTTAGTTTATTATATGTCATAAAATGATTATTGAAGTCAACATACCTAAATTTTCTATTACCGTGGTAATGAACAGGTTGCAGTTCTATTAACGCGAATTGAGATTTCATTACCGAGGGTATGAATGACAGTGTTTTTCTGCCATCGGTAAATAGAAACCCATCTCAAAATTCGGAGCTTAATACCGACGGTTGAATATACAAATTATGACAAATACATATACCTATACTATCCTCCTTTATGAATACCCACAGAAGACTCAGTTTCACCTAAGAAATCTGTACTTACGGTACACTAAATGTCATATTTTGATACAAGACTAATATGTCGCTCGGTAATAGATACTTCTATAGGAACCCATTACCGACCCAAACAAATATTGCATGGATCGGTAATAGATTCTTATATATTCTATTACCGAGGGTTATCTGATCGTACCATCGGTAATAGGCATAAATTGGAGTATTATAAAATCTAATTCCGACCCATAAAAACAAAGTCATACAGATGTATTTTCATTACAAATCAAAATAAAATATTGCAACCTTATATTAAAACCAAGTTTACATAACTGGTAAGTAAGCATCAGACTTTATGTCAATGTTTAAAAAAATTGACAAATTAACGGTTTTCATAGAAACTACGAAATCAGTCATGAAGTTTTTGCTAAAAATTAAGGTTTTGTTGAATAATTTTCATACCGCGTAAATAGTTCTTTGATAGCGTGAATAGATCAAGATTGAAACAACTGTAAGACATTATATAACTGATCACATATACTTAAAATAAAGCAAAAAGAACTAATATCACTACTTTAACTATTACCGTGGTATACCACAGTAATAGAATCTACTCACGAAATGGCGCCTTTCACCGCTGTCTTTTAATTTCCACTTTAAACACATTTCCAGGCTAAACAATACGTAAAAAGTACTCAGAAGTCATGTAGAAAACTATAAACAATAATTTGAAATGCATAACTTTCTCCTGTTTGCCATAATTATTACGTAAACTACTAAATGAGATTGGAGTTCACTTAGGTTTAGCGTCACACGTCAGTATGACACAACCTCTTCTCGCGGCCCCGTGGCAAAAACTGTCAAATAGCGAGCGTCTTCTTTCATTCACACTCTCTATCGCCTATATGTGCGTTAGTCAACTAAACAGGCTTCCTTTGTGTGAGTAACTTTTTTTAAGAAATTGGTCGGTTTGCCTATAAAATGCGTATTTGCAAATGCGGCGGTAATGGACGTCGATTTCGATACCCGCGTTGATAGCCGCCGTTACCTTAGAATATATGAAGTCATTAATTAAAGGTTTGTTCATTGGTTAATTGGTAGTGATGAAGGTACCCACTAAGCATCTAAGATCTACAAGAATACATTATTTTTATACCCACAAATTAATGTTTTTACTAGTAAAGTATCAAGTTACGTTCAATTTTCATGAGCTTTTTCAAACGATACCCCACTTAACCTAGTAGGTAACTTGAAGTTTACAGTTTGCCCCCCTTTCATTTTGGCCATTTTCTACAATTAAAATTAAAAAATTAAAAATATATACTTTCAATTTGTAGAGGTTCACAAATACCTATACCAAATTTCAAGTTGATAGCATTAGGTAGTTCTCGAGATATTTAGTTACGTGACGGACGGTTACACTGACGGACAATGTCGCACCATAGTTCGACTCTGTCCGTCCTTTCCTTTTGTACCTTTTTGGTACGGAACCCTAAAAAATGAGGACGTTCCCAAGCGCGGCTATCAAGCTCCGTTTGCAATTTTAACACATTAACAAAAATCGCATATTATGATATTATAACATTTTTTGGTGGCTGGCTGGGCCATCCACAGAGCCGTGACAAGTGGAGGAACGGGGGAGGGCTTTGTCCAGCAGTGGGATACAATATAGAAAGGCTATTAAAAAATGCTGACATACAATAACCACAATACCCCATAACGACTATTAAACAGTCGTGTTGATACAAATACCTATTTCAGATGATTTATACATAATAATGCGCTTAGTAACAATGTTGCTAAGTAACATAATTACTTAATTAGCCATTTAATTATATGTAGGTACGGAATAAGTTAAGAAATTGTAGTAGTTTTTATACGACTAATTATGTGTAGTTAGATTTTTACATATCTGCACGTACACGGCAGTTAATAAACGATTTAGGAAACATTAGAAAGAAAAGGTATAATTAATACGACGTAGGTACGATATATGTCATTCCAAGGTGTACAGTAGGTAGATACAATTTGGTTATGACTCATAAAAGTCATGAATTTGAAAAGTGTTCAAGGAAGATAATGTAATCTACACTATTTTCCCTTAGCGTATTTTGAGGAAAATGTCCAGATCATCCCTTGATATTTGAGCCTGCCCTGTCCACATCTCTCTTCTGACATCCACTTGATTGCTGTAGACGTGACCGACCGTATCATTATCATCGTGAATATGATGATGCCTCGTAAAGATCAGGGGCAGCTCCATTGACGGATTGAGGATAAAGTACTTATTTAACTTATTCATACAATCTGTAGTTGACTTACGAACCTTATGATTCATAGTCCTATCAGTTTGCTATATACTTACATACAAAACAGCCTTAAAGTTGTTTAGGATTAGGCTCTTAATAGTTTTGTACTTAAACTCATTTTAAAAACTTAAAAAAAAAAGACATTTTGTGTCATAAAAGTAAGCTAATGTACTGTTTGGCGCAACTCCAGCGGAAAGTATAGAGCTTTTTGTGACTGTCAGCTTTTTAAAACAAACCTTTACAAATAGAAACCACGTAGGCATTGTTATCTTAACATTTTCACTATGACATTAGTGTGGTTATTATGAGTTTTTAATACGAGACTCAATTGCCTAAACGTCATGGAAAATGTATTTAATTTTTGGTTCTAGTAACGGTTTGGGGGAAATGTTCACTTCTTCATTACCAAACCAACCCCCAAAAGTACATTATTGTGACGTAATTCAGGGTCTAAAAACTTATGGTAGCCACATACAGTCTGATCAAAAAGAGTAGAAAGTAAAAAGTGGCAACATCGTAATGTCGTCCCGTTTTCTCACTCATATTGATTTGAAAGGGATGACACTACAATGTTGCCACTTTTTAATTTCTACTCTTTTTGGTCAGACTGTAGATACTTAAACACGACTATGTCTACTCGTAGTGGTATATGTTACGCAATATCTAAATTGTTTATTTTCCTGTTTTTGCTGGAAAGTTTTCGCGAACTACCTAAATATGTAGCTTCCTCAATATATTTCATCTGAACCTTGAGAAAAAATAAATAATTTACTAAGGTTTCTGGCAAACTAAACACATCTCCAAGAACATAGTATCTACTTGCTAGATTTTAGGGCCCATTTACATGTTGCGTGAACTCGTATGCGAGTTTCACTGCGGCATTTGACTTGACGGCGTATGTGACCTCAATAGTTCGCAATGTTAATAAAATAGGATACACATTTTCGTACCATGTAGCTGGGCCGTAAGTACCATTTTAGTGATGTTCTTATGGATGTGTTCTTGCGCTTCAGATGGAGGTGATTTCCCAGTTAGTCTTCAAGTAGAACAAGATGACATTAAGGCTTGCACGAATTACCTTACCTGAGAGATCAAAACGCGTAATGAGGGAAATGGACGAATGCTTCTCCATAGCAACGTAGTCCCCATTTTACTCGTTGCTCGAGTTTATTTTTTCGGCGTCTTGACTGATACAAAAATCACCATAACCACAGAACTTAATTTAGATAGAAGAAACAAATTCATATATTTGTATAGGGGCCGAGCGTGTCAAATTTTGTACTGAAGTTGATTCTTGCCTGTAATTTTAAATATGTCTCAGGCTCTTGATTGTTCATAATTTTTGTGTTGTTGCAATTGAATATCACGTAACGAGGCATTTTTTATGTTTTGGTTGACTTCAACTTACAAAAATTGACGCCCGAAAGCTGCAAGCTGCGAGTAAAGACGGACAACTCAGTGGATTTCACTGAGTTCATTTGACACGCTAAGTAGATACGTTTGCTTGATCTATACCATAACAGAAACTTCAAAAATAAAATAACATAGTAATATTAAGTACTTATAATTGGCTTTTCGGTAAATAATCACTATTTTTCGAGCCAGGCAATACTCGTGGCGTCTTTATTAACAATTTTCGGCTTCGCCTCAAATTGTTACCCACGCCACTCGTCTTCTTTGACCTCACTTAAACGCCAGTTGCATAATAGTAGGTATTTTTTCTACTCCCGAACTGTTATTCGTCATTTACAGGGTCGTGCACAGATCTTTAAAACCCTACATAAAGGTCTATTCCCCAAAGCCAGCGTCCGCCGGCTTTCCGCGCATGCGCGCAGTATCGAAAAAACTGAAAACGCATTGTTTGGCTCTGTAACCATGGCAACGCCTTATAACGACACTGCGGGCGTGCGCGGAAAGGCTTTGCGCAGCCGAGCTGACAGTACAAACCTTTGAGTCAAAATACAGGAAACAGTGTGAATTTCACGAAATTTATTCAAGAAAACTATTAAAAACTAAGTGCATGGTCGTAGAAAAAGTATTGTATGCAACGGTGTTTAACTGAGTCAAAAAATACTCGTGGCGTCTCAATAACAATTTTCGGCTTCGCCTCAAATTGTTACTCACGCCACTCGTCTTTTTTGACCTCCTTTAAACGCCTGTTGCATAAAATACTATTATGCAACAGGCGTTTAAAGGAGGTCAAAAAAGACGCCACGAGTATTTTTTGACTCAGTTAAACACCGTTGCATACAATACTTTTTCTACGACCATGCACTTACTTTGAAATAGTTTTCTAGAATAACTTTCGTGAAATTCGCACTGTTTTCTATATTTTGACTTGTCCTCTGCAATGTTTCTGCACTCAACCTGTCGCTCGCACTCCCCCGCGCCGCCGCCCGCTCCCGGCCGGCGCCCCGCGGCCCGCTATATCCCTTAAAGGCTACTAACAATGCTTTAAGAGCTATATCGTATGCGTGGGTGCGCGGGGTGCCGAGCGGGGGCGGGCATCTTTTATGTAGGGTTTTAACGATCTATGCACGACACGGTAAATGACGAATAACAACACGGGAGTAGAAAAAATACTATAATAACAGAGCGCGTATAAATGTTGTATAAATGTCAGCATTTGAAGGTAAGTAGATTAGATAATAAGGGGAAATAAGGACTAGGTTTATACGAAAAGGCGATTTCGCGCGGGTTATCCACCTTTACATCCACCTTTAGACCTTTACCTATCTTAAAGGTGGCAACAGTGAGTAACCTTGTTCTTGTTTTTTCCTGTAGAGGTTTTAACGGAGCCCGATATCATCACATTGAACCAGTCCAACCAGAACAGGCTCGCTGACAGAGGTAAACACAAGGACTAGTTATTAATGTCATTCAGATCGTTTACCTATCAGAGTCACATTGACCATTAATTTACTTGGACTTGTCACGTTTTTTTCAGCGGCTCAACAAATATTGTTATCCTAGGGACTAGTTTGAAGGTCAAACGTTGGTTGAAGTTCTCTTAGGTTTATTGACCAGTAGGCCTAGCACATGATGGCCGCGGGAGTATGTCGCCGCGAGATAGACTACCCGTCCTTATGTCATTAATACAGTTAGAAGAAGACGTGGCATCTATCTCGCGGCGACATACTCCCGCGGCCATCATGTGCTAGGCCTACTGCTGCATAAGTAAATTAATAATCGGGACCTTACTGCACCTACATTTGACTGAGATTTAAACCAAGCGCGGATCCAGCTTCGTGCCCAGGGGGGGGTCACGTGTTAAAGGCCCGGGGCCCCAGGGGGGGGGTCACGTGGTCTATTTGTATGGCCAACTTAGGCTCCAGGGGGGGGGGTCATGACCCCCATGACCCCCCCCCCCTGGATCCGCGCATGATTTAAACTGGTCTTGAATTTCCTCTTGAAGAACTTAGACAAAGTGTAAGTTGATGGAACCCAAAATCCAAAGTGGTAACATAATTTTCTATTATTTAGGAATATTCAATAAATAAATATTAGGGGACATCTTACACAGACCACATGATATATACAAAACTATAGGTTATTATTAAAGTACATAGAGAAAATCAGGAACATGACTCAGGAACTAATATGTATAGTCTGTACACGTTAAACTTTCGTGAGACATATTCAAATAATTAATTAAACTACGGTTGTACTCACGTTATTATCGCTATTGCTGCGACATGTTTCGGGCCAATTCGGAGGCCCCTTTTAATTAATTATGTATAGTCTGCGTGTGTTCATCGCAGAAATATGTATATGCCCATACCGGGATCGAACCCCATACCATTGGTTAACTAGGCCGGACAGATGGTGGTTAATATTATAGATTTACGAGTTGATTTGTTTTTCCACACAGATCAGATTACTTATGTAAATTAACCAGGAAAAGAAATTGTCTGGCTGCGCAGTGGCCGGTTATTTGTTTTTGCTTTACGGCACGTTGTGGTCATGTCCATAAACTTAACAATGTGAGTTACACGTACGGTATACGTGTATGTAAAACATGCGTTAAATAATGATCACCTCTTGCACACCTCGGCCAATGGCGATCAAATATATGAAAGAGGCGCGCTCCTACGCACACAGTCTAAGCTCGTGTATGTATGTGAACGAGCACCATGCTTGTATGAGTGAGACATGACAGATACTACACTGGTCGTTTTTTTGACAGGCGGCAACTGTGAGCTGATCAAGAGCGTTACTTTCAGCGGGAAGCGGGTGGCCATAATGGTATCTTAGGGTTGGCTTCACCAAACCGCCTGTTACCGAATTTAGCGTTCTCAAAGTTTTTTCATGGGATTTTTCATAGACTTCTGCTGCGTGATGTTAACTGTGGTTGATGCGACCTGGCTGGTGTACATATTGCAGGAAACCGGATTAATCCCAATAGGGTCTAGTTTACTCTCTGGATTGGAAGGTCTGGTGGCAGTCGCTTTTGTAAAAAAAAACTAGTGTCTACGCTAAATCTTGGGATAAGTTGCTAAAGCAGAGCATCTGTAAGTAGAACAGTAGGGGGAGAGCACACTTTATCGTATCGGTGCGTCCCTATCGAACTTACAAAATATAGTGGAAAAGGACGACCTGAAGTTACATCGTCGAAAACTCGCTGTGTACCTAATAAAATTGGTCAAATAGGATTTTTACAGTATACTAGTCTTAAAGTCCAATTGTCTTATTTTCATTAAGTCGATAATCTTGGCAGTTCAAGAGTTTTTACTATTAGTAAAACTACTAAGCTTTTGCTGTTATTTCAGCTTACTATACGACTAAACCAACACTATTTTGCAGGGTGGCTGAAAACACATAAAATAGTAAGGTAAAAGTACCGGTGCTCGACTGTGTCTCATTAGATGCCACTTTCAATCTTAAATTATTGTCAATTTGTGTCAGGAGGGTGTCATATAAAATATCAGCAAGTTTCAGCCAAACTTCAAAATTATGTCGATTATGTTACAATATAAGTTGAAATATCAGGAATAGCGCAGCGCAGTAGTTTTAATAATAGTAGTATCACTCTTGACAGAGTGGTCGTGGTCATCACGCTGTCCTGAGAGACACGTTTTACATTTTTCCGCCATTCTTCTCTTACGGCTGCCCTGAGAGTGCCCAATGCCCATATGTACTGACCTATCTATCGCTGCCTAATAGTATAGGTACATACTATATAATAATCAGGGTTCGGATATCTCGTAGCATGGTAAGACGTTAGAGAACCATGGAGTCGATATTAACATTTAAATTTAATTTATACTCATACTCATCTTCATGTATATAATTTGTCACAAAATTCTTTTAATTTCATCTAAAACGATGAATTATTAAAACTGTATGACTGAATGTTAACTGTTAAGACAATAAATGAAAGAAAAAATAATTACCTACCTACCTAGTTATACAGACTTTTATTGCGGTAGACGCACCGGCCATTTTATCAAATTTAGTCACGTGCGTCATGTGTCAGTTATTAAAGTCATTTATTTACATTTTTTTTACGTATTATACAACATAGTGTGGCAGTCTTTTTTTCATTTCAAAATATAGTTTTATTCAATTCCAAATTATATTTATTTCGTTTATAATCAACTTTTGGAATAAGTATGTGAGTATGAGTATGAGTTGAATTTTATGTTAAAATCGACTCCATGGTTCTCTAACGTCTTACCATGCTACGAGATGTCCGATCCCTGATAATAATAGTATACTTACATACTTGTTAACCGTCAGGATTAAGCTCAATTGCGATCGAAACGCCTTTTGTGCCTCTCTAGTCAGCTCTACACAACGATCAAATGTACTAATTGATACAATTATGCACCTAACCTAAGTGATTATGATGCCTATGAGCTTGGCAAAAAAAAGTAGAAATGGAACTAATATATTGCCCATCATAGCAACACTTACTTTTTTCATACCAGGCCCCGTAGCCGAATGGCATTTCTGCGACGCGAAACGAAATCGAAACGCGACGCTCTGTCGCGCCAATACGCAAAAGCGATAGAGATAGATATCTCGAGCGTTTCGTTTCGTTTCGGGCACCTCTATTATTTTCTACTCTTTTTTGCCAGGCTTTACGATGTTAATAATAGGCTAGTTTCCTATAAGTACATAAAATAAAATATTTTATGCAGTGCACGAAATAAAGTACAACATAATTAGAAGAAAAATATGGACAGAAGTTATGTTTAAACATAATTTATATTTAATAAGTCAAAGAGAAAGATATAAAGTAAATGAATTGACCATGATATCACTCCTCAGTATTTCATATTAGCAAATCGTTTTAACAATTCTTAAAAAGAAGCTGATTTGACTAGTAGGATACTAGCCTATTTATAATGTCGTCAATTTCTTGTCCACCTGCAAATTCCCCGTAAGTAAAAGGCAAACCACTATCCACGCCTTTATTTGATTTATGTTAATATTTCGTCCATAATTTAATGAATATCGAGGAAGCATGGTTGTCATAATAAAATATGACGAAATGAATTTTACCCATTTCTTTGTTCTGTCTTCTTTATCACTATAAATAATTCAGTTTACTTTATCGAAAAAAAAAAAGATTTTTTTATACATGACGTTGGTACCGACCGACTACCGACGCAACACCCGTGTAGTATTTTAACTTTATAAATAACAGCTCTAAAAACGGGCTACGGTTAATATTTTTGCGGTAATACCTACAATGGTAAATTAATTTTCACAGTAAGCACTAGTGGCATGGGTGCTTAAAAGACAAAGCATTGTATGGTAGGAAATACATAACGCTTCTTTTTTTCTTGAAAGTGATATTTTTAATGCAATCACTAAGGAAACACAATTTGTAAGGCATATAATTTAACCAGGCAACTAAAATATTAAACATGAAGTTAAGTCGGGCATACATTCATATAATTTGGCTGTGTATTAATATTGTGGCGACAAAAAAAAATACAGGAGCCTCAAATATTAAGCATCATATTATTGAAAAAATGGCAACAAATTCAAGCGACCAAAATATATTGCTGACGAACTTTAAACAATACTTTGGCGACTAAAATAATAATTGGCACCTAAATATTGTAAAGCGTAAGATTTTTAATATTTGTAGTCATGTAGATGTTAGCACCTAAATAATTATACTTAGCTCATCGTTTAAAGTAGTATTTAAATTGCGGAGGCAGCTAAAGAAAATAATTATGGTGACCGCTTTTCAGCAGGCGGATCGTATACTTGTTTGCCACCGACGTAATATTAAAACAAATTACAATGATAATCGTATAGTATAATATTAAAAGAGCAGAGTTATTTTCTCCTAACAGATAAAGGATTTGGTAATTTTTTTGTAGAATAATAGTCCTTTGCTGTGGCATAATTTTTTATGGCATTCTTAGGTACTTTGCATGACCAAAACAACGGCAGCAAAAAGGAAATGAAATACATGCAGTCCCAGAGGCATCGTTAGGTACGACGACGAGCGAAGCGAGGAGGAGTGTTAGATATCTTGCATCCCCAACACACATGACTCGCTATCAAACAGATTTAGGAAGAAGATGGACAACTTTATACCACCTAAATAATTATTATGCAAACAAAAATAGTGTTGTACCTACTCTTCGTTTAGAAGATTATTTTGCTAATCAACATTATGCCAGCATGAAAATCTGCGGGATGATTTATGCCAAAGTATGATCTGAGTAAGGTTTTTCTGCCAAATGTTATTTCTATGTCAAAAAAATTGAATTTTTCAGATTGATGTTAAGACTGATTCGATAGAGTAAACGTCATTAAAAGTTAAATTTATTGCATGGACGAAGTTGCCAGCGCCCCCAAACACCTAATTTATTGGGTTGGTAAGAAAGTAATGAGCGATCGATTGAATTCCACGTAAAATTTTTGAGAGAGTTTTAGATTCTTCTATGGTCGAAAGTATATAAAAGGCGAGTCGCACAGTTTCTCGTCAGTCATTCACTAGCTGTCGCCGAGCTAATATAAGGAAGAAAATGGACGAATTAAAAGTGCATGTAAGGCATTGCTTACTATATGAATTTCAGTCTGGCCATTCAGCCACCGAAGCAGTGCGTAATATATGTCAGCGTGTTGCTCCTGAAGTTGTGTCTGAGGCCACGGCGAAACGATGGTTCCAGCGGTTTCGTAGTGGCGACTTTTCATTATCAGAACAACCTAAGTCTGGTCGACCGGTGAAGATTGATATAGCCAAATTAAAAACCTTAATTGAAGGAGATCCGTGGCTAATGAGTCGTACTCTTGCTACCGAGTTAGGCTGCTCTCATGTCACCATAGAAACACATTTACACGAGTTGGGAAAAAACTACAAATACAGTGTTTGGATACCGCACGAACTTGATAGAGATCAACTAAACCGCCGTGCCGATATCTGCATACAACTTCTGTCTTTTCGCCGCACATTCAACTGGTTGGACCATCTTATCACTGGAGATGAAAAATGGGTCTTATATATAAATCACACACGCAAACGTCAGTGGCTAGCTCCAAACGAAAAAGGAATAGAGGCACCAAAAACAGAGCCTCACCCGAAAAAAGTTATGCTGTCCGTTTGGTGGGATATTCATGGTATTATTCACTGGGAACTCCTACCAAGTGGAATGACTGTTACCGCATCAGTATACTGTAATCAGTTTGAAAATTTAAACCAAAAAATCTGTCAGAATCGTCCACAGCATGCTAAAGTTTTTTTCTTACACGAAAATGCTCGCCCACACATTGCAAAAGTGACTCGGCTAAAGCTATTGGAGCTAGGTTGGAAAGTGATACCTCATCCACCGTACTCTCCAGACTCCAGACATACGGATTACGCATTGTTCAGATCGCTAAGCAATGCCTTGAATGAAAAAAAGTTCGATGATTAAGCCCATCTACGACAGTACATAGCTGAGTTTTTTGAATCTAAACGTAAGAACTTCTTCGCCGATGCTATTCATTCTTTACCAGAACGATGGAGACAAGTAGTAGATAACGAAGGCCGTTATATTTTTGATAAATGATTAAAATAATAAATTAAATAAAAATTACAATATTGGTTATGATTCGCTCATTACTTTCTTACCAACCCAATATTACCCATAAGTTTAATATTTTGTCGACCATTATATTTTATAAGAATCCTTTTTTTAAATTAAAATGACAGCCTAGGTGATGAGTGCCGATGTATAAATATTAAATGTACTTTTTATGTTAATTTGCTACATACATATTTAAAAGAACTTTATTTTTTATATTAATAGACAGCCCTTTTCCGATTAAACTGTATCTCTTAAATAGTGTCTAATATAATAATTCAGTTGCCAAATAAATAGTTGGTACTTGCGTTGGAATAAACCGTAGCAGTAACGACATTAAAATGCTTCCTAACTACTTAATGAAATGTTTTGCTGCCCTATTTTAGTCGCCAAACTATTATTTTTAATACCCTTTTTTTGAACTGCCGAAATTTGAATATTTAGTCGACCGGCTAAATACGTGCCATTTGTATAATATGTTCTCCCTTATTTGGAATAAAATCCGCGAGAAGAAATGTTATAAAGTAAAAGTACAAAGACATTGGTATGGACGAACTCTGAACACCCCAACGGGAAAGTACACTACCAGGAAATGTTTTAGGTACCTACACTGTAAAAGCACCCTGTATATAATTTATTTACGCGTGCATTGCGAATAACTATTACATACACAAGTAAACGGAGCTTGTTTTCACGTTTTAATTTTTGTCATGAAATAAATCGAATATAATCGTAGAAAATAGATAGATATATTATTTATATTCTCCTTTTTCATAATTGGTCATATAGAGGTATATATGTAAGTACCTACATATATATTTGTCCATGATTGATATACTCGTAATTAGTATCGATTCAATTTTATAATGTTTCAATACATATTTACATAATTATAATCACGCCTGTCTTCCCATAAAGGGGTAGGCAGTGCACATGAAACTATTCAAGTTTCAGTGCCACTCTTGGCAATTAAGGGGTTGAAAGAAAACAACACGATACTTTGTTTACATTACAAAAAATAGAAAAAACATTGATGACATTATCTGTATTTTTACACGTGTTTGACGTATTTTTCTTGTTTGATTTGGAGTATGTATTATTTTAGTAGCAAAGAGGGGGATGTATCAAACCTTCCCGATAGGGCCGTCCCCTTGTGTAGCGACTCAAATAGTATTCGAATATTCGCGCCGTGTAATTAGGCCCTAAGTGTTTCTTTTCATTTCTACCAAATAATAAATTATCGGCTTGGCTTAGTCCCCAAAACTTAGTAGTCAACAATTAGTTAACGAAGAAGCCACAGAACTAGGCGCTAGTATAGAATAACAATATAATTATATATAATAATATGTTCCAGTGCTTTATTTATAATTGTCGGAAAATGACCACTGCCTTATAATGACCTAAGTGGCGTAGCGGTCGTCGTGAGATTCACGACCTATATAATGAAGGTCCGGTGATTCCTGACTCAGAATCGAGTTTGAGCGCCACCAAAGACCTAGTGTACTAATTAAATTGTTGCATTTTATAATTTAAAATGGGTGTTATATTTAAATTTGTTGTTGCTTTAGTGGCTGTGAATTTTGTTAACTGTGCAGGTAAAGTATTTATTTAAGATAATTATTTTTCGAATGAGGCTAAGTCAATACAAGATTTTAAAGTTTTAACAATATATTACGTACTATGTTGTGTAGATTTTCAAAAACTCTGCTGATTTTGAAGTACTATTATAACCTAAATATAATAATAAAAAAATAAACGTTAAATTTTCAGAACGACCTAGTACGAGTATAAGTGGGTACCTAAGATGTACCATATCACAATATGAAATAATAAATGTTCACATACCTACTTATACTAATAGGCTACTTGAACCCTTTTTAAAGTCGGCCTTATATGATTAGTTACTGTCCAATAAACCGAAATAAAATATTACCATATTTTATTATAACTTAAAAACAGCAGAATATATTTTTAAGATATACTTTTACGTAATCAGGTGAAAACATGTTAATCTATAGATTATCTGTGCATCAGGCCATTCTATTCGAAAACAACATTTTCTGACTTTGAGTTCAAAATCCAGTGATTGTTTTGACATGCAGTAGGGTTTGAATTCGATATCGTCACTACATTGCTGACAGCGTTTTCGGTGGCCAAAATAAATAAAAATTTACAAACATTTTAAATCGAAAATACGTCAGTCATTATACACTAAATCCCCATAATACCCAAAATCTATAAATATTGTTGTTTTATGTCAAATACTACAGAAGACAATCATTTATTGTGCTCAATTCGATATGAGTCTAGTAGCCACTTGTAAATCTTGTAATGTTTGGCCCTATGCTTGACTGGTAGAGAATGCATTTTGACATTAAATCAGCCATTTGTATAATGTTGTACATATCTTGTGCAAAAAATATTTAAATTAATAATATACTTACACTACAAATTATTTAATACATGGAAAATGTTAAATAAAATTGTTGTGATAAACTCGAATATGTCCTGACTTAATTGTCATTATCATTTTTACTTGTAATTAAATAACCACCTAAATGGTCAAGACTGAAGACTATTCCCACCAGTTCTAAAATTTTATATTAGGTATAATAATAGTGTTGACTGGACCCCGAAACGGCAATAAAAAATGTAAAAGGGCCCAAATTAGGCAGTTTTAAAACAGGGGCAGTAATATTATTGGTAATGCACTGATTTAATATGTAGCTATATTATGTTTTCAAGGGGACAACACGTGGCGTGAACCGCAAGCGAAAGATTCCAATACTTAATGCTACGCTCTCGGTTCAGAATGTGGAATCTCAATGAGCATTGGGAGGGTTTCAACGCATGTAGGCTAAACAATTGTGCCACCGAGCGAAACAAAATTATTCACCACACCAACACGGAACGACTATTAATCTATTGATGAATAACCGGGTGCATTGCTCTCGTATAAATGTGATTTTTAATTACAAAACCTAATGTTTCAAATGCAATAGTTTTACGACCGGTCTGGCCTGTGGCCCGTTTCTCGAAAGGTACAAGCCTTGTATTACAAGTGTGTTTCCATGACAATCCATACGATTTGACTGTTCGCGCACTTGTAATACAAGCGTTGTACCTTTCGAGAAACGGGTCCCTGGTGGATAGGCACTTATTTATGCGATGAGTACAGATATTTGTTTCTGAGTCATGGATGTTTTCTATGTAATATTTAAGCACTTTTATATTATATATGTCTTTGTCTAAGTACCCACAACACAAGCTTCCAACAATAAAAAATAAGGATTTCATCTGATAAAACAACAGAAATTCGCTGTTATTGTAATTGAAATATAACGACCTCTAGATATGGAACGCCCCAAATTTGTGACGTCTACAACTTTGTGACTCTAATTTGAAATGAATGACCGTTTTATTGCATTTATTACGTGTGCACTTAATCGATCAACGTTTTCGTAAAATGCGGTTTACCAAAGTCGATTAAACATAATTAAAAGGAAAATTTCGATGCACTTTGACTATAATAATATTTAAATATGATTTAAATCAAAATTATAATTTCAAGAGAATTTTATTTATATTCACGGGTGTTTTATATGGCTGTATTACTGACGTTGACGTTGAAATAAAATTTTGAAAAAATATATATTTACACGAAACCACTCAACTCACCAAACTCATTTTTGCCAATCGTTATATCGGTTTTATCGGTCGAGCATGTAAGCGTCATAATTTTAATTAAAAAAATTGCACATAATAATAGCTGTAGTATGTGTCGGATATGGTGTCCACAAACGTCTTAAACCATTACAAACTGCGCCTGAATCTATTTCTATCTCTTTTTCGTGTACGTCCCAAAGATAGGCATTGTGACTGTATGGCAGGTTGGTGGCAGGACACAGCGAATGTAATTAATAATTATAGAGCAGATTTTCATTGAGGAAGTACCGGGGTCTGGGAGGTTACAATACCACAGACGAATAAAACTACATACTTAAAGTTACCAAAGCTCAATGAGAATGCAGAATGTTACGCCGTGGCTTGCGTGGGCGACGGTCGCGCGATGGATGCGCGACGGCGATGCGACGCATACGAAATCAAACCTTATCGATATGGAAGTATGAGACGCGACGGCGACGGTCACGCGACGGTCGCGCGACCGTCGCCCACGCAAGACACCGCGTTAGGGCCATCGACAACGCGCATTAACACCTCTGGAGTTGCTTACCATCAGCAAGGTCGTATGCTGTTTGCCAGCCACCGTCGTTGTATAACTAATAGTGGTCAGGAGGCTCAAACCATGGAGCATATTATACAGCGCTATCCTCTGCAGCCTTTTCCAGGCCCCCCGGAAAATCTGTTTAAATTATTATCTGAAATCTCATGGCTTCACCCTGAATATTGACTTATTCGTATAATTGTTTAGCTGCATGTAGTTAAAAATATTTATGTTGTTAATACACCATACGATTAAATAAAAACATAAAGCTTTTAAGCAGAAAACTGTACTCGATGACATAATATTATGTCAATTGGAATCAAAGTCATGGTTAGGGCAAGTCCACGGTCAGCGGCATCGCAAGGAATCACTGCCGGCCCTTTACATCCACGCTTGCCTTCACTAAGCATGTAGGTATTAAATCCGTACAGACAAGCGCGGCGGGCGACTTTGCTTTATAAGGTGTAGTGATGTTTAACATGAGAGTACTTTCCATATCATTAAACACAGCAATCTATGGATTCGAGTGATGATTCTGTAGTGATCTCTTCTTCTTCTAAGTCGTATACTCTTGCACGAGTAGTCGTGGTCATTGAAGTCGTTGTGCTCCTTTCTAATGGATTCCCGCCATGTTTCTCTATTCGTAGCGTTCCGTTCGCACAGATTTAAGGGAGACCCGGTGAGATCCCTCACTTGGTCTGTCCATCGCATTGAGGGGCGCAGCCTGGGTCTTGTACCGCCCACTCTTCCCTGAACAACAAGCCTCTCTATGGCGGACTACGCATAATTAGAATGAACGACTATTCGTTTGCGAAAGGACTTCATTTTGATGGACCTTTTATGTCCAAAACCGACAATTGTTTTCAATAAAAAAATATTTAGTGACGGAAAAGAATCGGTCTTGATTGATGATCAGTCAGGATTACAGGATCAATTTTATTACATTAAGTATATTAAATCAGTTTAAATGTACAACACTTTAAAGTCCGATTTGGACAGTCTCCGTAATTTTAGGCCTTAAAATTGGATAGGACTAGTGTAAGTTTATGTTATGGAACTCGGAAAAGATTTAAAGCTTCACCAACTGGCTATCTTTACATTTGATCTTGCTTTTGCCTTGTAAGCCTTAATGCAGTTTACTCAAGTTTTCCTTGAGCTGGTAATGATATTTTGCATGCTTACATCTTAAGCATTGCCGTATAATTCCGATTGTATTTTAATTAGGAATGGAACTTGGCTGACAGCTTAGTAAGACTAATAGTTTTAAAGCTATTACCATAATTATCCATTTCCAAAGAAACATTACATTTGCTCGCTTCATTAATTGATGAAGGAGTGGCGCTGATTATGACAAATACAGGCATTGTTATGTACAGTCAACCAATTTGACTCCTAGGCCACTGTAGAACCTCTTTACACAGCGTTTTTGGGAAAAGCACTACCTATACAAGTATACAATTATAACCACATGTCTTCCCGTGAAAAGGGCTTGCCAGCTTCGTATCCATATCCATCTGTAAATACTCAACCGGCAACCGCTTACTTCCCTAAGTATTACTTATAATCTTAATCTTCCTTTTCCAGTGATACCGGGTGTGGATAAATGCAACCTCGAAGACTCGTCATGCATGACTCCAGCGTTCCAGAAGGCCTTCCCTCTGTTCATGGCCGGCCTGCCCGAGCAAGGTGTTGAGGTGCTAGATGTTATGAACATGGACGATGTGGCTTTCGACTTGTCCGGCCTCCAGTTCAGCCTGAAGGAAGGAAAACTGAAGGGCTTGAAGACTGGAGTTGTTGATCACGTGAAGTAAGGCACCTCTAGAGTGAAAACTACTTGACATCCGTTTGATTAGTAGTTCTTGGATGCATTTACAGTACACATTTACGTTACGAGTAAATTATGTATCTATTGTTACGCCAGGTATGATATAAGATCACGCATATTGTAAGTTGTGATGGCCATTCACAGTTATTGAATAGATTTACATATGATCACTTCCGGGTATAAGCCGTAATATAATTATGGCTAAATTATTGTTGTACGTCAGGTGCAATGTAATAATAGCTGCATAATTATTGAGTCACTATCACAGATATCGGATGGAAAGAAATTGGGCATGCATGGACTTAATAGTTATTTTTTTTTCAAGGGGACAAAGTTGTTGTTTAACCGCACGTGCCAATATTCAGTTTCAAGGCAGGTTTCAAGGCACGAAGGTTATCTAAATAAACTTTGCCGCCGAGTGAAACACAAAATTTTTCACCACACCAACACGAACAAAATACTGACTATAAAACATCAAAATAAATCAAATTTGTTCAATATTTATAATTCAAAATTATCATTTATAGATAGTTTCTACCAGCCAGCTCAAGATATCAAGTTAAAACTTGTATGAAATTACTTTGCACTCTTGTGGATAAAATGCAATTTTGCTATCTGTTTTCGAACAGCAAAGTAAGCCTTAATCAGTTGCTGTGGTGAAAATTATTGAATACGATTGTCGCAAGTACTTGAACCCACACGAAGCATACACACTTGTAGGTCGTCGATCACTACTTAATTGACATAGTGGAGTAAGCCCGCTAGCCAAGAGTGCTATCGTTAACCCTTCGTGGTGAACGAAACGCTGACTCTGTCACACCAATATCGAAGAGCGACAAAAATATATAACTACGGCACTATACTGAGCGTCAACTCTTGACTACTTTATTCAAAGCCCGCCTACCAACAAATAAATCTATCCATTAAAAAATGCATAAGTAATATTTAAGAACATAAATCTTTCTAGATGGAATCTCCAAAAGAAGACCCTGGCGGTATCTTTCCATCTGGATTCAACAATCAAAGGACACTACGTCGCATCCGGAAGGATTTTGATCCTGCCCATCACTGGTGATGGACAGATGAAACTGAAAATGAGTAAGCAAAATCCATTCATTCAACGGCAAAATTTTGCGTCATAATTTATCAAATTTAGGGGAGCAGAAAACTGACTGAGACCTTTTCAATTTATGATATAACTTGCTGAAATAACACGAAATTAATGTTGAAATGAGAAATATCTTTATTTGATACAAATGTTTGAAAATCAAAATGTTAATGGAGCGAGTAGAACTTTTTTTCTGTATTGGCTACGGGTTGAATTAGATAAAGATACCTACGTAAATACGGGAACGATTTAATACGGGACTGACAAAGCCCATACTAAAAATCGTTCCCCTGAAATATATGGGCCTTTTAGGCTTAAAACTAGATGGCGCTGTTTCGCAGCCTGGAAGTGGCCAAAATCATAGTTTCCCCAAATAAATGACATATTTCTTTATTTTAATATCATGATATCTATCACGTAATATGTAATTTAATAATAGGGCCAATAAAATGGTTTTTACACTTGGTTTTAATGACTGTTCTAGTTTAAGTTCACTTCAAGTATTTTTAAAATTATCTACGGAACCATTGTTTAATGGCAGTACTCCCACCTGACTCGCAGCTGATTTTATAAAATGAACTATTTGTTTCCAGAAAACATCCTCATCAAGCTGCTCATGCACTACGAAGTGGAAAAGGACGCGCAAGGCAAGGAACACATGGTTCCCACCAAGTATTCCTTCGACTTCGACGTCAGGGACAACGCGCACTTCAGTCTTACCAACCTCTTCAATGGAAACAAGGAACTGAGTTAGTGAATTTTTATGATATTTTAGGCTAGGCCGACAGTAGAAGTCTTTCCCCTCATATAAAGGGAATATTCATTACGGAAATTTTACTGGAATGGCACATCACTAGCCAGCTGCTTAGAAAGTTAAATGATCAGTAATGTCTAACTGGCAACAACTCGGTTTCAAGTTTAAAAGTTTGTACATAGCCACGTCACCAAATTTTAATTGATCCTATTTTGTTACCAACATTTAGTGATATAAGTCGACTGTCGTAAGATATATAGAGGATAATTGTTATAATTAAGAAAACATAGACACTAGAGAACCCTAATGACCCAATAAAACTTACTAAAATCTCAATTTATGAAATAAATCTTGGTAACAAACAAGGAATAAGACACTGAGAATTCTGTGCCTATTTCTGAGAAACATTGTTTATCACCGTCAATATTTCCTTGTTGAACAGCCAATGAATGGCGAAGTGCCACCGTCGGGCGACGATTGTCACTGTTGTGAAATATTTCAACCAAATTCAGAATTAAACAGGCAAATACTCTTACCGTAAAAAGTCTCACAGAATGAAATCCTTCTTAAGCTTTATATCTACTTTTACCAACTACTTTTTACTTTTCTCAGGTGACGCCATGTTGAAATTCTTGAACGAGAACTGGAAGCAGATCTCCATCGAATTCGGTCGCCCTCTCGTGGACTCCGCGTCGAAGAAAATCTTCAAAAACGTGAAAGCATTCTTGCAAAGCGTGCCGATACACGACATTGCACAGCTTTAACTTGTTTTTTTAATGTAATGTTATAAACGTTGCTGTGATTATTAAAAATGTTGAAGATACTTACATGTTTTCATTCTGTTAATGGGTTATAAGAAAAATAAATATGTTTTTATAAAATATGCTGTTAAAAAGTGGAATAATTTTTCTAATTTTATTAAAAGCTCATGGACCTCGGTAATAATGCCGGGATAATGCTAGGAAAAAGAAGACTTCACCACACCAACTGGTAAAGGCTTTCTTTGCTATGCGAAAACGGATAGCAAAATTGCACTTTATCCACAAGAGTGCAAAGTAATTTCATGTACAAATTTTAACTTGATGTCTTACGGGACAGGCAGATTTTACCTATAAATGATGATTTTGAATTATAAATATTGAATAAATTGATGGATTTGATTTAGTTTCATGTTTTATAGTCAGTATTTTGTTCGTGTTGGTGTGGTGAAAATTTTTGTGTTTCACTCGGTGGCAAAGTTTGTTTAACCTTTGTGCCTTGAAACCCTCGCAACGCTCAAGATTCCACTTCTTGAACCACGCGCTACGCTACGCTCGCGGTTCAATATTGGAATCTTTCATTTGCTCGGGTATCAATATTGATTGGCACGTGCGGTTAAACAACAACTTTGTTCCCTTGTAAAACTAATAACTATTGTTGATTATTGGACCGTTATAAAGAGTTATTATAACTAATGTTAAGTAGTTACTTAATGGTGAGATTAAACTAAAACTCGGTGATCTTATTAAATTTTTTCTCGCTTCTAGATCCCAACGTAAGTCCATACAAAGTTATCTTGAAATCTACTTTAGCTAAGGATACCGTAATCCGTTTTCATTTTATTTCACAGGAGCGGTTCTGATTGTAAACTTATCCGTAACTATAAAATGGATCAGTGTTGGAAATTCACAAAGTTTTGACGTATTTCAAGTTTAGTTACAATTCTGAGGAGAGCTAACCCTGATACAAAATAATACTTCTAACTTCGAAAACACAAACCTGTTACCGTCATGTACGCAAACGTGTTTTGTCTTGTTGTCGCGTCTTGATCGCCATTATCACCAGATTTATTTATTTATTTATTATTACGGCGAGGTTACAAAATGTAAATTGGATACAAATATCTTAATACTATTCTAAACTAATAATATTAAATTTACATTTCTATAACAACCAAGCACAACATTCAAATATAAATTATATGAGCGAAAATATTAATAATTAAATTAAATTGAGATCATAAGTATACTTAATTATGTGATAATTTTATTACACTGTTTTTAAATCTGTTATAACTTAAATGAAAGATATCGACATCGTTACAAATCTTGTCGTAAGAATTACACATACGAGCCAGGGGACTATGCTGTGAAACATTATTTGAAGCACTAGGAACTAAAAATTGGCTTGGGTTACGACATGGTTTAGGATACACTCGGAACTGTATTATAAGTAAATTAATAAGGTCAGAGTCTATTTTATTGTGAATAATTTTATGTAGTATTTCTAATTCGTTAATATAATTATCTTTGATTGTGTAAACTGTTAATTTTGAAATGGTGTAATTTATTAATATATGTGGGTAGCTTATTTTTAAGGCGTAATTTAAATGTCAGATAGCGTAAAAATTTTCTTTGAATGGACCCAATTCTATCAATGTGGGTGTGATAGTACGGTGACCATACCGCGGAGCAGTATTCCAATGAGCTTCTGATTAGGGTACGGTAAATTATTAAAATACTATTGGCATTCTTAAATGGTTTTATGGTCCTATAAATGAAGCCTAACAGTCTGAATGTTTTTTCTACTATATAGTAGTGAGCTGTAAAGGAGAGCTTTGAGTCAAACCACACACCGAGGTCTTTTATAATAGACACGCGATGTAGAGATGTGTGATCGATAGTGTAGTCAAATATAATTGGGGTTTTATTTTTAGTAAATGTGATGACATTGCACTTTTTTACGTTAAGTGTCATGTTATTTTCAGAGCACCATTTGTTCAATATAGTTATATCTTTTTGAAGCGATTCACAATCGGCTATATTATTTACTTTATTGAATATTTTTAGATCGTCGGCATATGCTAATGTATTACATGTAATGTTGTCTAACAAATCATTTATAAATATGAGAAACAAAAGAGGGCCTAGATTGGATCCCTGTGGTACGCCAGAACTAGCCGGGAATGGAAGGGAATAATAGCCACGGACGTTAACGAGCTGTGAGCGGTTTTCGAGGTAGCATTTTAGCCATCTAAGAAGTGATCCGTGCAGTCCAATATGTTCAGCTTTAGTATATAGGATATTGTGATCTACTTTGTCAAACGCTTTGGCGAAGTCTGTGTAAATGGAGTCTATTTGTGTACGTGTGTTAAATGCGGAACTAATATATTCAGTGTAACTTATCAGATTAGTGTTAGTTGATCGGTTTTTCATAAAACCGTGTTGTTTGGGACTAGCTATGGATTTAAAGTGAGCGTAAATATGTTTATAAATTATGCTTTCGAATATTTTTGATAAACAGCAGAGTATACTAATAGGTCTATAGTTTGTGACATCTGACTTATCACCAGCTTTGTGTATGGGAACAATTTTGGCAATCTTCCACTGAGCAGGAAAAACCCCCTCTGAAAGGGATTTGTTAAATAATATTTGCAAAGGATGAACTAATGCCGAGGAGCACTGTTTGAAAAATATTGGTGGGATGTAATCGTTGCCGGGGCCCTTGGTAATGTCGATATTATTTAATTCTGTTTTGATTTCTGATTTTGTAATGATAATAGAAGAGATATTGTTATTGGTACCAGGAAATTTTGGAGTATACGGGGTAGAACTAGGTGTAGAATATACCGAAGAAAAATAATTTGCAAATAAGTTGGCTATATTGAATCATTGCCATTGCTTGCGTGAGTGTCTTTGAAGTGCATTTGACAAGGGATTCCCTCTGTCGTATTTTTTGTTTTTATGTATTGCCAGAATGCTTTGATATTTATTTTGATGTTGTTTTCAGTGCGTTCAATATAGGTTCTAAAACAGTTGTTAAGTGTACTTTTAACTCTAGTTCGCAAAAGAGAAAAAGTATTGTAGTCGCGAGGATTACCGTACTTCTTATAGTTTTTATGATTTTTTTTTTTTTATTATAAACTGGCCAGTGATTGACCTTAGTCGCACCTGATGGAAAGTGACGACAAGGCCGGGGTTGTAGCTCACTGTTGGTTGTTTATTCTTCTCTTTAAGCATGTGTATTTATTAATGAACTACTAAACCAAACAGGATATTTCGTGCTTTTGTGTTTTCGCTTTGGAGTATATTTGTCTATTATTTCCCATATGATTTTGTAAAATATGTCTGTAAATGTCAGATGTATAGGAAGGAAGGATATTGGACATATCGGGCGGTTTGTATCACGTTTTTTAACCCGCAATACATATAAAACCGGCTGCTTTAGAACTCAAAACCATAAATAAAAAAATTGCCCCAATTTACTCAAAATTTTCCTGAATTTCCACAAATTCCGAGCGCGCGGCGAAGCATAAGAGCCAAAAATCGCCCAAATTGTCTGAAAACCTCGACTTTATTATATTTTTATCAATCAGCCCACGTTTTCCAAAAATATCGCCGGTTATAAAAATTACATCCTGTATAATACTTGTATTGATATAGCCTTATTTATAGTTTAGTTTAGTTTAGTTTATTGATCTCTCAATACAATTTTCATATTTAAAGTAAAAGAGTACAATAGCAATTGCTTATTGTATAGCGATCGTCGTAATGTACATAATGTAAACAATTCAATTCATAAAACATTTTAAGAACCATTGGTTACGTTATAAATCAGTTTCATCATTAATTATTTAAATAAAATGGTTTCACAATGAATAAAAAATAATTGTACTATTAAATACGTAGGTACTGACATTATCATCATTCTCTTGCCCTTATCCCAGTCACTTGGGGTCGGCGTAGCATGTCTTCCTCTTCCATACATGTCTATCACTCGTCATCTCATCATTAACATGATTTAGTTCCATATCATGTCTCACACAATCCGTCCACCTCTTCTTCGATTTTCCTCTCCCGTTAGATACACCACCTTCCATATTCATTCGTAATATCTTTCTCGCCACATGCCTTTCATCCCTCCGCATTACATGTCCATATCATGCTAGAGAGATTCGCTCTTACTTTTTCTACTATCGGTGCTACTTTCAGGCTTCCTCTGATATACTCATTCTTCATCTTATCCATCGGTACTGACATTAGTATAGCTACAAAAGTAATATATCTAGCAGCCAGTACTGTTATAAATAAATGCGCAAATATTTCACTTCCGAATAAATTCGCCATTTATTTGTGTTTTCAAGTCCGCTAGGCAAAATAGCGGAGCGTGAAAATTCATATAATAATTTCTTGAGACTTCTATTGATTCGTTTGCATACTTTCCTTATAGAAATGCAAATGGACCGGGACATCGGGAAATAACTGTATTTTACGCTTAATTAACCGGCTAGCTTCAGGGTCGCTCTCGGACTTCGGATTTTATCTTTTCTTTGAGATTCAGATTGTATATTCGGAATTTCGAACACCAATTATAAAAGGGTATTTGGCTGCATTTACAACAAATTATTTCACGCTAATCTTGAATAAAATAAGACATAATTAATGGAAAAGATTAGACAACAGTTATTTTAGACACTTACAATACTCATGAAATAAAACGATGTAAACGGATTAAATCGCATATAATGAATCGTCGTATTTTATTCAAGATTGGCGTGAAATAATTTATTGTAAATGCAGCCAAATACCCTTTTATAATTGGTGTTCGAAATTTAATCCGTTTACATAGTTTTATTTCATGAGTAGGTAACTATCGCGGTAACCGAAGATAATATTACTTACAATACTATTTTATTAAACTCTCAAAACTATAAAGAGTACGGGACCGTACTATATTTCACTAGCGACTCGACCTGGCTTTGCACGGGGAGCATAAAAAAGTCATCCTTAAGAGATAGGACATATGCCATCGCAGACTTCTTTGTAGACCTATGAGAGTTGATTAAAATATATAGTTATATTTCAATCAATGTAGCAGAAAATCTAATTACCTTCCTCAAGCATCACTTTATTCATAGGTGAAAACTGCATGAGAATCCGTTTAGTAGTTTTGAGTTTATCGCGAACGCGCGCACACATCACACACACACACGCACGCACGCACGCACGCAAGCAAGATCGCACGCACGCACTACACACAGACAGACGCGGCTGGACTTTAATTTACAAGGTGTAGGATAGGATAGGATAAAAATTCTACAATGAAAAGTGAAAGGTTTAATAAAATTATAGATTTGGACTGTACTTACCTACATTGTAAATATTTTCATTTTATTGTATCAATATAAATTTTTGCTATCACCAACGCTTAAACCAATTCCGATAATATGAAAAACAATTTCAACACCTGCGGAATCCATTCGTCCGCTGTATGAATATTTTATTATGACAAAACGGATAACGGCAGTCAAATGAAATTCGCGGAATACTCGTTTGTATTTTCCCGATTATACTTTGAAATAGGTGCAAATTTTGACAAAGAGTCTGTTTTTCAAATGTGCGCTTTGGTATTCAAACGCATCAGGTATTAGAATGACATGTGTTTAAACGAACCGTACGCCGATGAATTCGTAGGCGCATGGAATAGATAGATTCAGGCTGTTCGGAAAGAGAAGAGGCGTGAAATTTATGGCGGTAATGCATTCTGTGACCCTTGTCTTTCCGCAGAGACTGTACAGATTCCGCAGAGATTGTAAAAAATTAAAAGCGGCAACATTGTAGTGTCGATGTCGTCCCGGTTCATACATTATATTGATTTAAAAGGGATGATATATCACCCCAGTGTCATTTCTTAAAATTAATGTATTAACTTTATATATTCTTAAATGTTTGGTTGAGAACTAAATGTTAAGAAGTTAAATTGCGTTATAAATAAATTTTCAAGGCGCTTGCGCCTGTTGGTGACTTACAAGCATGTGTTCCTCAGTTTTTACAATTCCAACAGTCAGGCGCTCATCAAATTGATGACAACTTTCTGATTTTTTATTTATTCGTTCCTAATAAAGCTTGTAGTGAATCATTATAAAAATAAAATTGTAAAAGTAATGCGGGTTAAGTTAATATACGAAATTAGCAGTAGTTTAATGTTTACCACTTAACGATTTTAACGACAGTGACGCAAATTGGCGGAGAAGAGTAAACACTAATCAGTAAGATATATCCTATCACGACCAGTAAGACGTGGACGCCCTTATTCCAGTCATGTGACGGACATTGATTAATACGCTTCGCAAGGTCCACAGTAAATGCGTTCACAGTACCTGAACCTCTCATAAAGAAAATAATCGTTGAATCTCCGTGAGCAAAGATACGCAACTTGGGCCAATACTGAAGAGCAATAGAGAGAGATAATTACGTTACGATACCGAGCATGAACGATTTTGCTCTTGGTTAAAAGCCCCGCCGGTGCAGGTGTAGCCCAATCGTCGACGCCAGACGCCGACAGAAATGCAGTCTGGCTCTGTCGCGCCAATGCGCAAGAGCGATAGAGATAGATAGCTACGAAACAGATATTATCGTGAGCGTTTGTGCATTTTGGCTACCTACTCGTACCCTGGACGGTAGTGGAAATTGTACACAGACAAGATATTTATTTACTTGAATTTTGCCAACCCTAAATAGTCGAAAGGAATACAAAGGGACTACTTGATTCGTCCCCGAATCATTGTTTCAACATCGGTATAGTAAGAAGTTTATGTGATGGCAAGAGCGAGACGACAGAGAAGAAGCTTTGTTTGATAAATAACGAAGAGGGACGTACTCTTCAACTATAGCATTCTCAAAACATCGAGCACAAGAAACGGGAAGGTTTTCATTTCATTTCTTCATGTGTTACTTCCGTGAATCCTCCGTGGGTCCTATGTATGACGAAAGCCGTATTTGATGAAATATGAAACGTATGGGATGATCCAAGATACTGACATTACTGCAATTATTGTACTGCGCCCTTCACTAAAGGCAGCTGTCGGTAATTAGGCCTAGATAACGACTCATATCTATTGAATCAGGGAGCTTAAGTAAATGTTGCTGTACTGTTATACAACCACAGATTAGTGCCTCTGTCTCCTTTACGTTAATATTATAGACTTTAGGGTGTTTATCATAAAGTTAACGTTCAATTTAGAAGACGAGGCGTTGAGCTGCACGATATGGCAAATAGCTCAATGCGATTGAATGCAATTATAAGGTGATGATGCTAATTGCTTCTCAAAACAGGTCGTTAAATCGGTCGCAGCCTCTCAAATGAACTTGTTGGACATTAGGCTAAGCGTACATTTCACGGGTATGTCACGTTATCGTGCCACAACTTTCCACTTACGACAATATATGACTGATAGCCAGCTGATTAAAAAACATACATAAAACTTTTTAAAAAATATAAAGCCAGGAATTTGAAAGGTGATTCGTATAAAATAGGTAGACAATACATTTGGCCAAAGTTTTGTTCCCGGAATATTTTACCAAAATTCCATTCGAAACATTTTAAATTCTACTGAAAAATCGTCGATTATGATTTTCAATTATTAAACAAAGTAGGCACAGCTTCTTAAAATGCCTCATCAGCGTAACTTTTAACAACAAAAAGTACTGATTATGAATTCCACAAAACCCAGTAAGTTAAAAGTTCACGCTGTTGGTCTTTATAATTTTCTTTTGTTTGAATTTGTTTGGAAAGATCAATACAAAATGAATATTGACGAAATCCTTTAATTTTAAAATGGTGACTGTTTGCCGTTGTTGAATGTAATTGCATTATTCAAATTTATAGATTTATAGGTGCCGGTTAATTGTTATACTCGGAGCTTCGATCAATCACTGCTACGTTTTAAATTTCATTCCTAACAAATTATATTGCTTTAAAGATTTTACTTAAGTATTTTAGACCAGGCAGGATGATTTTAAACTAGTAAGTAAAACTTTAGCAAATGAAAATTAAATCTGCTGTGTTTAGCTATTTGAAAACACAACCGCTCACATGTGAGCCCATAAGGTCTTTCATGTGACAGTTGACATTTGATTCTTCTGTCAAACTTTGTCATACAATTTTGAACTTTTATGCGTTATACGATATTACGAACTTTTATACAAACATGTTTTAATTTTACAAGCTACTGGCATATCCCATATAACCATAATCGGTCGCCGTTCCTACGCAAATCCTCCTATTTTGTGTACACACAGGTCTTCGGGTCTCAATGCTTAGTCGCAGTACGGTCGACGTTTAGTCGCGGCGACCCAAATGGGGACGATTGGTAACAGGCACAAATGGTCACAGAAGTGACAGAAGTGTGCACTACGCGTGCACACATTGTTACCGTTTGGCGACTACTTTCCCAAAATCATTCGTTCATTTCATTCTTTCCAAATGGCGACTGTCAGAGACGTCAAAGTAAAAAAGAAATAAAATCATTTGACATTAAAATGTAATGGCGTAAGAATTTGTTAAAGATAAATATTGTTTGCATTTGTAATATAATGTGGGCTAATTACCATGGCCAATTAAATTGCTCGAGTAATTTCATAAAATAAGTCTAAATTTATCAACGCGCCATCAATTTACCTCAGTTTAACCAGTAATAATATTATTGACTACTCGGTGTTTGCGTGTTATGTATATTGATTGGTGAAGTTTTAGTGCTCCGGTGCATATACTATACTGAAATAATAAAAATAATGCCTATAAAACCAATAAAGTTGTTAAAATATGGATTAAGACGGTAATATTCCATGTAAAAAACAGTCGCCAAACGGTCACCAAACGGTCGACAAACGGTCGCAAAATGGTCGCAGCGTACACGCGTGACCGAAAGCAGTGAATATTTATTATATTTTCAAAATGGCTTCTTGTATTAATTTTTTCCAGGTATCCTCAAACTTTATAAACAATTAAATATGCCGTCGTACTCAGTTGCCCTCACTAAAGAAGATTAAAAAAAAATTGTAACGTGCGTACCGAGCCAGCTGCTGGGTTGTAAAGGATCGGGGATCATATGGTCTTCTATAGAGCAACTAGTATTTTGCGGCATTTCACAATTGACACTTGTTGAAGTAGTCGTCATTAATATTACTATCAACATTAATTTCAGCGATCTGTACTTCTTTTGTCAAGATTTTTGTATAGATAAGTGTCTACAAATTTGTAATGTTAAAGAGACATAAATAAAACGTAGTAGAGTAAATAATGTGTTTTTTTTGTAACCCAAACAAAATACTTGTAGATACGAGTGCGGAAAAGAGGAAAATCGATACGAGTAGCGATAAATTAATACACAAACGAAGGGAGTGTTTTAAATCGACACGAGTTGTGAATGTCCTTTTCGCACGTGTATCGTACGACGATTTTCAGTACCTAAATCTAAGCTAAGAGTTTCGACCAGACAAGAAATGAATCATTGCTTGATTTGCTCGCACTACTGCGTTAAAAAAAGCGGCATCTGTACTGAAAAAAACTATCATTGCGCAACAGAAATTCTATTAATATCACAGTAAATACTCTATTTCATTTGATTCCTACTTTTATTGTGTAAAGCAACACTACACTTCATTTTTATCAATAAGAATTAAAAATTATATATTTAATACATTAAGTAGGTAACTATAAAGTGCTTATCTATTTGTATTATCATTCTGCACTTTTCTTAACTTTCCCACATTTCTATAAATGTCGAAGAGTGCTTAAATGGTCGTCGTCGTTTATTATTATTTAATTCGCTCATATTTAAATGATTCAAAGCAACCAGTCCACGACTTCACAAGACAGTTTGAGAAACCTTCGTATTTCAGATTGTCATTTGCGGATACAGTGGTTTAGGAGCAGTTCGGTAATCAGACCTACACATGTGTGTACAAATTCTGTCAATGTCACTGTCAGAAACCGTTCTGACAGTGACAATGACAGCCACAAATTCGTCCACATGTTGTTACCGTTATGTGTGCAAACGTCGACTAATAATGTGTCGTTAAAAGTCATTCTGACAGTGACCATGACAGCCACAAATTCGTACACATTTTGTTACCGTAACGAGTGCACACGACGACTACATTTTGTTATTGTATCAATACGGTCGCATTGTTTGCACGACGTTACTACGCGTTAAGTCACATTTGACAGTTAGTTACTGATTTGAAGATTTTGCGACTGAAATGGTTGTATGGGATGTGTTCCCGGGGATTCATTAGGTGCAGTATAATATGCCTTCTAATAGACGAAGTTGAGAGTTCTTAGGTAGTCTTCTTTAAGTCATAAGTCATTTATTTGCGAAAGATAGGGTATACATAGGTGTTAATAGTTTACAATAAAGTGAGCCAATCTACCTTGTCACACAGTGACATGCAAATCTCAGATTGTACCTAGGTCTAGTACTATGCATGCACTTAAATAATACCTATCTAAAGCTAGATTATATCTACATAGGTATTAATATACAAAACAATACAAATCGTCGAATATAAATAAATTAATTAATTGAGATGTCACAGATTTAGCGGCTTAGTAGTCCAAATATTCCTTTACAGAGTAGAAAGTCTGTTCATTTAGCCATTCATATAATCTTCACAACAACTTAATCAAATTTTAGCCGATTCTCTAGAACTTGATTAGTCCAAATAAATTTAGGACGTGATTTTAGAACACTGAAGAACACAAAAGGGCGTTGCGTACGAATTGACTAATTATTAGACATTCTGAACAGAAATTAACCCAATTTCAGAAATAAAACAGGTACCTACCTAACAACATTTCTTCGCAATCATACGAAGGTAACATATATACGGTGATAGTTATTAAAAATTACTATACGGGTCTATATAGTGGTTCCCATAAAGTCTTAAGTCATAATGTATCGTTTATCCATAGTTTGTTTTTTCTCAGAAACGCGTAACTTTTCAGGACTGCCATGCAACAAACCTAACCTAACCTATCTATAAATGACTTTCATGAAAACCCTGAAAAGTTAACCGTTTCAGAATTATGACTAATGATAATCTGGCAATCATTACATTATGACTATTGATCATTATGTCAAACAAAGGGGTGCGATTTTCCATACATTACTGAATATACCGACATTTGTGTCCAGTGAATGCATGAATTATATGTCATACTAAAATCTGTAGTTCCTTAACTTCCTTTGAAAAGAAGAAAATAAATTCGAATTTTGAACTACAAGTGCAGAACAGTTCGAAATTCAACACAGCAAAAACAAACATGGGTTTCAGAGGCTACGATTAGATGATATAAAAGATAGAAGTCTTAGGTCCTTATGCACACTGTTCTCCATTTTATACGACCCAGCGGCACCCGATTACTTGCGGTCTAAATTCAAATTTGTTACTGCTCGGCCAGGTGGCGAACTTCGCACTGCTCGTAAGCTTGTTCTAGCTGTCCCACATCATCGTTCCAATGCCATGTCCAATTCTTTCACAGTGCAAGCCGTACGCCTCTGGAATGATTTGCCTCTTGATATACGACAAGCCGAATCTAAATTTACATTCAAGCGCAAGCTGCGAAAACATCTTTTTGAGAAGTATCAAGACTAAGTATATTTAGAGCAGGTATATATATATATATATATATATACATATATTTAAATGTATATGTATGTATATATGTTATATTTATGTAAATATATAATATGTAATTTATATGTATTTATTAGTTATTAGTGTCTTAAATAGGTAAATATATCCCTATTTTTTTTTCTATAACGTAGTCCAATAAAATCAAGTCTTTAGTGTTCTTTACATATCCCGCACCTTTTTTGGTCTTCTCTGTTTGGCCTAAAGGTTGACTGGTAGAGAATGCCATGTAGCATTAAGTTCGCCTTTTGTAACTGTATATTTTTACTGTGCAATAAAGTTTAAATAAATAAATTAGAAACGTCAAACTCCGATGAAAACGTTTGCTTAACCCTTGCAGAGTCGGGGCTATCAAAATTGTAGCCAACTGATCCTTGCCTGAAGCACAGTATAATAAAGAGTACTATCGAACAGTATGGCCACTTCCGCTGCCCGCTGAAAGCACTGCCCGCCCCCTCTCGGTTACCTCACAGTTACCGCCTGTCAAAAACGCGAACAGTCAACCTGTCATATGTCACTCATACAAGCATGGTACGCGTTCACATACACGTGCTTAGAATGTGTGCTAGGAACGCGACTCTTTCATATATTTGATCGCCAGTGTCCGAGATGTGCCTGAAGCATTAGCAACAAAATAAAACATGCACAATAAGTATGATCTGTCTTTTGAAAAGCAATGTGCAGTCGGTAATAACTCCTTACTATCCAGTACCATACGGTACTGGATAGTAAAGATGTCGGTCATTCTTTGTCACGTTTTCGCAGGAAATTCATGCATCTGAACATTACGGACGTGTCTAATGCAATTTTCATTCCGGAATATGTGTTACTACTACTTTATCACATACATGCACAGGTGGCCTAGCGGTAAGAGCGTGCGACTTTCGATCCGGAGGTCGCGGGTTCGAACCCCGGCACGTACGAATGAGTTTTTCGGAACTAATGTGCGAAATATCATTTGATATTTGCTAGTCGCTTTTCGGTGATGGAAAACATTGTGAGAAAACCGGAATAATTCCAATAAGGCCTAGTTACCCTTCGGGTTGAAAGGTTAGATGGCAGTCGCTTTCGTAAAACTAGTGCCTACGCCAAATCTTGGAATTAGTTGTCAGAGCGCACCCCAGACTCCCATGAGCCGTGGCAAATGCCGGGATAACGCAAGGAGGATGATGATGATGCACACTCACACCTGTATTTCTAAAAAGGGTTTGTGGAGCACATGAAACAGAAATAGAAATAATGATTTAGCATTAAAAAAACATCAAACAATTACCAAATAAGATAAAGATGTTGCTCAGGGTAAACCGTGTCTATTAGACGCGCCACTGCTTTTCACGGCTACCGGAATTAATATTTAAATCTGCCCAAGTTGCATTGTCAGTCATGATGGCAATTAAGGGTCAAAAGAAAATGAAATTGTGATATTGCAATAACAGATTCCTAGCCCACCGTCTACCTACTTTATCATAGCACTAAATTAATACAGGAGCTCAGATACACATGAATCGCAAGTATCTTCAGTTTTGTCGTTTGTCTACAATATAGCTATGATGAATTGACGAAAATGATGGATGGATTGTGTGGAGTGGGCATGAGCAATAATATAACCAACGTTAGACATGTTACCAGAGAGTGAAAGCGCAGTCAGTAAAAATTAGGGTTTATTAAGTTCAAACCATTTAAATAACAAAAAGATCGACGTCTACGCAGAAAGCTACGAGTGTTCATCGTACTTTAATAAATTACCTTACTTTTTAATTACCTTTTTTTTGGCTTTCACTCCTCGTTTATTCTATTCTGTACTTCAAATAAGGTACAGCGGGGTAAATCTCGACTGGGGGGCAAATGTAACTGGTCCATTTTGTTTTACAATGTTTGCATTATTAAATAGAGTGTCTATCGGATATATATGGTAGGCGTGTTCAGTGGATACATGTAGAGCTCAACATCAGAGTGTAATAATGGAAAAAATGGAGCAGTTACAATGCCCCCCCCCACTTGAGATTTGCCCCACTGTACCTTATGTAAAAAACGTAGCAAATAATTTGTACATTTTCGGACAGTTACAAAATGTTTCGGTTAACTAACCAAATACAAAACCAATCTGTAAACGAGCTGTTTTTAACCCTCGACGCAAAAACGACGGGGTGTTATAAGTTTGACGTGTCTGTCTGTCCGTCTGTCTATCTATATGTCTATCTGTCTGTCTGTCTGTCTGTGTGTGTGTGTCTGTCTGTGGCATCGTAGCTCCCGGACGGATGAACCGATTAAGATTTAGTTTTTTTTGTCTGAAAGCTGATTTAGTCGGGAGTGTTTTTAGTCATGTTCCATGAAAATCGGTCTACTATGTCGCGGTCGGGGGTATTTCGACATTTTAATTTTGTGGTTAGGTTATTAACCTACTTACTTGTAATGTTTTCATTTACCTTCATGTGGCTTAAGGGGCCTTCTGAGGAAAGATTTTGTTTATAATTATATAAAAACATCGAAAACGCGATTTTCGAAATCTCTGTAATTAATAATTTGTTAGATATTTTAATTCACATCACACGTACTCTTTTTAACCCCCGACACAAAAACGACGGGGTGGTATAAGTTTGACGTGTTTGTCTGTCTATATGTCTGTCTGTCTGTCTATCTGTTTGTCTGTCTGTCTCTGTCTGTGTGTGTCTGTCTGTGGCATCGTAGCTCCCGAACGGATGAACCGATTTAAATTTAGTTTTTTTTGTTTGAAAGCTGAGTTAGTCGGGAATGTTCTTAGCCATGTTTCATGAAAATACATAATGTAGACCCTTGCATACAATTTAAAAGCCATAAATAGCAGCGTCATTTTTTCATTGAGTGGAATTCATAAATAATGTAACTTAATCACAATGAAAGTGTCACCAAAACTGGGATCCAAAATAAAATACAAGTTTAGTGAACACTACACCGTGTAACGGTCAAAAGGTGACCTACCTACCCTAGCCTATACTCTACCATAAGCACCCCATATATTTAACAACCCAAGACCCATTAAACTTAAGAACTACCCCCGAATTTAATCCCAATTTATTTTGTTTGTTTTGTTCTGCATTTTAAGAGATTGGCCATAGAAAAATAATAAAATGTGATCGTTTAGTAAAGGAAGGACGCCTAAGTTGTACGAAGTAACCACAAATCCTTTTCTCAAGTGTAGGAAGTTTCAACACACTAGATATTCCCCTAACATTTAGAAATTCTACCTCCTAGGTAATAATAGTTTCCGCTATTCTGATATTCCCTATAGATGAGTACCGATACATAATTTATTTTATAGAGCAATTACAACCAATATATTCTTTCAATTCTCATAGTCAAATATACACTTTGTGAAGTAGAAAGAAATAAAATACAATAATTAAGGTGAAAAATTCAATTTATTTGTCAAATATTTAGGAATTTTATTTTTAAAGGTGTTTTATCCCCAACGCGTCCTAGTACGAATTACAATACATAGTCGGTAATACATACTAAGCTGTGACCATCAACGTAGAGCTATTTACCAATTCAATTCTTTCTTCGAATTGAATATGAAATTGGAATTCTATTTCAATTATTTCTATTTTATATTGAATCAGTGAACATACATCTTCAATATTGATACTATTCAAGATAATTTAAAGGAAAACACTGCAATTCAAGAATTCCAAGAACCCCTTGTTTTATTTTGTATTTAGGGCTTTATTTTAGGCAAATACCCCCTGGTTTGCGCATGAGGTAAGGTCGCCTATTCTGTCATCTAAAATGCCAGGCCTTGGATCCTTTCTTAGAATCATCTTTTCTGGAATGTGAACCTATCAACCGGTTCTCTTAAAAATTTTGAACTTTATAAACCATAGAACCCCAGACTCTCCTCCAACATATCGACAAATGAAAATTACAATCACTATATTTGAACAAGAAAATTCCATATAATGGCCATCATTGTATGTGGTAAGCTTGTACGCATTGCTATACAAAACTTGCCTCAACTGTCACGTTACGCTTAGCTGATATACTCAAGCCTGGACCTCCTGCCCAAACAAGCATCATAACTTCAATGCCAAGTAGCAAGAGAAAAGACCTGAGTCTCTTTAATTTATCAAAAACAAATCCGAAATAAAAATATTTAATTCAAACTGGCATTCCCGACAGAACCTAGTCCCTAAGCTTCTCAAAACCCAGCTATCCCATATACTTCAGCAATTAAACCTCCTAAAATATAGTCCCCATTAGCAGCTCATTCTACAGATATAATAAATAATAAAAATATAATATCACAATATTATCAAGTATAAAGAAATAAAATAATCTTTTATTTCTGAGGAATAAATAAAATATAATTGGCTTCAGCATTTTCTGAAGTTGATTAAGAACCTTAGTTCATTTAAAAGCAAAAGCTTGTACAGTTGACCATATAATTAACACATAAAATATCATTTGGTTTGCTTCAGAACTCCTTGGAATGAATGTAAGACCCTTGGATCTCAAACACAAAAGCATGCAGTTAAACATTGTTTTTCTGAAGTTGTTTAGAACCTTAGTTCACTTAAAAGCAAAAGCTTGTACAGATAACCATATAATTAACATTGTAATAAGTTCTCATATAAAATAATTTAGTTTGCTTCAGCATTCATTAGAAATTAATGGAAGACCCTTGGATCTCATACACAGAAAATATGCAGATAAGCATTGTAATAAAATTATAATATAATATGCTCCAGAATTTCAGAGATTTATTTAAAATCTATAGATTATTCAAAATGTATAATAAAAACCCTTAATAAATCAGTTATGTTTCAAAGTACCACAAAATAGTCATATAACAAACCACAATAGAACTTCATAATGAAATCACAAAGAAAAACAGTGATAAATATTAAAGAACTCACATGACTCCTTCTTATCTTTGGAGAGATCTCCCCGTGGCTGTTTCGACCCGCGACTCGTTCCTGAATGTTCCCCCCTGCGCCCCGTGTACTGGCTTATATAGCCCGCTCGGGTGCCGGCCCCGCCCGAACCTGCCACGCTAGCGTCCCCCCGGAGCCCCGACGGCCCTGCTCGCTTGTATTACCATATATGGGCATCCGTCGCGCACCCTCCAGCGCCGACGCGCTCATCTCGATCGTGATTGGCTGTGCACCATCGCCTGACGCCAAGTCGAGTTTCGACCTGTTTCCTAGAACTTTTGCTACCGATGTTTTGAATGATGTTTCTATTTGGAATGAAAATAATATTATATTTATGCATGCATAGGTTTGTACGAAACGAGATTATCGGATCGTCACAATTGCCCCCAACATTTGTCACAGAGGAAAGGTTTTGTAAACCTTGACTCGGAGCACAAATGTTCCCACTCTAAATCAGATATTGTTATTTAACCCTTTGATGTAAATGTGGTGTGTAAAGTGACCAATACTAGAAAGGAAGCAAATTATCCGGCATGAAATTATAAACCCACAGAATTATGACCCATGAGTCCAATTGCTTTCAGACAGAATTTCCACCCTCCATGCGACACTTGGTTGTGAGGCAAGTGAGCCCTATGTAGCAAAGTCCTCGCGTTTCATCCGGAATCTACGACCGTAGCCATTGAGATTCCACCACCTACATTGCCCAGATGTCCAGAAACAACGAAAACCTCCTCATAAAGAATGGAAAAACCTTTGCGGTAACCTCCAACACTTTTTCCCAGTGGCAATAACTCCAGTCAATAACCCACACAGGACAACCGATTCCTTTCTTTCTTGGCTTGATGTAGTACTCTATTTCCAAGCAAGAAAGCTAGAAGTATTTTGAATTCATATATATTACGTTATGGCTCAAATGATTTCCACTCGATTTTTTTTTTTATTCGTGTGGAACCCAAACGAACTCTAGATTCCTTATCTGAGGTTAGCGTCAGGATAGATGGACACGAAGTAATTCAAACATGTGTTTTAATTCACATGCTTGACCACCCCACATCACGTAAGCTCAGGAGTCAGCCAAATGGTCAGTTAAGAATGTAGAAGACATCCTTAAAAGTATTTGAAAGTCTCGACCGAGTTACTGGTAATACAAATGGACAGGAAGGAACTCCTGGACAGCCTCAGCCTTGCTATTACATTAATAATAACTTTATTTTATTTTGTGGAAGTTATTATTATCATAATCCTACTTATGATGAAAAATTACTATAAAAATTATACATATCTGGATGTATATCGGCTGCAAAATGCCATACTAATCTACAATGCAATTGATTTCAAAAAAATCATTTCTATAGAAAGCTTTTTAGTTAAATAGCAATGACCAAAACTGTCTATCAGAGGCACACATTTCTCTCCAAAGGTAGGACCGCCACGTCACTGCAGTTCAAACACATGGTTCTTTTTTTTTTTTTTCCACGTGCTTGCTGTGCAGCCCGGTACCCCGGATCCCCTAAGATAGGTTAAGCAAACTAAATCAAAACACTCCTTCTGCAAACCCACTCGTTCATAGAGAGTGTGACGGACGAATAGTGATAGCTTCTTGTAGAGTATTGTGTTATCAAAAAGAATTTACCTATAAAAGGTATGACCTTAACCTAACACCAATATTCTCTTGATAACACATCTTTGTTCCCCTTTTCCCCGTTTGCAAATAACAATAACTGTTGTCAATATTTGATGATAAACAACTCTTAATAAACTCTCTCATACAAAATCATACATCAATTCTTTCATCCATCCTCTCTTTCATCTACACATAACATACATCATCTGAGTCGTACACACATATCATACATGTTCCATTCAATCATCTTTTATTCTTCCTCACTCGCTCTTTCATACAGTTTAATACAAGGTTGCAAACAATCAAAATATTGACAGTAAAAAAAATTAATCCCATTTCCTTTTGAATAAAATATTTACTGCATTGTGCTTTATATTGAAAAAAAAATCTACATAGTATACTATACTACAAAACATAGTTTATAATTAAAGTTTACGCTTACGCTTAATGTTTAACGTAATTGGTTGAGACAAATTACGCTAAAAATAAATATAGTCAGAGCAACGTTAGAATTAATTCCTGATAGTCATGAATAAACCTTTACACATACGAAACCATGACTTGCTGTTCAACAAAAAGCCATAGCCCCGCACATGCACTGGCCACCCACAACCACCAAAAACCAATCCCACATTACTCCAACCATAAAAGTTACGCCTTATATGCTCTAAAAATTACGCTTGGTTACGCCTTATATGCTCTAAAAATTACGCTTAATCATTTACGCCAAATTGCAATTAAATTTACGCAAAATGTACTTTACTTAACGCCAAATTAGTTACGCCAATTGCTTTAATCAAAATTACTACGCGCTATGCCACTTAACTTAGGTATTCTAACTACAAAATGGTAACATGTTCATCTTACATTTGACCAGCCACAAATATCCTGAACCAAACGATTACCCACGTCTCATTCTTCATTATCCAGATCCTCTTCAGATGTTTTTGAACTTGTTTATTCTGCCGAAGTAGTAGATCCTACTGACTGCACAAATATGTTCTTGGAGGGTTTCAGACGAAGACAGCCACCCCAATTCATAGATCTTCTACTGCCACTGCTGGCCCGTACTACTGCTGCTGTCCCGTACAACTGCTGCTGGCTCTGTAACTCAAAAGCTCGAAGCACGAAACGCGTCGAGTTAGCGTAATTACAAACAAAATATGAACTTTGGATTATCCTTTATTTTTAGTTTCCCCAACACAAAATTGCAAAATTAATACTGTTACAGTTACACGATATTTTTAGCTAGGTGGAGGATAAAACGACGGCTTATAAATGGATAACCCTTATTTATAATCAGTTTTACTTGGGAATAGAAAAACATGACAAAACCTATGCCTGATAAACAAAATAATAAATTTTAGTGTAAGTAGCTAATTGGTTCATCAAGCTAAGGTCTAATTAATAGGTTCTCGTACAACTTTCCAAATAGCGAGACTCGCACATAGTCATTACATTGTAGTTCATTGTTGCTAGGTCCTTGAATAAAATATTTCTATTCATTTCCCATCCACATGATAAGAAACATGCTTTAAAGAACAATGTTGTCATGTAGCGATGCGTAAATAGATACTACTACGCTACCATAATTAGATATCTTAACGCTTTTATCGAAAGTTACTTATGAAACTTGCCCCCATGTCATTGCAAGTTTTATGCTATTGACTAACTCTGTAAATGTAAAACTATTAGTTTCTGGCTTCTAACCTTTGCCGAATTATGATGACGAGCACCCTCAGTTATTAATTAAGTTAATCGGAAACAAAAGTAACATACACATACACTTACAATTTAATTATAATATAAATAAACTAATTATAATATAAATAAATATAAATAAACATCTGATGCTTACTCAAACTAATTACAATTTTACATACTGGCACACGTGCCCCCCTGCGAACTAAACTTTTACATACTCAGTTGTGATAACCAAACACGGAATAACTCACAACAAAAGTCATCTTTAACACATGTCGTAATAATTACAACTCTCTTTACTCGCTGGCATACATGCCCCCGTGACAACTAAAATTTAGCGTATTCTAAAAGGTTCAAATTGTGAGAAGCTAAATAAAGGAAACAATTGACCAAAGTTTAATCACAAATGGATAACCTTGAACAATAAGATTAAAAACAAAACTAAAATAAATATAGAGGAAGAACCTTAAAACTAAACTAAAACAAATTAAAAGGAAAAAACTCAAACAATAAAATACACAAAAATATTTCATTGCCGGGGTTCGAACCGGTAATCTACCGCTTCGTAGCCCAATCCACTGAACTAAGTGTGCTACGGCGACTGTGGTGAAATAGGCAATGTATATCGACGAAGACAGATTGCCTTGATGTTTAATTTTCGTTCATTTATCTTTTCTGATTATTTTACCACCGTAGGAACAATTGCGTTTCGGACAAAATGTCGCACGAAAAATATGAATGAACACTAAGCACATTTAGAACTAGTCCTGTAAATACACGAACAGTCGTATAACACTTACCCCGCGACAATAACACACTCACACGTACCGCTTGTACATATGATTACGGTATACACCGTCTTTTTCACGTACGTAAAACAATTAAACTTTCCAGTTTACATTTCTAAAATGACGACATTGACGGAATTTCTCATTGACCTCTCACCTTTTTTTGACGGTCCACTTTCCTTCTTTTCTTCGCGACACCCTACATTTTAAATGTATGTTGTCACCAATCTACCCATTACCCTCTAAAGACAACAAATTGAAACTAGATGGCGTTATTAGGATCATGTAATGCGATGTTATGCTAAAACATCATGTTTCAACCACAAGCATTACCATATCACTTGAAACAAGCGAATACTAAAATAACATACATACACATACCTACCATTACATTTAAAATACAAGAGTGTTCCTTTACATACTTGTTGGCCTACTTCAGGTCCTCTTTGCGAAACTAACTCTTCTTCATCTATCACAAATTACAGACAAAAATTCTATGATTTAGGTTTTGGTGATGAAAATGAATAGTGATTAATACGCTGAGTTTATTTCTCTTACTTTAAGCTTTATTTAATTACGTCAACGATTTCAAAAGGAATTAATAGATGAATAGCCCTTAATAGAAAATAAATGACTTCTAAATAGTCTCGTAACATACATACATTACATACCTACATTCAAAAACAAAACTATACATACCTACATTCAACCACACATTTACAGGTACATACATTCAAACACAACTATGAAAATTGAAATGTAACTTTAAGTGTGTTCTCAGTTCTCACACTATCCGATCCGACCGATATCGAATGCGAAAACTCCCTGAGTAGAGTGCACCTTTAACCTCTTAATGTAAGTTTATCTATGTATAATGATGGTAATGACAGACTACTTACGTCTTATTTCGTTAATCTGCTTATAATTAGAATACCTATTGATACATCACACAAAAACTCGCAAGACATCGATTGCAGACCATCGCCCGTACTACAATACAATACAATAGTTAGTACATACTCTTACCCTCTGCTGACCATTACATTGAGTTGAAATTCGACGTACCTAACTTTTACTATTTCTAAAAATCACGTCTATGTTTTCAAAATCAAAATCAAACAACTAGGAGGTATAAATAGGTATATCTATGTTTATGAAAAACGTGATGAACTATCCCTTATTTACTGAATCGATACTATAGAATTGGAATGTAAAATTGGATTTAAACAATTGAATATAATAGACGCAGATTTTACTGAGTAGATATGAAAAACAATTTTCCTTCCATGTAATATTATGAATACCTACTTACATACCTACTTCCACAGAATATATGATACAACAAATACTTACTAATTACTTGGTACTTATACCTATTACTTACTACTTACTTGGCTGGCACGATAACCCAAAATGAGTTTCGTCCTTCAACACAAGAACACGCCGTTTCGTTCGGTCTTGAGCGGTGTCATTACCTCACATTCACCTTGAGAGAATGGGAGAACGCCGCCCTGCTGGTCTCCCTAAATATCGTTGGGCGGATACAGTGGAGGTAGACCTCCGTGAGCTCGGCGTTGACGAAAGCAATATTATGAATACTCGACGATAATGGTTATCTAATAATATATCTAGTAAAACAAGTACTTACCTTGGTTAAAGAAACTAGTTAAAGTTAAAAGTGAAATGTTTTATAATACTACTTGACTCTATTTGACCTTACTTGACTCTAATGTTAATCTGAAAGTTTACTGATATGAGTGCTTATCAAAAATTTAAAAGACTGGTTAATTTAAGGACTAAAACGTTTAATACTACGTCTCTAGTTTTGTTCAAGGAAATATAAAAGAATAACATGAAAATCCTTTCTAATTTTAAATAAACGGAGTAATGTTAAAACTGACAATTACGGAGCAACATAATCTACAATAAAACTCAATGAAACTACGGTTGCACTCACGTTGTTATATCGCTACTGTTGCGACATGGTTCGAACCAATAAAGTACCTACCTACCTAATCACAAGAAGATTCGAATTTAATCGAATGCATTATATTGTAGATCTATCTCGCCGAATCTATAAAGTTACATAAGTAAAACACAAAGATTATAATAATTCAGACATGCTCACTTACCTCGACATAATATGAAACTGCTAACTGACTCTACCTAGTCTGACTTCATTTACCATTTTACCAATTTCTTCTACCACGTCGATGACAAACAGGTAATTATACGGGCCGCCTGATGGAAAGCGGTCCCCGCAACAATTTTTGAAACCTTTTAATATCTTCTGGCTGATATTTACTCCACTGTGCCTCGAGTCAATTCACATAACCTTCTAAGTTTCCTAAGCTAAAAATGGGGAAACAAAACAATGGAAAAACATAACAGTACATAACAAAAGTAAATAGGATTAGTATAAAATAATAAAAGGGTAGATAAACATATCAAATATGTCCCGTTAACTTGTTAATCTTCATTCCTTCAATCTTGCTAACTTCCTGCATCTTCACGTGCCCCCCCTTATAGTAAAGTCTTGACCCACCATTATACAAGAACAAGATAAGTAGTGTAGACCTAAAAATATAAAAACACAATGTTATAAGAGAAATAAAAATTATGCAACTATCGTCTACTTTTACTCTGATTTCGAACTTTACTGAAAGACTTGGTTGGACAAAAACCCGCCTTCAACAGAAGTTTCAGCCTAAACGTGCTTACATAATATCTACACATTATGTGACTATGTTTGGTAAAACATATAACTTTTTATGGGGTAGGAGGCAAACAAGCAGACATAATAATCGAAGACATTTAAAACCGAGTTCGGCTTTGCGAGCCATATTTATACATATTCATAAAAGAAAGATGTAAAAGTCGCTGACATATACTATATTATATTCGCTTTTTAGTGATAAGACTGCCTATTGCTACCTATTTATATTCTCACTCAACATTATGTATGCATAAATATAATGTGTAAAATGGTGCAATAAAGTATGTTTACATACTTACTTATAATATTAAGTGATGATGATTAATGATATGTACTTAAAGTGTTAGTTCCTTAAAACAATCCCTACAAAAACGTTCCTTCAATGTTGTTCTTGAAACCCTTTCATATTTCTACTCATACATACATATAATCACGGCTATATCCCATAAAGAGGTAGGCAGAGCACATGAACTACCAAGTTTCAGTGCCACTATTCATACGAAGAAAGCTGAAGCAATCTTTGCTTTAGTTGCTAACACTAAAACCCTGACGACATATGAACGTCTTATAAACTATATGGTAGCTCATTACAAAAATTGAAGGATTAAAACGAGCTTTGAGACTAAATAATAACTAATACATGTTAATTATTAAAATAAAGATTACATGAAACCTTACACTAACCACGTATATAAAAAATGATATCCTAAATGTTGAGGACGACAATCGTTCGCTACGAAGAATTGCTATTACAAAATGACAGGCGTTATTTTTGTGTCATACTAACTAACAAAATCCAACTCACTAGACTATCCTGTTTGCCGTTGGTAAACACAAATCTATTCTATTTTGACCATCTATCAAATTATAGAACTTTCTACTCTAATGTTGATAACCATACAATAGACCTATACATATCAACACTAAGATTAAGTAAAGATAAAAGTAAATTAAGTAAAGGTAAGTTAAGAACATGTTAAGTTTTAAGTGAGAACCCTTATTCTATAGGATAAAGTCCTGCTCCTAGGTTTTCCAGAGCTCTCTATCTGAAGTTGTTGTCAACCAGTTGAGACTAGTCGGCGACGGCGGGCGGCGGCGGCGAGGCGGCGGCGGCGAGGCGGCGGCGACGGTAGGCAAGGCGGTGACGGCAGGCAAGGCGGCGACGGCAGGCAAGGTGGCGTCGGCAGGCAAGGTGGCGTCGGCAGGCAAGGCGGCGACGGTAAGCGGTCTGACTAGCCCATGGAGCATGACTAGGCGAGGCGGTGCATGAGGCGGCGGCGGCGAAGGCTGACAAACGCGTGGCGCGTGACGACACGGTGAGGTGAGGCGGCGGCGGTAGACGACGAGGCGGCGGCGCGGGTGCGAGCCCGGCCGTCCCTCTTCTCGTTTGAATCTCAAGATTTGGCGTAGGCACTAGTTTTACGAAAGCGACTATCGACTGATCTTACTACACGTAAAATACTAAATAAATGCTAAACAAGTAGGTATGTTGAAGTCATTGAAACTAACCTATTGCGGCTATGTACTTACAAAGTAAAACTTACAGAAATAAACTAAAACTACCTAGAAATAATATTTAACCTAGAAATAAAACTTAAAACAAGAAATTTAAGTTGCCTAGAAATATGTGAATATAAATTATGATGTATTATTTTTGGAATTTCCCTTTTTATTCTACTTAAGTAGATTTTTCTTTCTCGCTGATCCAACAACAAAATCTATAATGGTCGTTAGAACTTTAAACTGAATCACTCATTACGTATCGAAACGTAAGTGTAACAATAAATCGGCGACAACTTTACAAACAATAGCATAACAGTATATTCATAAATTCTATAGATAATCAAAATCAAAAGACCAAAAATATAACTGTATATAAATATAAATTACCCAAATATCCTAGAAAAACAGAAAAAGTAAAAAACAGAAAAATTTGATTATCCCATCGGAGGTTCGAACTCTGGACCCTCGAATCACATGTCCGACGTACTGCCGCGGAGCCACTTACGCTGTTAGCATAAACACGAATTTGTTGACCACTATCCACCCATGTGACATAGTTTGAAAACCCCACAATCCCTAAAGTTTTGATCAATTTTACCTATAAAAGATTTTAGCTTAAAGTTTAGCTCGCTAACATTACTAAACACTAAAACTAACTTTCCAACGCTTTCTTATGAAACATGACTAAGAACACTCCCGACTAATTCAGTTTTCAAACAAAAAATAATCTAAGTTGGTTCCTGCGTTCGGGAGCTACGATAGCACAGACAAACACACACACAGACAGACGGACAGTCGAACAGACAGACAGACATACTTACATACAGACAGACAGACATACGTACAGACAGACAGACAGACACACGGACAGTCGAACAGACAGACAGACGTACAGACAGACAGTCAGACATACATACATACATACAGACAGACAGACAGACACACGGACAGTCGAACAGACAGACAGACGTACAGACAGATAGTCAGACATACATACATACATACAGACAGACAGACACACGGACAGTCGAACAGACAGACAGACGTACAGACAGACAGTCAGACATACATACATACATACATACAGACACGTCAAACTTATAGCAATTTTACTCGCTATGCTCGCGGTTCAATACCCTACTATCAACTTTGGCATGACCGGTCAAACAACAAACCACTCGCTACGCTCGCGGTTCAATACAAGAATCCCTCGCTTAAGTACTCAAGTATCAACTTTGGCACGGCCGGTCAAACAACAAACCACTCGCTACGCTCGCGGTTCAATGCTGAAATTCCCCGCTTAGATACTAAAATATCATCATTGGCACGACTGGTCAAACAACAAACCACTCACTACGCTCGCGGTTCAATACTAGAATCTCTCGCTTCCGCGAATATCAACATTGACAAATACGATTAACCAACAACTTTGCCCCCTTGTAAAATAAATAACTAGGTATCTATTATTATTTATCTAATCCTAGTGACAATACAATACTAACTTAACCTACCAAACCCCTGTTTACAGTATTTTGAACAATTTTGTCGAAAAAAGACATAAAACCCTCTAAAAATCAAAATCTGTTTTGTGATGAAATTTTGATTCCCTCGTTTCTTTTCCAACCTGAGCGCACCGTCTAGTAACCACGTAACCCACCAGACTATACTCGCTCTGTCAGAGTTGCCCGCTAAAGTTTACTGACAGATGGCACTTTTCCCCACTAGTAACAATAGTCCCATAGTTTGTCAACAAAAAAAACAAACAACTTTTTCCGTGTTTTCACTTGTTTATCAAGTTTTTAAAGTAATATTTATTCTATTATCAAGTGGAAATATATTCGCATACATAACAATCAATGAGGTAAAACCCCCGTACAAAAATAAGTGATAATTTAACCGCAATTCCACGATTATTGGAGCCGGCAAAACAACGTAACCTATCAGTGAAATTCATCATTTACTGTGAAACGAAATATAACAAATCTAGTTAAAATGTGTAATGTGTTAGATATTCAGTAACTACCACATGTTGTGTAAGTGATTTGTGGAATAGTGTTAAGTGATATGTGGAAAGAAAATGGTCAATCACCAATTATTGTCTTCAAACCCGTTGAATGCTGTAAGGTTAGTAATCAAATTATAGTTACACTGTATATAAATAAGATGCGTATAATCAAAACTACTCAAACTTAATACAATGAGTTGAAACTACAACTTGAGTCCTTTTTCACTGCAACAAATTGTGACATTAAAACATGTCACTTGCAAAACAAAACAAATACACTCTTAAGTAAAACAAAGACATGAACAAATGTAAACAAATGAAGCTAACAACATTCTAATGTGGCAAACAACCACAACATGGCATACAAATGCCCGTCCTGATCACAAATAGCCCGTGCTGGTCTCGGCACCAAATTGTAACGGTCAAAAGGTGACCTACCTACCCTAGCCTATACTCTACCATAAGCACCCCATATATTTAACAACCCAAGACCCATTAAACTTAAGAACTACCCCCGAATTTAATCCCAATTTATTTTGTTTGTTTTGTTCTGCATTTTAAGAGATTGGCCATAGAAAAATAATAAAATGTGATCGTTTAGTAAAGGAAGGACGCCTAAGTTGTACGAAGTAACCACAAATCCTTTTCTCAAGTGTAGGAAGTTTCAACACACTAGATATTCCCCTAACATTTAGAAATTCTACCTCCTAGGTAATAATAGTTTCCGCTATTCTGATATTCCCTATAGATGAGTACCGATACATAATTTATTTTATAGAGCAATTACAACCAATATAGTCTTTCAATTCTCATAGTCAAATATACACTTTGTGAAGTAGAAAGAAATAAAATACAATAATTAAGGTGAAAAATTCAATTTATTTGTCAAATATTTAGGAATTTTATTTTTAAAGGTGTTTTATCCCCAACGCGTCCTAGTACGAATTACAATACATAGTCGGTAATACATACTAAGCTGTGACCATCAACGTAGAGCTATTTACCAATTCAATTCTTTCTTCGAATTGAATATGAAATTGGAATTCTATTTCAATTATTTCTATTTTATATTGAATCAGTGAACATACATCTTCAATATTGATACTATTCAAGATAATTTAAAGGAAAACACTGCAATTCAAGAATTCCAAGAACCCCTTGTTTTATTTTGTATTTAGGGCTTTATTTAGGCAAATACCCCTGGTTTGCGCATGAGGTAAGGTCGCCTATTCTGTCATCTAAAATGCCAGGCCTTGGATCCTTTCTTAGAATCATCTTTTCTGGAATGTGAACCTATCAACCGGTTCTCTTAAAAATTTTGAACTTTATAAACCATAGAACCCCAGACTCTCCTCCAACATATCGACAAATGAAAATTACAATCACTATATTTGAACAAGAAAATTCCATATAATGGCCATCATTGTATGTGGTAAGCTTGTACGCATTGCTATACAAAACTTGCCTCAACTGTCACGTTACGCTTAGCTGATATACTCAAGCCTGGACCTCCTGCCCAAACAAGCATCATAACTTCAATGCCAAGTAGCAAGAGAAAAGACCTGAGTCTCTTTAATTTATCAAAAACAAATCCGAAATAAAAATATTTAATTCAAACTGGCATTCCCGACAGAACCTAGTCCCTAAGCTTCTCAAAACCCAGCTATCCCATATACTTCAGCAATTAAACCTCCTAAAATATAGTCCCCATTAGCAGCTCATTCTACAGATATAATAAATAATAAAAATATAATATCACAATATTATCAAGTATAAAGAAATAAAATAATCTTTTATTTCTGAGGAATAAATAAAATATAATTGGCTTCAGCATTTTCTGAAGTTGATTAAGAACCTTAGTTCATTTAAAAGCAAAAGCTTGTACAGTTGACCATATAATTAACACATAAAATATCATTTGGTTTGCTTCAGAACTCCTTGGAATGAATGTAAGACCCTTGGATCTCAAACACAAAAGCATGCAGTTAAACATTGTTTTTCTGAAGTTGTTTAGAACCTTAGTTCACTTAAAAGCAAAAGCTTGTACAGATAACCATATAATTAACATTGTAATAAGTTCTCATATAAAATAATTTAGTTTGCTTCAGCATTCATTAGAAATTAATGGAAGACCCTTGGATCTCATACACAGAAAATATGCAGATAAGCATTGTAATAAAATTATAATATAATATGCTCCAGAATTTCAGAGATTTATTTAAAATCTATAGATTATTCAAAATGTATAATAAAAACCCTTAATAAATCAGTTATGTTTCAAAGTACCACAAAATAGTCATATAACAAACCACAATAGAACTTCATAATGAAATCACAAAGAAAAACAGTGATAAATATTAAAGAACTCACATGACTCCTTCTTATCTTTGGAGAGATCTCCCCGTGGCTGCTTCGACCCGCGACTCGTTCCTGAATGTTCCCCCCTGCGCCCCGTGTGCTGGCTTATATAGCCCGCTCGGGTGCCGGCCCCGCCCGAACCTGCCACGCTAGCGTCCCCCCGGAGCCCCGACGGCCCTGCTCGCTTGTATTACCATATATGGGCATCCGTCGCGCACCCTCCAGCGCCGACGCGCTCATCTCGATCGTGATTGGCTGGGCACCATCGCCTGACGCCAAGTCGAGTTTCGACCTGTTTCCTAGAACTTTTGCTACCGATGTTTTGAATGATGTTTCTATTTGGAATGAAAATAATATTATATTTATGCATGCATAGGTTTGTACGAAACGAGATTATCGGATCGTCACAACCGAATAAAGACAAAGGGTGGAACGAAACTCTCCTTCCATTGAGCCACTCATAACCTGAGCCTCTACCATGAGATGTTTTACAATACGTTACCTACTCGATAGCGTAAAAGTCACAAAAAAAATTAAAATTATGTAGTTATGTATATGTATAGTCACCCCTTTGGTGGTGCTGTTCACTTTACTCCAGAAAATGAATGTCAATGTGACGTTTAAATTCAGTACAGAAAGAGAAGAGTCGTAAGTAATCGTAGTATGTATATGATCCCTTACATATCAGCCAGTCTAGCCGAAATGACAATCGTTGGCGCCGGACGCCGATCGAAACGTAGTCTGTCTCTGTCGCACCAATACGGAAGAGCGATAGATAGCCACGATACCGATATTATCGTAAGCGTTTGTGTTACAGGGACCAAGGACTTACAACTTCATGACAGACTCTACGCTATCGAGTTACATATTATATTATACACCGTGTTTTTTTGTTTTCCGTTAAATTCGACATGTCGTTAGGTTCATTATGGGTAATTCCATGATAACTTGCGTTACATTTAGAACGCAAAGTTGTCAAACAAAGGTTATTTGCGGCTTGATTCATACTTAAATATCTTTTTTTGCTGGTGCACCATTTAATACAGTTAAATTATTTGAAACATGACCATTTTCTGGCCTCAGTACACTAAAATGAGGTGGTAACTTTCGTTACAGAAATTAGACATGGGTTTTAAAGCATCATTTAAATATGATTTTTTTATTTCCATATTGGTTTACGAATTTTCTTGTAACTTAAATCGTGTCAGTCAAGAGTACAGGTATGTTTATGTAGCAAAAAGGAATCTTAATATTTTTCAATTATGAAAATAAACATGCAAAACATTGGTAACTTGCGTTTCAAGAAATCAGTAACTTTTGTTACGTCCGAATGAAACGTATTTTTTTATAGTTAGTGATCGATCGAAATATGAAGTAAAAGTTACAGAAGTAAAAAAATACAGCATTCCTTGATTGGCTTGATTTTTAGGGATAAGAGGGAAAGTTAAATTATTTCCCCCAAAAAAGATATTTAGTTTTTAATTATTTTTTGGATTTTTGAATATTATGTTATTTTAGTATTTTTCTAAAAATGTCAGCTACTTTTTATAATTAGAAAAATCCCTTGAATATAATGTGAGTCTTAATTAGTTCAGTTTACGCACGTATCTTAAAAAGCACGCATTTTAAACTTTAAAAAAATTGCCATACTTAGTTAAACTCAGTTTATTAAAAAAAAAATCGGTTCAAGTAAGGTCTAGAGCCAAAGAACATTACCCCATAACCAGATTTTAAAAATTCTGACCTCAAAAAATCGCTCTCTGCCATGGAATTACCCTTATGGAACCACCCTATCAGTTTTAGTTAAATTCGCAAAAAAACTTTTTCGTTGTTTTCATACATAATAAATGAATTAATTAGTGTGAGAGACTCTTTAAAATAATATTCAAGTTAGTGTCAAGTGATTGACGGCACATGTCAAAACAAATAACATTGGGAAGTGGTAAAGGCGGTCAAACACGTGTTCAGTAATTATTACTATTTTTTTAATAACACGATAACCGTAAGAGTTAAGACGCTAGTTTCTTAGATAAATTACCTAATTGTATTTGATCTAAAGAACCATCCCTTAAAGTTAACGGAATTCAATAAAAACCGGGTATTTAACATACAAAACTCAAATCTCGTGGTAGGGCCTCTTCACTGCGTAGCTGTGAGTAATGATTAAAGTTGAACATTAAAATGGACCTGTCCATATTTCGCCGAGGCATTAATTTCATGGTTTAGTACAATTGGGTATTCGAAAAGTTGAAGCTGCCAATAATATTTTATGAAGGGGAAGCGTATTTGTTATAAAGTATTGATTGTGAGTGCTTTACAGTAATAGATTATGAATGCTTTACAGTAGTACCTACTGTGTAATATATTCAGTGATTTCAGTAACTATTTTAATTATAAAAGTTGAAAATAAACGTTTAAAGTCGATAACTCCTGGGTACGAGAGCCAGACTACCTTTCGCGGCGTTTCGTTTTCGTTTCGCGTCGCAGAAATGCCATTCGGCTACGGCACCTGTTCATGTACAGAGTACTCAACCAAAGTGTGTGTGTGTGGATTGAGTGAGCACCTTCCGAAAATAAAAAAAAATATGCTGATCATTTAGTAAAAGTTCTAAAACAATTGTAAAACGAATCTCTGAATTTGTAAAAAGATAAATCAAAAGATACAGCCATTAACATGTGCTCACTCAGTTCTCACAAACTACCAACGAAAACAGTGAATATATTCATTTAACATATAATATTTATATACTAACATTTAGTAAAAAATAGGCCAACCTACCTCTATAAATATTAGATCACCTAGTTACGTATTTAATTTTTTACAAATAGTTTCTTATGCTCACTCAATCCTCACACTTTTGAAAAGCCGAATTTTGTTGAAAAACATAAGATTTAGACCGCTATTATATGTGTATAGTTTAGTAAAAGTGAAATGGGAATTTGTAAAATACAAAACGAACCACTAACGTGTCAGGTTTTTTTATAATAAATTTTTGTAAGTGCTCACTCAGTCCACACGTTTTGAGAAAGTTAAAAATGTAAATATCTTACGATTTGTAGCACCTAAGATACTCGAAAGTACTTCAACATTTAGTAAAAATTTTTACTAAATATCCACCATCTAATATTTTAAATTCGTTGTCTGGTTTTAAAGATATTCAGACATAACTTTTCTCATACAAATGTATCAAGTAGGGTGACCACACTATGTCGGCTCCTGATTTTCCCCACCTTCCCATTGTCATATTGAGATTGGGGAGTTTCGTTTAATTTTGATAATAGTTTATATTAAACTAATACCATATTAATTCTCCATTTGCAAACTGTTTTTAGGTTATGTTCTTGGCCTAGTGATGATGTGTATTGTGTAATTTTTATCGACGTCAGGATAATAACCATATCGACATTCATTTGACGACCGGTCTGGCGCAGTCGGTAGTGACCCTGCCTGCTATGCCGCGGTCCCGGGTTCGAATCCCGGTAAGGGCATTTATTTGTGTGATGAGCACAGATATTTGTTCCTGAGTCATGGATGTTTTCTACGTATATAAGTATTTATATATTATATATATCGTTGTCTGAGTACCCACAACACAAGCCTTCTTGAGCTTACCGTGGGCCTCAGTCAATCTGTGTAAGAATGTCCTATAATATTTATTATTTATTTATTTATTTATTCATGCATTAAAAAGGACATGAATGATAATTGGTAAGAAACAAAGAATATAATACTTCACTAGTAAGAAACCAGAACCTGGTAATCTAATCGTGCTAACAGATGAGCATACCGGATTTGTAAGTGGGAGCGAGAAAATAATAACTATTTCTCGCTCCCATTTACAAGCTAGCAAGCATCCATATGGATGACCTTGGTGCGGTACGGTGCTCGTACGGTCATGTGTTAGCAGCTTTACAGCGTGCGTAGCCGAATGGCATTAGGGCCTTATCACACTTGCGATTTACAAGCGAGGCGAGAGCGAAGCGAGCGCGCAGCGAGTTCGTTGCGAGCCCGTAACTAATTCTCAGCGAGTGCGTCGCGAATTCGCCGCGAGCGCGTAACGAATACGCTGCGTATTCGCTGAAAGTGATCTGCGTCTTAGACAGTCACTTACATAATGGATTCTGACGACGAAACACTTCTGTTAGCTTTATTGCTTCGAAGAAGTAAGAAACGAAAACTAAAGCAGAAACGGCGTGTTTGGGAGGATCCATTTTTAAGTAATCGACTGCAAGTGAGCGACTATTATGTGCTGTTTTGTGAACGAATCAAAAAATTTTTAAATTTTATAAATGCCTCGATATCGATTCCAACAGTGTTTGATTGTTCCGCCATTATTGTTACTGTCCGCTCACACTCGTAGATAATAATATACTACAAATGATAGGATTAAACTAAAGTGGGTAGAAATGAATTTTGCTGACGAAGGTACAGCATATCTAGACGCGGCGAACTCGCTACGAAATCGTTGCGCGCTCGCGGCGAAGTCGCGACGCACTCGCTGCGAATTGGTAACGGGCTCGCGACGAACTCGCTGCGCGCTCGCTTCGCTTTCGCCTCGCTTGTAAATCGCAAGTGTGATAAGGCCCTTACTCCGACGCCAAACGAAAACGAAACGCCGTGCCAGTTAGTCTGGCTCTGTCGCGCCAGTACGCACGAGCGATATAGATGTCGATATGGTTATTATCCTGACGTCGATAAAAATTACACAATACACATCATCACTAGGCCAAGAACATAACCTAAAAACAGTTTGCAGATGGGGAATTAATATGGTATTAGTTTAATATAAACTGTTATCAAAATTGAACGAAACTCCCCAATCTCAATATGACAATGGGAAGGTGGGGAAAATCAGGAGCCGACATAGTGTGGTCACCCTACTTGATACATTTGTATGAGAAAAGTTATGTCTGAATATCTTTAAAACCAGACAACGAATATAAAATATTAGATGGTGGATATTTAGTAAAAATTTTTACTAAATGTTGAAGTACTTTCGAGTGTCTTAGGTGCTACAAATCGTAAGATATTTACATTTTTAACTTTCTCAAAACGTGTGGACTGAGTGAGCACTTACAAAAATTTATTATAAAATAAATTTATAGTTTAAAAAACTCTAGAAAAACACGCTTTTATAAATGCACGTAAAAGCCAAAAATAAATTATGGATCGTTCAAGTTGTCTCTATTGCTGGGATGAAGAGTAAACTATGTGCTTTTAATTATAATATTTGATTGTAAAAGCGTGGGGCGCTGCAGTCGTGCTGCAAGTCCAGTTAGCGCGCCAATCTGTGTAAACTGCTTCTCGTAATATAGCTTAACTTGATTTCTCAGCAAGTTATACAAAAAGTTTTTCCTGTTACAGCGCCCCACGCTTTTACAATCAAATATTATAATTAAAAGCACATAGTTTACTCTTCATCCCAGCAATAGAGACAACTTGAACGATCCATAATTTATTTTTGGCTTTTACGTGCATTTATAAAAGCGTGTTTTTCTAGAGTTTTTTTAAACTATAAATTTATTTTATACTTTTTAGTCGTTAATAATGAAATATATTTAAAATTTAAACAAAAATATTATTTCAAGTAGGCGAATTTCGCAAGCCATTTGTGGTTTAACACGTATTGCTATTGCTTAATAAGAATTAATACCACCTGATGTATAGGTACCAAGTTTATCGCAATAAGATTTCATTCATTTAACATTTTTTTCATAGTGCTGCGCTAATTTGAAGATTAATGCAATACAGAACTTAAGGATTTCATCTTACAGAGTAGGAAAGAGACAAAAGGTTGAATTTTCTCAGTCGCTCTCTAGTATATTTGCGTGGGGTTGAACCTGGTTATGGAACGTGGATGCGATAGTTTGCTAAGCAACTAAAAGACTGATAGTGGCTCTGGGATCTGTAGACCTTCGCGACGTGCTTAGCAGTGGCGTGGCGTGAAATTTTTTGTTGATAAAGCCCTTACTTTTGCCCCCCTTACTTTTGCTCTTAAGGGTCACAAGAAAGCCCTGACCCAACTTATTTTAAATATTACATTGATCTTTCTTTTATGCGGGGGGCTTCGCCCCCCGAGCCCCCCTTTCTTTGCTCTTAAGGGTCACAAGAAAACGCTAACCCAACTTATTTTAAATATTACGTTGATCTTTCTTTTAAGCGGGGGGCTTCGCCCCCGAGCCCCCCTTACTTTTGCACTTAAGGGTCACAAGAAAACCCTAAACTAATTTATTTTAAATATTACGTTGATCTTCTTTTATGCGGGGGGCTTTGTCCCCCGAGCCCCCCTTACTTTTGCTCTTAAGGGTCACAAGAAAACCCTAACCCAACTTATTTTAAATATTACGCTGATCTTTCTTTTATGCGGGGGGCTTCGCCCCCCGAGCCCCCCTTACTTTTGCACTTAAGGGTCACAAGAAAACCCTAACCTAATTTATTTTAAATATTACGTTGATCTTTTTTATGCGGGGGCTTCGCCCCCGAGCCCCCTTACTTTTGCTCTTAAGGGTCACAAGCCCTAACCCAACTTATTTTAAATATTACATTGATCTTTCTTTTATGCGGGGGGCTTCGCCGCCCGAGCCCCCTTTTGTTTATATACTCTTGAGGGTCACAAGAAAACCCTAAACCAACTTATTTTGAATACTACGTTGATTTTTTTTTGCTCTTAGTTTTGTTCTTAAGGGTCACAAGAAAACTCTAACCCAACTTATTTTACATACTACGATGATCCTTTTTTTCCGGGGGGCTTTGCCCCCCGAGCCCCCCTTTCTTTGCTCTTAAGGGTCACAAGAAAACCCTAACCCAACTTATTTTAAATATTACGTTGATCTTTCTTTTATGCGGGAGGCTTCGTCCCCCGAGCCCCCCTTACTTTTGCACTTAAGGGTCACAAGAAAACCCTAACCTAATTTATTTTAAATATTACGTTGATCTTTTTTTTATGCGGGGGGCTTCGCCCCCCGAGCCCCCCTTAATTTTACTCTCAAGGATCACAAGCCCTAACAAAACTTATTTTAAATATTACATTGATCTTTCTTTTATGCGGGGGGCTTCGCAGCCCGAGCCCCCCTGTTGACTGTAGATGGAGGCGGCTACCAGGTTACGAAGAAAAAACTCCAGTTTTTTATTTTCAATTTGCTGCGGTGGTGTGTATGGGGGAGCAGCGCGTGCGCGCTCTCTCGCCGTCGGTGTTCAAGTGACGCTCCGAGCGTCGGGGCGGGTATATATATGCTTTCCCGGCCGCGAGACTCGTGTACCATTCGTCAAGTATGTATTGGTGTTATGTGTGTCTATCGTGTAACAGCAATTCTTTATTTTTCAAATATAATTCTTATGAGATAAACATTAACAATCTTCTTATACATTCTTATAAGTATATATATTAATATTCTAATTAGATTGTAAGTATCGGTGCCAGATACTTACTTTATATTAATTGCCATTTGTTTTTGGTATATAGTTATGTATTTACGACTGAACTATGCTTGGGTTTTTTAAGGGTAAGTAAGAATCTACTAGTTAAAGTTCAGTCGTATAGTGAAGTGCTTAGGATTGGTGGGAAATAAAAGAACAAATATAAATCGATATTTCTTTATTATTTATTATCTTAAATCTAACCTACGAGATCGTTATTTACCTATATTTTGGGGCTATTTACGACATTCCCCCTACGTGTTTTTAACACAGTTACAACGGAGTAAATCCTATAACGATAAGTCGTGAGGCTGGGCGACGAATTCTTCCTGCAGCGGTTTCAACTTCTGTAACTCGTACTCGCCCATCTGGACCAGGAAACGTCTTTACTACTTTGCCGCGTGGCCAGGTATTACGAGGCATAGTGCCGTCAGCTATGATGACTATATCTCCTTCTTTTATATTTTCGTACTTGGGATCGTTGGGGCTTCGTCTTGGTCTTAGCGTTTGACGGTATTCTTTTGTCCATCGATCCCAAAACATATCTGATAGAGCTTGTGCCGTTTTCCATGATTTTTCTGTGAGATGAATGTCGGTGAATACGCCGAATGGTGACATGGCGTTTGACCTTCCTATCAGGAAATGATTGGGCGTCAGAGCCGTCTGACGGTCATCTAATCGGACTGGAACAAGTGGTCTAGAGTTGATGATATGTTCGGCTTCTAGAAGTAAGGTATGTAGCACTTCTTCCGGTGGATGCCGTTCTTTCAGTGTAACGCGAAGAGCAGCTTTGGTAGCACCCACCAGTCGTTCCCAAGATCCTCCTGCTTCTGGATTGCCAGGAGGTATCTTTTTCCAGATTATGTTTTTATTTGTTACGAACGACTGCACTTCTTCTTCTATGTCTGCTAATGCTTCAGCTATCTCGCGTTCGGCCCCTATGAAGCAGGTAGCGTTGTCAGTATATAATACAGTAGGTTGACCTCGACGAGCCATCATGCGTCTGAGTGACAATATCATAGATGATGCAGATAGGGAAGGCACTAGTTCTATATGTACTGCCCTAGTGGTTAGGCAAGTGTACAGTGCGCCCCATCTTTTTTCATGTCGTCTGCCTACTGTAACTGTCATAGGTCCGAAGTAATCGCACGCTGTAGCTGTGAATGCAGGTTGATTAGCGGTAAGCCTTTCAGCAGGTAAATCGCCCAGAGGCACCTTGTGGGTAGTACCTCTGTATACGCGACACCATTGGCATGTGTTGCTAATATACCGTATGGCACTACGCAGTCCTACTATATGAAATTGTTTGTGTAGCTCATTGATGACAGTTTCATGATTTGCGTGGTTAAACAAAGCGTGGTAGTGTGCTATGAGTAACTTTGTTAGAGCTTCTTTTGCGTGTAGGACTGGTATGCACTGGTTTCGATCTGTGCGCCCATCTAGTAGTAGAATTCCATGTTTGCTGACGTTCACGGCGAGCTTCTTCAGCGGTGACCCCTTTGATATAGGCCGCCCAGCCTCTATGTTGGCGATTTCCTCTCTGAATGATTTTCTCTGACTTCGTTTGATTAATAACAATTCCGCAATCTTAAGTTTTTCATTCATTGTAGTGAGTGTAAGTTTTATGCCGCGTATGAGAGACTTGAACGATTCAACTGCTGATAGTACGTAAGCGGACGCGCGTAATAATCGTTTATAGGTAGGAAATCTATCTATGTCGGGCAAGCAGACGCAAGTTTTGTTTTTATTAACGACATTTACCTTCTGTTGTACGCGTTCTTCTCCTGTTGGTGGAAACGGTTGTGCCGAGGGCTTTTCTACGGGCCACGAACTACTGTCTTGTGTTATAAAATCTGGGCCACGAAACCATCTATGGTTGGCGTCGAAATCTTTAGGTATGCCGCGTGTGGCGTCGTCGGCTACGTTTAGTGAGGTAGGTACCCATCGCCAATCCTCTGGCGAGGTAGTCTCCTCTATTTCAGCTAATCTATGTGCGACGAAGGTTTTGAATGTACGAGGTCCCGACCTTATCCACGACAGACACGTTAAACTATCTGACCAGTAATATGATTTTTCTATGACGTAACTAGATTCTCTTTTTACTGATTCGGTTAATCTACTAGCTAACGTAGCGGACTGCAGTTCGAGCCTAGGTATTGACACTTGTTTCAAAGGACAAACCCTTGCCTTCGCGGCTACTAGAGTGGCTTGTTTGTTCCCTTCTTCGTCCGTACCTACCATGTATACCGCGGCCGCGTATACTTTTTCTGACGCGTCACAAAAAGTATGAGTTACGACCTTTCGATTCGGCGCGGGAACGTACCGTTCTATTTTTAATTCGCGCAATTTATTCATGTTATTTATGAATTCTAACCATAATTGGTGATCTTCGGGGGTGATTTTTTCATCCCAGTCTTTACGCGTACGCCATATGTTTTGAATGAGTACTTTTCCCGTTACCGTAATGGGAGAAATAAGACCGATGGGGTCGAACAAGCTCATTACCCCCGAGGTCACCTGTCGTTTGGTAGGTATGACGCCTTTTTCCAGTACTTCTTTAGGTGTGTTGCGAAAGTTTACGTTAAACCCTAGTTTATCTTGTTTATTATGCCATAATAGGCCTAACGTTCGTTCGCATTCGTGCTTCCCTAATTCCGATACCTCTTTGCTAGAGATGTCGGTTACGTCTTTTAGAACTTCGGGAACGTTAGAAGCCCACCCGCGTAAATGAAAGGAAGCTTTTGCGTGTATTTTTACAATATCGTTCACTAACGTGCGTGCGACATGCGGGTCGTCAAAACTGGCTAATAAATCATCTACGTAAAAGTTATTTAGCGTAGTTTCTTTTACTAGTGGGTATTTTTCACTATGTTCTTCTGCGTTTTTATTTTTTACGAACTGTGCGATAGTAGGGCTAGAGGCGGAGCCGAATATTAGCGAAGTCATTCGGTATTCATCGGCCGGGCCTTCGCGCCTATCTCCCCTCCATAGAAATCGGAGGCTATCTCTGTCCTGCTCTATTACGCGAACTTGTAAGAACATTTCGGCTATGTCCGCTATGACGGCCACTTTGCCTTCGCGAAATCGTATCAACACACCGAACAATGATAGCAGTAAATCTGGCCCTACCAATAGTGCTTCGTTTAAGCTTTTACCCGCCATTTTGCATTTTCCGTCAAATAGTAATCTAGGTTTACCCTTTTGAGGATGGAAAGTGGCAAAATGTGGAAGGTAGTATTCCCTGGGAGACGTGTTAGGCTTATGTATTCTTTCGGCGTACCCTTTGTCTAGGAGGTTTTGTATTTGTCGAGAGTATTCTGCCTTTAACCCGTCATCCCTGTCTAGTTTTTTTTCCAAACTTACTAGCCGTTTCATTGCTTTGTCTTTGTTGTTAGGTAGAGTTTCGTTGTCCGTTTTCCATAATAATCCTGCTTCGTACCTATCTTCGCCCTGTATTTTTTTACATGTTGCGTTTAGGATTTCGAAAGCGCGGTTATTAGGATCGGATCTGTTTATTTTAGGCTCTACTCCTAACGACTCTATGTTAAAATGTTGTTTTATTAATTCGTGCGTATCTTGTTCGTCGCGACGAGATACGTGATTAATTGTTGCTATTAACTTTCGCGGTTTTGCTTCCGCGCCGTGAAGGACCCAGCCCAACTTGGTATAGGATGCGGCGGGCAGGTTCTCGTCGGCCTCTATCAATTCTCTAGTAACAATTAAATGCCAGTTATCCTGGCCTATAAGTACAGTAGGTATACCCGTAGCGTATGTGAGTTCGTCTCGTAGTTCCTCGAGATGAGCGCACTTACTTAACACTTCTTTATTTATTCCTTGCGGGTGTAATCCTAACTTTTCGACTGTAAATGCCGTAAGATTATTTACGTTCTCGCTCTTTAGTCCGCGAATAGACACGTTTACCTCGCACGACTCGTTATCTACCAGAGTATTGTCTCCTACTGTATTTAGAGATAATTCACACGAACGCGTTCTAGGCGTAACTTGGTCGGCTATATGGCGCTCTATTAAAGTAAGCCCCGCCCCTTCGTCCAAAAGCCCGTATGTTTGTACGGAGCCCAATGGCCCGCTTACTTCGACTGGCATAACCTTTAAATAGGTATCTTTATCGTGTAAGTGGCTTATGGACGACTGCACTTTGCGGGTTTCGCTCTCTTTTCTAGTGCCGTGTAGTAATTTATGATGTGCCGCCTCGCAATCGCCCGTTCCGCACGGTACGTATTTACATTTATTAAAGCGTCTGTGATACGGCCCTAAACATCTGTAGCATAATTTGAATTCCTTCATTTTCGTCCATCGCTCGTCAACATTAAGCTTTAAAAAATCGGCGCACTTCGTTATATAATGTTCGCCGCTGCATACCGTACATTTATTTGAATTACTTTCTCTAACTCGCGGGGCGTTCGTATGTGTTTTAGGTTTATTATTTTTCACGGATTTTTTCTCTACTGGTTTTTTACTGACCTGTGCAATGAAAGGTTTACTTGAACGTTTGTAGGAATATTCCGTTTCGCTATACGATTCCCTACTCGTCGACCGTGAGCGTGAACGGTGTCGCGACTGTGCTACCGCGTTTACGCTATGCTTTTTCTGTGCGGATCTACGCGATGCGTGGGTAACAGTTAGACCTGCCGCTTTGCTGGCCTCTGTTAGGAATTTTGATAATGACACTAAACCTAATTCCTTAGGGTTTTGTACGCGGTGTTTATTCCACTCATGTCGCATTAGAACACTCATTTTATCGACTAGCCTATTTACCAACTCCGGGGCCATGAGATATTGTTCTTGATGCAGTGATTTGATGGTGGCTACCACGTTAGCGACTTGGCCGGCGAACGATACGATATTGTGATTGTCTTCGGATAGTTTAGGTAACCGTTTGACCTCTTCTATTTCTGCTAGTACTAAGGCCTCGGGGTTGCCGAATTGCAACTCGAGCATGTCCATAATTTCGAAAGGATCCGACGTAGTATATAGTAGGGCTTTAACTGCGTATTTGGCGTCGCCGCGTAGCGCGCGCCTAATCCTACCTACATTTGCTACTTCTGAGAACATAGCCTCAGTGTCGTTGAACTCAGCCTTGAAAGCTATCCATTCCGATATTGAACCGTCGAATTTGGGTAACTCGGCAACGTGCCGTTGTACTACCGGGTCGCGCCTACCTTTACCTACCGCGTTCTCAAATCGTTGCGCTAACAATTCAATGTCATTACTTGCTATTTTATTACTTGTACCTACATACGGCATCGGTGCCGTATTTCTCGGTTTTATAGTATCTTTTTGTTCTATTTTTGCCTGTTCGTTAACCCAACATTGTACCGGGGGTACGTCTGACACCTGTGCGGGTTTGTTCATCGTCGCAGGTGTCTGTTTACGAGTACAGACTTCGGCAAACTCCGCCTCTGCTTTGGCTAGAGCTAATGCGCTACTGGCGGCAGCCGCTGCCGCCCTAGCTTGTGCTAATTCTGCGTCACGCACGGCCTGTTCGCTGCGGAGTATTAGTAACCTAGCCTCGGTTATTCTCTCGTGAGAACTATTGTCGATGACCGTAGGCCGCGGTGCCTCCACTGGCACAACCGTGTCGTCCAACATTGTGCTTTGACGGGGTGACGCCTGTTCGTTCTTATTTGTCGTTTCAGTACTATTCGCGCGTTTGCTACCGCTTACGCTTTCCTGTTCGGAAGCTGTATTTGTACGAGACCCTACTAACGGCGTGTGCTTACCCGATCGTAATACCCTCCCGCTTTCGCTCATGATTGAATCGTACAAATCTCTATCACACGGTAACGCCCTATATAATGAGTGCAAATAATTAGTACTATATACAATGGAAACTACAAAAAATAATCAAAAACGAACAAAACAAATTAACACTTATATATTATGATTGACTTAACCACTACGCATAACACTTATATAACAACCCGTGACTCTACACACTCATTATTTGTACGTGGCACTGTATATGTTTACACTTGGCAATAACGCAATCCTAGCACTTCACTGTCCCTATGCAACGTGTCAACCCCCTGATAGGTTGACTCGTGCGCGGTCCCTATCGTCCCTAGGGCCTGACCGGGTACTAACGTAGGGGATCCGATCAGGATAGGATAAGGTTTGCGGAACTGCTCTGGTAGTGGCAGTGTACCTTACGGGTGCCCACTGATGACTGGGAATGTCCTCAGCTTAACAGCCTGGTTTCAATCCGTTAGACGGCATAGAATCCACCGTTCGATACACTGCGTGCCAGCACACACAGCCGAGTATGTACGTATCACTTGCGTGACACGGTGTACGTTCTCGTTCGTACACGAAGACCCGCTGCCCAGGCTCACGACAGTCGTTGACACCGTTAGGTGACCGTCTGAGGAGGGGAGAATGTCGTCCAGGTCGCCACCGTTAAGGTTACGTTACCCACGTTACTTTTCTCGATAACTGATAAATCAGTCCTACTAAATTTTCGCGGCTAGCGCTACTCGTCTAGTTTATATCGATGACTGTATGTGTTTCTTTCTTCTTAGTTGCTGGATACTGGCACGATGATATCCGCGGCTCGATGGACCATTGTTGACTGTAGATGGAGGCGGCTACCAGGTTACGAAGAAAAAACTCCAGTTTTTTATTTTCAATTTGCTGCGGTGGTGTGTATGGGGGAGCAGCGCGTGCGCGCTCTCTCGCCGTCGGTGTTCAAGTGACGCTCCGAGCGTCGGGGCGGGTATATATATGCTTTCCCGGCCGCGAGACTCGTGTACCATTCGTCAAGTATGTATTGGTGTTATGTGTGTCTATCGTGTAACAGCAATTCTTTATTTTTCAAATATAATTCTTATGAGATAAACATTAACAATCTTCTTATACATTCTTATAAGTATATATATTAATATTCTAATTAGATTGTAAGTATCGGTGCCAGATACTTACTTTATATTAATTGCCATTTGTTTTTGGTATATAGTTATGTATTTACGACTGAACTATGCTTGGGTTTTTTAAGGGTAAGTAAGAATCTACTAGTTAAAGTTCAGTCGTATAGTGAAGTGCTTAGGATTGGTGGGAAATAAAAGAACAAATATAAATCGATATTTCTTTATTATTTATTATCTTAAATCTAACCTACGAGATCGTTATTTACCTATATTTTGGGGCTATTTACGACACCCCCTTTCTTTGTTCTTAAAGGTCACAAGAAAACCCTAACCCAACTTATTTTAAATATTACGTTGATCTTTCTTTTATGCGGGGGCTTCGCCCCCCGAGCCCCCCTTACTTTTGCACTTAAGGGTCACAAGAAAACCCTAACCCAACTTATTTTAAATACTACGTTGATCTTTCTTTTATGCGGGGGGCTTCGCCCCCCGAGCCCCCCTTTTGTTTATTTACTCTTGAGGGTCACAAGAAAACCCTAAACCAACTTATTTTGAATACTACGTTGATATTTTTTTTGCGGGGGGCTTCGCCCCCCCAACCCCCCTTAGTTTTGTTCTTCAGGGTCACAAGAAAACCCTAACCCAACTTATTTTACATACTTTGTTGATCCTTTTTTTTGCGGGGGGCTTCGCCCCCCGAGCCCCCCTTTATTTGCTCGTAAGGGTCACAAGAAAACCCTTACTCAACTTATTTTAAATATTACATTGATCATTCTTTTATGCGGGGGGCTTCGCCTCCCGAGCCCCTCTTACTTTTGCTCTTAAGGGTCACAAAAAAACCCTAGCCCAACTTATTTTACACACTACGTTGATCTTTCTTTTTGCGGGGGCTTCGCCCCTTTAATTTTGCTTTTGTTATCAATTTTTCTTTTGTAAGCATGTGGACGCTAGCCCGCGACCTGGGCTAGATATTTATGGGTCACAAAAAAGACCCTTACCTGACTTAGTTTAGATACTTATTCGGTCTTTCCTTTTTCCGCTCATAAGGGTCGCAAGAAAACCCTAACCTAACTTAGGCCTCGCTTCGCTTCGGTCAATAATAGGTTTGTTATAACGTTGAAAACGTAACGTTTAAAGTTCATTACGTGGCCTTTCTCACAAGCGCAAACACAACTATGATACGATATGCCATCATGGAATGCCAGTGCCAATCTTCGGGCTTCATTATCAGACCTTGAAACCTAGTTCATTATAAGACTTTTCTAAGAAACCAGAAAACAGCTATGATACGAAGTTCCATCATGTAGTTCCAGTTCATATCTTCCGGCTCCATCATCAGACCTTGAAACCTAATCGTAGTCAAAGTTCATTACAATACTTTTCTAAGAAACCCAAAAACAGCTATGATACGATGTTCCATCATGTAGTTCCAGGTCATATCTTCCAGCTTCATCATCAGACCTTGAAACCTAATCGTAGTCAAAGTTTATTACAAGACTTTTCTAAGAAACCCAAAAACAGCTATGATACGATATTCCATCATGTAGTTCCAGGTCATATCTTCCAGCTTCATCATCAGACCTTGAAACCTAATCGTAGTCAAAGTTCATTACAAGACTTTTCTAAGAAACCCAAAAAATGCTATGATACGATGTTCCATCATGTAGTTCCAGTTCATATCTTCCGGCTCCATCATCAGACCTTGAAACCTAATCGTAGTCAAAGTTTATTACAAGACTTTTCTAAGAAACCCAAAAACAGCTATGATACGATGTTCCATCATGTAGTTCCAGGTCAAATCTTCCAGCTTCATCATCAGACCTTGAAACCTAATCGTAGTCAAAGTTTATTACAAGACTTTTCTAAGAAACCCAAAAACAGCTATGATAGGATGTTCCATCATGTAGTTCCAGTTCATATCTTCCGGCTCCATCATCAGATCAGTTCAACAGTATCATATTATTGTATTGTCATCAGAACTACATACAGCTGCCAATTTTCATTACGCTACGATCCTTGGAAGATGGTTAAATTAGCCTCCGCAGATTCCATTACATAGTTAGTTACATACACGACGACCTAATAAAAGCGTGTTAAAAACCTGACACGTTAGTGGTTCGTTTTGTATTTTACAAATTCCCATTTCACTTTTACTAAACTATACACATATAATAGCGGTCTAAATCTTATGTTTTTCATCAAAATTCGGCTTTTCAAAAGTGTGAGGATTGAGTGAGCATAAGAAACTATTTGTAAAAAATTAAATACGTCACTAGGTGATCTAATATTTATAGAGGTAGGTTGGCCTATTTTTTACTAAATGTTAGTATATAAATATTATATGTTAAATGAATATATTCACTGTTTTCGTTGGTAGTTTGTGAGAACTGAGTGAGCACATGTTAATGGCTGTATCTTTTGATTTATCTTTTTACAAATTCAGAGATTCGTTTTACAATTGTTTTAGAACTTTTACTAAATGATCAGCATATTTTTTTTTTTTCGGAGGGTGCTCACTCAATCCACACACACACAACCAAAGTCACATCTCGGACACTGGCGATCAAATATATGAATGAGGCGCGTTCCTACCACACAGAATACGCTCGTGTAGGTGAACGCGTACTATGTTTGTGTGAGTGAAATATGATAGGTCAGATGTTCGCGTTTTTGACAGGCGGTAACTATGAGGTAACCGAGAGGGGGTGGGTGGCACTTTCAGCGGGGAGCGGGAGTGGCCATTCTGTACGATAGTACTCTTTATTATAAATACTGTGCCAAAGTACAGAGTGTGTTTCCAGATCGGAAAAATCTTCGAAAATTTATGTAATTATTAGTGGCGTATTGAAATTGTCTGCCGTACTGAAACGTTGCACGTTTGCTTCCGCTTTCCTTCTCTATAATCGTATTTTACTATCGTAGTCCTGCAAGACCCTTAGACCGTATAAATCCTTCACAGCTTCCGATATAAATCTACCATCATATTGCATAATGAATTTAAATCGTAATCACCGGCGCTGGGGATGTAAAATTAATAACTGTTTTATGCAAATCAGCTCTTAGTCGGCGTTAGGAGAGTCATATGGGACATTAATTAGATTTTAGGCAGCCGTGCAAATCTGAGAGGTCATTTCCAAGCACACATTACTCTGATTTCCTTCCTTCTTTCATCTCTAGTATCATTATATTTCTAAGCTGGTACGTACATACATTCAGTTTCACATGGCGACGCTTAAGAATCAATATTGTCTAAGTAACATGTAAGTCTAATGTTAGTTAGGCAATATTGATTCAAGCGTAGATGGCTGGCTAGGGGCATTATGATGTTGTATCCTGAACTTTTACATTTGAAAGATTTTCCACTGAGGAAAAGAGCGTCAGCGTACGTTTACATCTGGTAAATGCGTGTTTTAAGGATATCTCATGATAAAACTGATTCATTATTAATTAACCCATTATGCTCAAAATATAGTCACCGAACTTTTAATGTAGACGGCTATAATAGTTACCTATATACTATTTAGAACTATCTAAGTATACTATTTTGCGTTTCAAAGATATCTTCAAAGGAAACATAATATATGTAATACATTTTTATTTTCGCATTTAAAACTCCGAGTCTTGTCTTCTTTTGTGTCTCAGAGTATGTTACAAGTTGCCTATTATTTTTATATAATTGTCTATCGCGGGAAAATACATTAAAGGTTGTAGTAAAAACATAATTCTCCTCTAGACAACCTTTGTAGTTAACTTAAGGACTTTTTCTTTGATTTTGGATCAGTAAACCGGGCGGACTTGGATTCGTTGTTCTTTCTTAACGACTGATCAGTAAATGCGTACCTATATACAAGATTAGCTTTTGCCCTCGGCTCCGCTCGGGTTAGAAAGAGACAAAAAGTAGCCTATGTCACTTTCCGTCCCTTCAACTATCTCCTTAATAAATTAATAGTTTAAAAAACACTATAAAACACGCTTTTATAAATGCACGTAAAAGCCAAAAATAAATTATGGATCGTTCAAGTTGTCTCTATTTGTGAGCTGAAGTTAAAAAACTATGTGCTTTTAATTATAATATTTGATTGTAAAAGCGTGGGGCGCTGGAACAGGAAAGACTTTTTGTATAATTTGCTGATAAATCAAATTATGCTATGCTACGGGAAGGAGGTTACACAGATTGACGCGCTAACTGGAGTTGCAGCATGACTAGTAGGTTCTACATTAAACAGTCAAATCAATTAAAAGTCAGTGTTCAAAGTAGGTACCAGTTTGTCGAACTCAGACAAAATATGCGCTAGTAGCAAGGAGAGTCGACAGTCACCGACACTTAGAACGCCGCTTTTTTCCGGTAATCAAAGTACAAAAGGGGAAAGTGTCTACAGTGACAGGATGCAGAGTTCTTGTTCGTGGACGAGATATCTTTGGTTCTTTTTGGTAACCCTTAGGCGGCATATGTAAACGTTATGTTCTTATGCAACTTCATTCGCCAGGAAGTTCGGATTAGTATTTGTTTACAAGAAAGTCTTTCCTGTTCCAGCGCCCCACGCTTTTACAATCAAATATTATAATTAAAAGCACATAGTTTTTAAACTTCAGCTCACAAATAGAGACAACTTGAACGATCCATAATTTATTTTTGGCTTTTACGTGCATTTATAAAAGCGTGTTTTATAGTGTTTTTTAAACTATTAATTTATTTTATACTTTTTAGTCATTTATACATAAATTTATTTCAAGTAGGCGGATTTTACATGCCATTTGTGGCTTAACGTGTACTTATTGCTAATTGCTACTTAATAATAACCAGCGGCTACCTTCTTATTACGGTATTATCTTAAAAATGTTTATACCTAGTAAGTTATCCGTAAAAGATAGACCCCCTTTATTTGCTCTTAAGGGTCACAGGAAAACCATTACCCAACTTATTTTAAATACAACGTTGATCTTTCTTTTATGCGAGGGGCTTCGCTCCCCGAGTCCCCCTTTGTTTGCTCTGAAAGGTCACAAGAAAACGCTAACCCAACTTATTTTAAATACTACGTTAATCTTTCTTTTATGCGGGGGGCTTCGCCCCCCGAGCTCCCCTTTGTTTACTCTTAAAGGTCACAAGAAAACGCTAACCCAACTTATTCTAAATACTACGTTGATCTTTCTTTCATGCGGGGGGCTTCGCCCCCCGAGGCCCCCTTTTCTTAGCTCTTAAGGATCACAAGAAAACTTTTTTTTTGTTTTTTTTTCGTGGGGAATGCGTTTACGAATACCGCCGGGTCTGAGATGGTGGGCGACCCGGTCGGTTATGTGGGGCTCGAGGCTGTAAAGAGTCCCCCTACCCACTAAACCCCACGGTGTCCTCTCTCCGCTTTGTGTGCGGGGTCCCGGGAAGCTGTAAAGTGCATCCGCGGCCCCGCAGCAGCCATCCTGGATCAGAATCACTCGCAGGTCGGGCCATGAGCCGACCGGTCCTCACTGTGGGAGCGCTTCCTGGACACAAGGGTCGCACTCTCCAACTCGAGAACCAGCGTATTGGGCGGGGGCGCTTCCATGCATCCCTCGCCCGCTGGCTGTCTTTAGGGTGGCAGGTTCCGCCCGGGAGCGGCACGTCTGCGACCTATGCATCACAAGAAAACCTTAACCCAACTTATTTTAAATACAACGTTGATCTTTCTTTTAGGGGGGGGGCTTCGCCCCCCGAGCCCCCCTTTGTTTGCTCTGAAAGGTCACAAGAAAACGCTATCCCAACTTATTTTAAATACTACGTTAATCTTTCTTTTATGCGGGGGGCTTCGCCCCCCGAGCCCCCCTTTGTTTGTTCGTAAAGGTCACAAGAAAATGCTAAACCAATTTATTCTAAATACTACGTTGATCTTTCTTTCATGCGGGGGGCTTCGCCCCCCGAGCCCCCCTTTGTTTGCTCTTAAAGGTCACAAGAAAACGCTAACCCAACTTATTTTGAATACAACGTTGATCTTTCTTTTATGCGGGGGGCTTCGCCCCCCGAGCCCCCCTTTGTTTGCTCTTAAAGGTCACAAGAAAACTATTTTAAATACAACGTTGATCTTCCTTTTATGCGGGGGGCTTCGCCCCCCCGAGCCCCACTTTGTTTGCTCTTAAAGGTCACAAGAAAACGCTAACCCAACTTATTTTAAATACTACGTTAATCTTTCTTTTATGCGGGGGGCTTCGCCCCCCGAGCCCCCCTTTGTTTGCTCTTAAAGGTCACAAGAAAACGCTAACCCAACTGATCTTAAATACTACGTTGATCTTTCCTTCATGCGGGGGGCTTCGACCCCCGAGCCCCCCTTTGTTTGCTCTTAAAGCTCACAAGAAAACGCTAACCCAACTGATCTTAAATACTACGTTGATCTTTCTTTGATGCGCGGGGCTTCGCCCCCCGAGCCCCCCTTTGTTTGCTCTTAAAGGTCACAAGAAAACGCTAACCCAACTTATTCTAAATACTACGTTTATCTTTCTTTCATGCGGGGGGGCTTCGCCCCCCGAGGCCCCCTTTGTTTGCTCTTGAAGGTCACAAGAAAACGCTAAACCAATTTATTCTAAATACTACGTTGATCTTTCTTTCATGCGGGGGGCTTCGCCCCCCGAGCCCCCCTTTGCTCTTAAAGGTCACAAGAAAACGCTAACCCAACTTATTTTAAATACAACGTTGGTCTTTATTTTATGCGGGGGGGCTTCGCCCCCTGAGCCCCCCTTTGTTTACTCTGAAAGGTCACAAGAAAACGCTTACCCAACTTATTTTAATCTTTCTTTTATGCGTGGGGCTTCGCCCTCCGAGCCCCCCTTTGTTTGCTCTTAAAGGTCACAAGAAAACGCTAACCCAACTGATCTTAAATACTACGTTGATCTTTCTTTCATGCGGGGGGCTTTGCCCCCCGAGCCCCCCTTTGTTTGCTCTTGAAGGTCACAAGAAAACGCTAAACCAAGTTATTCTAAATACTACGTTGATCTTTCTTTCATGCGGGGGGCTTCGCCCCCCGAGCCCCCCTTTGCTCTTAAAGGTCACAAGAAAACGCTAACCCAACTTATTTTAAATACAACGTTGGTCTTTATTTTATGCGGGGGGGCTTCGCCCCCTGAGCCCCCCTTTGTTTACTCTGAAAGGTCACAAGAAAACGCTTACCCAACTTATTTTAAATACTACGTTAATCTTTCTTTTATGCGTGGGGCTTCGCCCTCCGAGCCCCCCTTTGTTTGCTCTTAAAGGTCACAAGAAAACGCTAACCCAACTGATCTTAAATACTACGTTGATCTTTCTTTCATGCGGGGGCTTCGCCCCCCGAGCCCCCCTTTGTTTGCTCTTAAAGCTCACAAGAAAACGCTAACCCAACTGATCTTAAATACTACGTTGATCTTTCTTTGATGCGGGGGGCTTCGCCCCCCGAGCCCCCCTTTGTTTGCTCTTAAAGGTCACAAGAAAACGCTAACCCAACTTATTCTAAATACTACGTTGATCTTTCTTTCATGCGGGGGGCTTCGCCCCCCGAGCCCCCCTTTGTTTGCTCTTGAAGGTCACAAGAAAACGCTAAACCAATTTATTCTAAATACTACGTTGATCTTTCTTTCATGCGGGGGCTTCGCCCCCCGAGCCCCCCTTTGCTCTTAAAGGTCACAAGAAAACGCTAACCCAACTTATTTTAAATACAACGTTGGTCTTTATTTTATGCGGGGGCTTCGCCCCCGAGCCCCCCTTTGTTTACTCTGAAAGGTCACAAGAAAACGCTTACCCAACTTATTTTAAATACTACGTTAATCTTTCTTTTATGCGTGGGGCTTCGCCCTCCGAGCCCCCCTTTGTTTGCTCTTAAAGGTCACAAGAAAACGCTAACCCAACTTATCTTAAATACAACGTTGATCTTTCTTTTATGCGCGGGGCTTCGCCCCCCGAGCCCCCCTTTGTTTGCTCTTAAAGGTCACAAGAAAACGCTATCCCAACTTATTCTAAATACTACGTTGAACTTTCTTTCATGCGGGGGGCTTCGCCCCCTGAGGCCCCCTTTTCTTTACTCTTAAGGATCACAAGAAAACCTTAACCCAACTTATTTTAAATACAACGTTGATCTTTCTTTTATGCGGGGGGCTTCGCCCCCCGAGCCCCCCTTCGTTTGCTCTTAAAGGTCACAAGAAAACGCTAACTAAACTTATTTTAAATGCTACGTTAATCTTGCTTTTATGCGGGGGGCTTCGCCCCCCGAGCCCCCCTTTTCGTTACTCTTAAGGGTAACAAGAAAACCCTAACCCAACTTATTTTAAATACAACGTTTATCTTTCTTTTATGCGGGGGCTTCGCCCCCCGAGCCCCCCTTTGTTTGCTCTTAAAGGTCAGAAGAAAACGCTAACCCAACTTATATTAAATACTACGTTGATCTTACTTTCATGCGGGGGGCTTCGCCCCCCGAGCCCCCCTTTGTTTGCTCTGAAAGGTCACAAGAAAACGCTAACCCAACTTATTTTAAATACTACGTTAATCTTTCTTTTATGCGGGGGCTTCGCCCCCGAGCCCCCTTTGTTTGCTCTTAAAGGTCACAAGAAAACGCTAACCCAACTTATATTAAATACAACGTTGATCTTTCTTTTATGCGGGGGGCTTCGCCCCCCGAGCCCCCCTTTGTTTGCTCTGAAATGTCACAAGAAAACGCTAACCCAAGATATTTTAAATACAACGTTGATCTTTCTTTTATGCGGGGGGCTTCACCCCCCGAGCCCCCGTTTGTTTGCTCTGAAATGTCACAAGAAAACGCTAACCCAACTTATTTTAAGTACTACGTTAATCTTTCTTTTATGCGGGGGCTTCGCCCCCCGAGCCCCCTTTGTTTGCTCTTAAAGGTCACAAGAAAACGCTAACCCAACTGATCTTAAATAGTACGTTGATCTTTCTTTCATGCGGGGGGCTTCGCCCCCCGAGCCCCCCTTTGTTTGCTCTTAAAGGTCACAAGAAAAACCCTGACCTGTTTGAGGCTAAAGTAGACACATATAAAACAAGAAGCCAGTATAGAAATAAGCTAAAAACACCTGACTCGAACTTGGCTATATATAGAAACGGTCCCCATTTTTTATGTATCCGCATAGTTAATAAAATCCCTGATGACATCAAATTAGAAAATAATGACAATTTATTCCATAAGAAATTGAAAAGTTTTCTCATACACAAATGTTACTATTCAGTGGAGGAGTTTTTTAATGATGAAACCTTTTAGTACCTAACTTAAAATTTCCAAAAAAACGATTTTTTTTTTTTACATGTATTTTGAATTTAATTGAAATCATTTATTCCTAAATCGTATTACTCGAATTATATTATGCTATTACCAAAAATTATTATATAACAATTCCACATATCCAAATTATTAACTAACTACGTGGCCTGAAACTTAGTATTAAGCTAGATATAAGTAATTTGTGTGCCCTGACAGGGTGTCATGGAAGCTATTTGTAAAATTTTAAGATCCTATGTACATGACTTATACAAATAAACATCTTATCTTATCTTATCTTATCAAGAAAACGCTAACCTAACTTATTCTAAATACTTCGTTGATCTTTCTTTCATGCGAGGGGCTTCGCCCCCCGAGGCCCCCTTTTCTTTACTCTTAAGGATCACAAGAAAACTTAACTAAACTTATTTTAAATACAACGTTGATCTTTCTTTTATGCGGGGTGCCTCGCTCCCCGAGCCCCCCTTTGTTTGCTCTTAAAGGTCACAAGAAAACGCTATCCCAACTTATTTTAAATACTACGTTAATCTTTCTTTTATGCGAGGGGCTTCGCCCCCCGAGCCCCCCTTTGTTTGCTCTTAAAGGTCACAAGAAAACGCTAACCCAACTTATCTTAAATACTACGTTGATCTTTCTTTCATGCGGCGGGCTTCGCCCTCCGAGCCCCCCTTTGTTTGCTCTTAAAGGTCACAAGAAAACGCTAAACCAATTTATTCTAAATACTACGTTGATCTTTCTTTCATGCGGGGGGCTTCGCCCCCCGAGCCCCCCTTTGTTTGCTCTTAAAAGTCACAAGAAAACGCTAACCCAACTTATTCTAAATACTACGTTGATCTTTCTTTCATGCGGGGGCTTCGCCCCCCGAGCCCCCCTTTGTTTGCTCTTAAAGGTCTCAAGAAAACGCTAACCCAACTTATCTTAAATACTACGTTGATCTTTCTTTCATGCGGGGGGCTTCGCCCCCCGAGCCCCACTTTGTTTGCTCTTAAAGGTCACAAGAAAACGCTAACCCAACTTATCTTAAATACTACGTTGATCTTTCTTTCATGCGGGGGGCTTCGGCCCCCGAGCCCCCCTTTGTTTGCTCTGAAAGGTCACAAGAAAACGCTAACCCAACTTTTTTTAAATACTACGTTGATCTTTCTTTCATGCTTCCCCCCTCGAGCCCCCCCCCCCCCCCTTTTCTGTTCTTATCTTCCGGCACAATCATCAGGCCTTGAAACCTAATCGTAGTCATAGTTAATTACAAGACTTTTCTAAGAAGCCCAAAAACAGCTATGATACGATGTTCCATCATGTAGTTCCAGTTCATATCTTCCGGCTCCATCATCAGACCTTGAAACCTAATCGTAGTCAAAGTTCATTACAAGACTTTTCTAAGAAGCCCAAAAACAGCTATGATACGATGTTCCATCATGTAGTTCCAGTTCATATCTTCCGGCTCCATCATCAGACCTTGAAACCTAATCGTAGTCAAAGTTCATTACAAGACTTTTCTAAGAAGCCCAAAAACAGCTATGACACGATGTTCCATCATGTAGTTCCAGCCCATATCTTCCGGCTCCATCATCAGACCTTGAAACCTAATTGTAGTCAAAGTTCATTACAAGACTGTCCTAAGAAGCCCAAAAACAGCTATGATACGATGTTCCATCATATAGTTCCAGTTCATATCTTCCGGCTCCATCATCAGACCTTGAAACCTAATCGTAGTCAAAGTTCATTACAAGACTTTTCTTAGAAACCCAAAAACAGCTATGATACGATGTTCCATCATGTAGTTCCAGTTCATATCTTTCGGCTTCATCATCAGACCTTGAAACCTAATTGTAGTCAAAGTTCATTACAAGACTTTTCTAAGAAACCCAAAAACGGCTATGATACGATGTTCCATCATGTAGTTCCAGTTCATATCTTCCGACTCCATCATCAGATCAGCTCAACAGTACCATATTATTGTATTGTCATCGGAACTACATATAGCTGCCAATTTTCATTACGCTACGATCCTTGGAAGATGGTTAAATTAGCCTTCGCAGATTCCATTACATAGTTAGTTACATACACGACGACCTAATAAAAGCGTGTTAAAAATCACATCAATTCGTCGCTGTGTTTTGCCGTGAAAGACGGACAAACAAACAGACACACACTCTTTCCCATTTATAATATTAGTAGTATGGATATCTTTTCATATACACATAAAGTCCAGCCAAGCCAAGTTAGCAACGGGTTTGACAGCTTCATTTGGGCTTTACTAAGCTCTTGCCCAATAACTCTATCGCGGATAAATACAATATGTAACTGAACAAAAAAAACTCAAACCCTTTATCAGTATGAACTGATTAATTTTACCAAAGGATCCAACTCAAAATAGCATTTTTTTATATTTTCTCATAGGAAGTATCGACGTCAGACCAGCGAAATATATAAAACAGCCAGTTTTTTACGTGAATTTGGGGTAATACTATCATGATTGGAACGAGTTCACTACCGTAAAATTTGACAAGTTGGATAAATTGCTTTTTGTTCAGTTACACACTGTAAAAGCACCTAAGATACATTTGAATACAGTCTTCAGTTTTAACCTTAACGTTATATAAAGAAACCCCTAAGTTCCAATATAGTCTTGAATTAGTGCTTGACACTGACCTCAACCTTCCTGGCAAAGAGGGCAATTTCAATAGATGTATTGTTCCACAAGAGCCATACGTGGCGCCCTTGGTGATGGTGGTGCAAGTTCAAGAGTGTCCCAATGTTTTTTTTTTTAATACTAAGTCGGTGGCAAACAAGCATGCGGTCCGCCTGATGGAAAGCGGTCACCGTAACCTATGGACACCTGCAACTCAAAGAGTGTCACAAGCGCGTTGCCACCTCATTTAGAAACTTGTACACTCCCTTTGCTGTGTTAAGTATAAGTACACAGCAAAAAGGAGTGTACAAGTTCTAAGGAGGGTTCGGGTTGCGGACGACTCAAAGGACAATAGACGGAACAAATTAGTTCCGTAAGTCCTCCCGTCGTCAGCACACCACACCCTCGTTGAGCTCTGGCAGCCTTACTCACCGGTAGAAACACAACACAACTATGAGTAGGGTCTAGTGCTATTTGGCTGCGGTCTTCTGTAAGGCGGAGGTACTTCCCCAGTTAGGCTCTGCTCTAGATTCGAGCGAGACGAGAGCGTGTATGGGTAAAAGTGGTAAAACTTACGAAAAGGTAAAAAAAAGCTGTAAATTACCTACTTTTACAAACAGAAGGCTCGATCTTCTATCTGTGATACAAAATAGACAATACCAATACATTGCTCATACTATTAATACACTACCCCCTACTTCGATATTATTAATACATACTATAATATTTGCCTGCAACGTCCTCTGCTTGCAATCGGTGTCAAAATATCATACTACGATACAAGTGCAGAAAATAGGAAATGCGAAAGACGTTTTAGAGTACATCATTTCTTGACAATCTTGACAGTATCTACTGACAAATCTGTGTTATAATTATGACAGTGACACCTTACTCATATTTAGAAGTACTATTTGAGTAGGTACATACAGAGATAAAGATTACATAATTCATACTATATTCGCAGTTTCACGCGCCATGAGTCATGATTCCACATAAAATACTCGTAATGGATACAATCGTTTAGAGACTGAAGAGTTGATATTTGTTTCTTTGTTATATTATATTCAATGCTAAGTAAGCGACTACCTAGTAGACCTATGAAATAAGCAAGCAATTATTTGCATTTTTAATCTTAGAAACTGAAATAAACAAATATTATTAACAACAAGAAAGCTTGCGTGTTATAGCAATCATATACACTTTTCATAAAAAGAAAAAAAACTTTTCGTTGACATTTCGTTTGAAATAATTTTTAATTAAAACAAACTTAATTACAACACGTACTTCCTCACCTCTTCTTACGTACTTACCTATTTATTTCCAATTGCACCAAATTGTTAGCATTGCATTTCAATTACCTGTTAATTTGAAATCAATATCTACCTCAAACAAAACCGAGGCCACTGCAAGTACAAACTTGAAGAGAGTTCGCGTAAACTAGACGTCTACGATATCAATGGTTGTCTATTCAAAGTTTTACTCAGAAAAGTTGTTGAATTTAGCAGCAGACTGGTTAACTTCAAAATAGTACTTGATATGTTCCGATCTTTACGAGGAACTTCGTCAAAGAGCAACGATTTGCTTTTACTAGCCGATACTGCTACGTATAATACAGCCCGGCAACTAACCTAACCAAAAAATTAAAATTTTGAAAAAACCCCCGACCGCGACATAGTAGATCGATTTTCATGAAACATGGCTAGAACACTCCCGACTAACTCAGCTTTCATACAAAAAAAAACTAAATCTAAATCGGTTCATCCGTTAGGAAGCTACGACGCTACAGACAGACAGACATGCAGACAGACACGTTATAACACCCCGTCGTTTTTGCGTCGGGGGTTAAAAAAGAGTAGAAAATAATAGGTGCGCCTTCGTCTATGTAAACCGTTTTGCACGTGGAAACTATTTTGACACATTTTGAAACTTTTCTATGAGATTATTTACTGAAGTGGTTTACTATGATAACATTTACTATGATAAAAAAATTTAGTTCCATATCTATAGGTACTCTTTTTTACCAAGCTGGACTATCTACATGTTTGTATCGATCATTCAATAATCCGTGTGGAATCCGCTTAAGATAATTTAATATGTTTGAGTCTCAGGGGAGTTTCATAGTTGAAATTATAAAAAAGTTTACTTGTACTTAATTTACATAATCCTAATATTATAGTATATTGTGCAACAAGGGAGGTAAGGGGGTCATTAAATACGAGTATCCTGATATATTCACGACAGCCGCAGGCTGGAGTGAATATAGACACGAGTATTTAATATCCTTACCTCCTGAATTACACACAATGTTTTTCATCACATTTGAGAGAAAAATACAAAAAAAGTCATAAGGCAAAACCTTCAAACGCAACGACGGCGCAAAGACCAGTAGTGTATCTTCATCTATATCAGATTATTCACATTAAATTCCATTGTTTTTGATAACAAACACTTTTTGAACGTAAACAAACACGAAAATCCTGCATATAAATTAAATGCAATGTTCAAGAAAGCATATAAATTTTATAATTGAATTAAAAATGTTTACTTATTTTTCATTAATTCATTAATTTTGATCTGTTGTACTCTCCGTTGCTAGGCAACGGTGTGCGCCTCGCGCTGGCACGCGGTCAAGCGCGAGTCGAGAACATATTGTCAGATTGTAAATTATAACGATTTATCTGAGTTAAATTTACGAAATAAATGCAAAACACTGAAATAATTCTAAAACATAAATAAATTGCATTTTTCATACCGTATAATATATTTTGTAGCTTAATAGTCAAATTTGGGTTGTGCAACAAAAATCCTTGGCTGATTGAAACATCCTTTGCCTGAAATATTGTACGGATTGTATTAATTTTTAAAACTAAATCCATTATTCCCTTGGGAATAAAATAGTACATTATGCTTCAGTACACGTAGACGCAATGAGACCTTTAAACAGCAAATGTGATGAAAAATAATTTATGATATAAGCGGTAGAATTTGCTGTATCTTATTTTTTCTCGGTCTTTAATAGACCTTTTTCCTCTAGACACATCTTTTCATAGTAAGTATCATGAAACGGAAAAATAAGACTAATAAGCTAAACCATAATGCAATCGTTACAAAAATAACCCGATTTATGATGTAACCTACAGGTAAAAGACAAAATAAAGGCGTTATGTTAATTTTAATAAAATCTTCGGGAAATATTACAAACTAAAAGTTAAGAATAAAAAGAAAGCCTGCTAGTGTCGATAAGCGGTTAACTTGTGGACGTAGATATCTTAGACAAGATCTGTAATCAGCTTAGCGCGACGAACAGAACTTTATCCCGCGAGCGATCCGTGGGGAGCGCCAAACGTTTCAGCGCCTTCAGCGTTTCAGTCCCCAATCCGACACGGCCGCGACAGGAGGTGTGCGCCGCGCTTCTGCGCAACACTTCGCTACGAGCGAAATATAATCAACCGGGAAAATACAAATCTCGCAGTGATGACGCTTAGATGAGTTCGCAGACTGACTTTAAAAAGTCTGCCTTCGTTGATATGTGTATGTGTGCAGTTACGATTATTGTTGACATTGTTTGCTGCGGGTAAGTGGAGTGATGCTACAGAATACGGTTTCATTTTTCCGTCTCTCAAACACGTTTTGTTACACGAGAGTGACATTTGCTTAATGAATGTCGCCTACACTATGAATAAAATGACAAAAGTATTTAAAAATGGTCGATGTTTCGTCTAAAAGATAAAAGTAAAAGTTTTCCCGTGGGACTTCGGGTATTTTTTCCCCTAGTCTCCGAATAATTTGTCAATGTAATGTTAACAAACTCTGAAAGAACCCGACATCGACTGCGAGATTTTCGGGTAAATATTTCACTTCGGTCACAATTAAGCCATTTGTCAGCAAGCCTTTTAATTTACTGCTCAAATTACTCTTTTATTCATTACCAAAATTTAACGCTTTGTAAATTTGGCCTTTCTTTGAAGAAATGTGGTAACTTTCTTCGGGATAATTCTTTTAGATCTCAAGATTTTGTCTGCAAATACATTTTACCGTCGGGACTTTACGAAATGTATTTAAGTAAAGACGTACAATTTATGTAGCTTTATTAAATTAAGGCAAATTAATTGAGTACTTACTCGTTTTGAATGTAATCTCTCCCGTAATTTAACAGATCTCTACGTAAGGATTAATAAGGTGACGCATTTATAAGTTTTGGCAACAGGGCCCTCGATAAAGCAATAGCATACTCGTGAAAGCATTAAACTGGTTGTTGATGGCATCAACTCCAGTGGTAGTGGAGGTTGCTTTACGTTGGAAAAACTTTCATACACAGTAGAGAAGAAAGGATCTCAAGATACCTTTTTTAAACAAAGAATTTTGAGGTATAAATTACAGAATCGTATCATATTTCTGAATTTGGAGTTTTATATTCCCAATTCCCCAGAAATTTTTTTCGCAGTTTATATATTTCGCAGTTCTTCTTAGACATAATTTTTTTATGATTTCTCCATAACCGTAAGTAAGTACAGTGTCGGTGCGGATTAGATACATGGTTTATAAAATTTCGAATAAACCTGGTTGAAATTTCAGTGAACATTTCGATTGGGATGATAAGTGAACTGATCTCTTTTACGTTAATTAAAGATTCGTAGGTAATCTCAAATAATTAGGTAAACTTTTATTTATAGGCTGTGACTATGCTTCTAAGTTTAATAAAAAAAACCTCAGGACTTGTGGACTACGTTATACGGTACGTAGGTATTTAATTGTTTCAAGTAGAAAAAAAGGATCTTTTGATAGTCTTTTATTCGGAAAATAGGTATAAAAAAAGATAAACCCACAATGAAATAGACCGGCCCGAAACGAACAATTAACACATTTCTCAATTTAATAACAGTGTAGAAATTTAATAAAACGCAATATAATTTCGGCTTGGGAGCAAATGGATTAAAACCATGAAATAGAACACCAAATGCGTCTCGCCGTGCTATTTTAATAAAACATTTTTAATTTCAGAAAGGTTATTCAGAAGTGAGAGCAATAAAATTGCAATAAAAGTGAGAACAGCCCTCACTCCTTATTGAAATTGCGCGCAACTGCTGTACCACAAGCTGTCATGGCTATTATGTATAATATCTTAAAATTGCTTCGTTCCATTTGAAAGTTTAAACGAAACGACTCGACTTTGACGCCGCCTGAACAACGGGCCCGAAGATGCGGATAATTGGGAGTTACGGGGATCCAGGGGACACTCGAAATTGCTAAGAAAATAACCACAAAATTAAAATTTTGAAAAAATCCGAGACCGCGACATAGTAGACCGATTTTCATGAAACATGGCTAAGAACACTCCCGATTAACTCAGATTTCGGACAAAAAAAAACTAAATCTAAATCGGTTCATCCGTTCGGGAGCTACGATGCCACAGACAGACACACACACACAGACAGACAGACAAACAGACAGACAGATAGACAGATAGACAGACAGACAGACAGACACACACACAGACAGACACGTCAAACTTATACCACCCCGTCGTTTTTGCGTCGGGGGTTAAAAAAAATCAGATTCTAATTGCATACCAATATTGCAATATTAGTGTTGACTCCCTAGTGTTAGTAGACTACCTAGCACCTACAGTATAAAACCGCATGATACCTTGGAGATACCTTTAAAAAATACAAAATACTAAAAAATATCGGTTTAGACATTATTTTAGGAGTATTGATGGAATCGATGAAGATCGTTAGTTTATTCACTTTGCCTACTTAAAAAAGTAACCAGTGAAGGCATGATTCTTTAAAACCTGACTGACTGAAATAATTGTATTGCGTTCCTTTTGTAACCATCGGATGAATGCACTGAATTACCATTGTTGGGTGAAAAAACACGTCCGCATGTCGGATATCATATCTGCAGGGTACTTAATATACAGAGAAAAATATAGATGTAGGTACATAATTATGGGAAAAGTTTCAGTAGGTATAAAGAGACAGGTGCGAAAATCCAATATTGCTCTGAACACTAATCTGGAACGTTAAATTAACATGATTGTTGAGAAGATGAAAATCACTTACATATCTCACACTCACTAAGGCTGTTTCTTCGGAATCCGTCTCTAGTCAGGATCCCTGCTCCGTCCTCACATTCGAAGGCCCTTATAAGTCTCCGGGTGCCTCTCACTCTTATTGAGACTGCTCGAATAAGGGAAATTTGGACTTTTACCTTCAACCAAAACAGAGTGATTTATTTCGTATTTATGGACATATACTCGTATATGGTAATGTGTTTCTGAGAGATGATACGAGTATGGTACTACAGTCAGCAATAAAAATAAACGTTAAAGTGCCAAAAATAATGATATCTGCATATTCAATTATTCACTATGGTATGGCGATAAAAATTAAGAATGTAGTTTAAAGGTCTTCGTTAGGTGCACCACTGGTGCTGCCCTGACTTAGTAGGCTTTTCTATGTTAAATCACTTAAATCTCAGGGAATCAAATTTAACGGCCGCCGGCTAGCATTAATGTTTGAAATGTTCATATTTACGTGTATATTTGACAATCAGTACCACCCCTTTACACACGTTGCCAATTGATCGAGCGTCTTTAGTTATTTTAATAATATTGAAATGCCAAGTGCTAAAGGTACCTATTGAAGAAAGTCATACAAAACCGAGCGTTTGTATTTCAATAAATTAATAGTTTAAAAAACACTATAAAACACGCTTTTATAAATGCACGTAAAAGCCAAAAATAAATTATGGATCGTTCAAGTTGTCTCTATTTGTGAGCTGAAGTTTAAAAACTATGTGCTTTTAATTATAATATTTGATTGTAAAAGCGTGGGGCGCTGGAACAGGAAAGACTTTTTGTATAACTTGCTGATAAATCAAATTATGCTATGCTACGGGAAGGAGGTTACACAGATTGACGCGCTAACTGGAGTTGCAGCATGACTAGTAGGTTCTACATTAAACAGTCAAATCAATTAAAAGTCAGTGTTCAAAGTAGGTACCAGTTTGTCGAACTCAGACAAAATATGCGCTAGTAGCGAGGAGAGTCGACAGTCACCAACACTTAGAACGCCGCTTTTTTCCGGTAATCAAAGTACAAAAGGGGAAAGTGTCTACAGTGACAGGATGCAGAGTTCTTGTTCGTGGACGAGATATATTTGGTTCTTTTTGGTAACCCTTAGGCGGAATATGTAAACGTTATGTTCTTATGCAACTTCATTCGCCAGGAAGTTCGGATTAGTATTTGTTTACAAGAAAGTCTTTCCTGTTCCAGCGCCCCACGCTTTTACAATCAAATATTATAATTAAAAGCACATAGTTTTTAAACTTCAGCTCACAAATAGAGACAACTTGAACGATCCATAATTGGACAGTGTTATGGAATAAGCGATCAAGCGACAGTTAGTTGAAATCGAGAAAATGAGCTAGAAAGATTTGAAATTTGAATCAGTTGTTGTAAGTTCATTTATAAAGTAAAAAAGTTAATTTTGACATTGAACCTATAAAAGTGTTCATAATTTAAATAGATAATAAAAATTACACCATACCTATTCAAGTTTCGAAGTTATTAACGTTTTTCCGCTTGATTCTTTATTGAACTAATACTGGGATGAGGTTAATTTATTTCGCCGTAGCGTACTATGAGACATATTTTGTCGCTTGATTCTTTAATGCAAATTGTTAGAGGTAAAGTGAATACTGGAATAAAATAAAATTCCATATATTTGAGTAAATAGTGCTATTGTAAATAAATCAACAACAATGTTTTCCTCCACAGTGATTAGGACTAATCCGTCTAACAATTTAGTTTTGTTCTCCAATCAACTTTTTTTAATAAATGTCAAAAAAATCAGCATATATGGCAAAATTGGCATTGTAACTAATAATAATTCATTAGTACTAGCCAGGATTACACATATAAGATATTATGATATAACAAAACCTCTTGTTACTTAGTTCTCATTAAGCGAAATATCCTGCAATTTCAAATATGTAACAACGAATTAAACGACACCATTAGGGCGGTTAAATCGATATTGCGTTTATAAATCATCAAAACTTTAAACCAAAACGAATTAATAACATTTTTATGGCGTTTAACTCGATTTTGCGATTTAGAATATACGCTTATTATAATTTGTAAAAGGAAATTTGGCGTTCAATTCGTTTTTACGTAACGACTTAGTACACAGGGCCATACAAATTTTAACGTGTCGCTTGATTCTACCCCTTAAAATAAGGCTGTGAGCATGATTTTTCAACAAAGAAATAGTCAATACTATAATTATCACATTTATATCCGAACTGCATTCATAACTTTTTTTTCGGATTTTGGCGCTTAGTTCGCTATTCCATAACACCGTCCAATTTATTTTTGGCTTTTACGTGCATTTTTAAAAGCGTGTTTTATAGTGTTTTTTAAACTATTAATTTATTTTATACTTTTTAGTCATTAATAATGAAATACTTTTAACATTTATACATAAATTTATTTCAAGTAGGCGGATTTTACATGCCATTTGTGGCTTAACGTGTACTTATTGCTAATTGCTACTTAATAATAACCAGCGGCTACCTTCTTATTACGGTATTATCATAAAAATGTTTATACCTATTAAGTTATCCGTAAAAGATAGACCCCCTTTATTTGCTCTTAAGGGTCACAGGAAAACCATTACCCAACTTATTTTAAATACAACGTTGATCTTTCTTTTATGCGCGGGGCTTGGCCCCCCGAGCCCCCCTTTGTTTGCTCTGAAAGGTCACAAGAAAACGCTATCCCAACTTATTTTAAATACTACGTAAATCTTTCTTTTATGCGGGGGACTTCGCCCCCCGAGCCCCCTTTGTTTGCTCTTAAAGGTCACAAGAAAAAGCTAAACCAATTTATTCTAAATACTACGTTGATCTTTCTTTCATGCCCCCGAGCCCCCTTTGTTTGCTCTTAAAGGTCACAAGAAAACGCTAACCCAACTGATCTTAAATACTACGTTGATCTTTCTTTCATGCGGGGGGCTTCGCCCCCCGAGCCCCCTTTGTTTACTCTGAAAGGTCAAAAGAAAACGCTTACCCAACTCATTTTAAATACTACGTTAATCTTTCTTTTATGCGGGGGCCTCGCCCCCGAGCCCCCTTTGTTTGCTCTGAAAGGTCACAAGAAAACGCTATCCCAACTTATTTTAAATACTACGTTAATCTTTCTTTTATGCGGGGGCTTCGCCCCCGGCCCCCTTTGTTTGCTCTTAAAGGTCACAAGAAAACGCTAACCCAACTTATCTTAAATACTACGTTGATCTTTCTTTCATGCGGGGGGCTTCGCCCCCCGAGCCCGCCTTTGTTTGCTCTTTAAGGTCACAAGAAAACGCTAAACCAATTTATTCTAAATACAACGTTGATCTTTCTTTTATGCGGGGGCTTCGCCCCCCGAGCCCCCCTTTGTTTACTCTCAAAGGTCACAAGAAAACGCTTACCCAACTTATTTTAAATACTACGTTAATCTTTCTTTTATGCGGGGGGCTTCGCCCTCCGAGCCCCCCTTTGTTTGCTCTTAAAGGTCACAAGAAAACGCTAACCCAACTTATTTTAAATACTACGTTAATCTTTCTTTTATGCGGGGGTTTCGCCCCCCGAGCCCCCCTTTGTTTGCTCTTAAAGGTCACAAGAAAACGCTAACCCAACTGATCTTAAATACTACGTTGATCTTTCTTTCATGCGGGGGGCTTCGCCCCCCGAGCCCCCCTTTGTTTGCTCTTAAAGCTCACAAGAAAACGCTAACCCAACTGAACTTAAATACTACGTTGATCTTTCTTTTATGCGGGGGCTTCGCCCCCCGAGCCCCCCTTTGTTTGCTCTTAAAGGTCACAAGAAAACGCTAACCCAACTTATTCTAAATACTACGTTGATCTTTCTTTCATGCGGGGGCTTCGCCCCCCGAGCCCCCCTTTGTTTGCTCTTAAAGGTCACAAGAAAACGCTAACCCAACTTATCTTAAATACTACGTTGATCTTTCTTTCATGCGGGGGGCTTCGCCCCCCGAGCCCCCCTTTGTTTGCTCTTAAAGCTCACAAGAAAACGCTAAACCAATTTATTCTAAATACTACGTTGATCTTTCTTTCATGCGGGGGCTTCGCCCCCGAGCCCCCTTCGTTTACTCTGAAAGGTCACAAGAAAACGCTTACCCAACTTATTTTAAATACTACGTTAATCTTTCTTTTATGCGGGGGCCTCGCCCCCGAGCCCCCTTTGTTTGCTCTGAAAGGTCACAAGAAAACGCTATCCCAACTTATTTTAAATACTACGTTAATCTTTCTTTTATGCGGGGGGCTTCGCCCCCCGAGCCCCCCTTTGTTTGCTCTGAGAGGTCACAAGAAAACGCTAACCCAACTTTTTTTAAATACTACGTTGATCTTTCTTTCATGCTTCCCCCCTCGAACCCCCCCCCCCCCCCTTTTTCTGTTCTTATCTTCCGGCACCATCATCAGGCCTTGAAACCTAATCGTAGTCATAGTTCATTACAAGACTTTTCTAAGAAGCCCAAAAACAGCTATGATACGATGTTCCATCATGTAGTTCCAGTTCATATCTTCCGGCTCCATCATCAGACGTTGAAACCTAATCGTAGTCAAAGTTCATTACAAGACTTTTCTAAGAAGCCCAAAAACAGCTATGACACGATGTTCCATCATGTAGTTCCAGCTCATATCTTCCGGCTCCATCATCAGACCTTGAAACCTAATTGTAGTCAAAGTTCATTACAAGACTTTTCTAAGAAACCCAAAAACAGCTATGATACGATGTTCCATCATGTAGTTCCAGTTCATATCTTTCGGCTTCATCATCAGACCTTGAAACCTAATTGTAGTCAAAGTTCATTACAAGACTTTTCTAAGAAACCCAAAAACGGCTATGATACGATGTTCCATCATGTAGTTCCAGTTCATATCTTCCGACTCCATCATCAGATCAGCTCAACAGTACCATATTATTGTATTGTCATCGGAACTACATATAGCTGCCAATTTTCATTACGCTACGATCCTTGGAAGATGGTTAAATTAGCCTCCGCAGATTCCATTACATAGTTAGTTACATACACGACGACCTAATAAAAGCGTGTTAATAAAAATCGGTTTTTAGGCGATATTAAGTACTATAGTCTATAAGCTACAACACGAAATTGCCTTGTATGCTGTTCCGTTCTAGATTCCCGTTTCCGTTAGCGCCAGCTGCAGAGAATTGCTAATGTTATACAGTGAAACCTGGATAAGTGAGACTTCAAGGGACGACCAAATTTATCTCACTTAAAGAGGTATTCCACTTATTCAGGGTCTCAGTTAGACAGGCATAATAAAATGTTTGTCTAATTTACAGAGGGTATGACTAATAGAGGCCAGAATACCCCATATGTCAGTTATAGAGCTGAAAATAAGGTTTTATTCATAATAGTTATTATTAGTTGCATACTACTTAAGAGAGAGATTTTAGTTTTAATTATTTAAAATTACCTACCAAGAAAACCCTTAAACTGACTTGAACACAAAGGACCAATCACGTAATTTAAATACAGTGAAACCTGGTTAAGTGGGACCTGGATAAGTGAGAAACCTCTTTAGTTGGGACCCAAGGTGTGGTCCCGACACTTTCGCACCGATTTACCTCTATTAGTGAGACAAAACAGACCTCTATAAGTGAGATTAGTCTTTTCGATTTTATAGTCACATTTCCCTCTATTAGTGAGACAGAGTGTATATTTTACCTCTGTTACTGAGACTATATTTGAAATGTATGTGAACTTAATTGTTTGTTAAGAATTTTATAAAAAATTACCTCTGTATCTGAGACACAGTCAATCTATGACCTCTGTAACTTGGACTTTATTGAAAATCTACTTCCATATATCTTCGCATTCTCTGGTAATTCTATGAGTCAGTATATTGAATAATGGGTTATTTTTTTATTTCCATTACCGGGCTTCTTATATTTGGTTTGTGGAGTCCAAAAATTGCACAGATTTAAGTTACTTTTTATACAAGACAAATACGAAGAAATGATGACGCTTACGTAGCTTAGCGGAACAGTAAAAAGAAGAAAGGCAATAAAAGGTCGGCAACAAATCACAGCCTAGGATGCGTAAACACTCTTCGCTTGCCTGCGTACAGCGCATCAATGCAGATCCATACTAATATTATAAATGGGAAAGTGTGTGTGTGTCTCATAATTTTAGAACAAAACGGGACTTAATCGCGTAAACACTTACATTTATATTTGGCCCGACGTTTCGAACATCATATTATGTTCGTGGTCACGGGTAGAATATAAAATGTAAGTGTTTACGCGATTAAGTCCCGTTTTGTTCTAAAATTATGAGTGCAAATCGTGTTAGTCTAAATCAATATATGTGTGTGTGTCTGTTTGTCCGTCTTTCACGGCAAAACGGAGCGACGAATTGACTTGATTTTTTAAGTGAAGATAGTTGAAGGGATCGAGAGTGACATAGGCTACTTTTTGTCTCTTTCTAACGCGAGCGAAGCCGCGGGTAAAAGCTAGTATTTTATAAAAAATAATACACGTGCGGAAAAGAGGAGATTCGAAACGAGTGCCGTTAAATTAATGGGAAATGTACTCTTTAGTCGAACTTTTTTACATTATATTTTTTTATAATCACAAATTGTACGAGCTAAAACTTGTGCTTCAATATAACGCTTTAATAAGACGCCTTAAAGAAGTTAAGACACGATTTTATGACAACCAACACGTGTAGGATAGTAGGTACGACTGGTACGAAACTACGAATAGGGCAATACAGGTCTTTCTTTAATCTCTTTCTGATGAATGATCTTTATTTAATTTTGGTACTTCTTACTAAAATAACCGGCCAAGAGCGTGTCGGGCCACGCACAGTGTAGGGTTCGCTAGTTTTCCGTATTTTTCTCGAAAACTACTGAACCTATCAAGTTCAAAACAATTTTCTTAGAAAGTGTTTATAAAGTTCTACTTTTGTGTTTTTTTTTCATATTTTTTAAACATATGGTTCAAAAGTTAGAGGGGGGGGGGCACACTTTTTTTTCCTTTAGCAGCGATTATTTCCGAAAATATTGATATTATCAAAAAACGATTTTAGTAAACCCTTATTCATTTTTAAATACCTATCCAACAATATATCACACGTTGGGGTTGGAATGAAAAAAAAAATCAGTCCCCACTTTACATGTAGGGGGGGTACCCTAACAAAGCATTTTTTTTCCACTTTTTCCACTTTGTCGGCGTGATTGATATACATGTCGGAGCCGGTAGCTCTACGAAAGCATCAGGGGCCTGGCACCAGCTCCATGGTGGGCGGAAACGGTGAGCATATCACACACACACAAGTCCAGTAAATGTTTATGCAATAAATTATGTAACTAGTAACGAATATTACTAAATCACAACGACAGTTAATTAAGTTCCAAATCACAAAGAAATCACACCAAGTCAATCAAAGCTTTAACATCACTAAGTTATCAGAAACGGAAACGAATCCGTGGGTCAAGTGGTACAAGTCGGTACTTAAAGCGCACACGTAATCTCACGGCACGGTTATGGGATAGGGCGCAGTCGCGCGTCTATATTCAACCATGTCCCAAATCTTAATGCCCTCTTGGCACCTCAAGGAATGCTTATAATAAACAACTAATTTCATTACGTACCACATCGGACCCACGGCTACGTTCGGCGGTGTTTATAATATCCGCCCCGTCTCAAAGAACAAAGATATCACTGTGACAATTCCGCTAATGCTGTTAATGTAAACATTGGACCAGGAATGTGGCCCACCTTCACGGGCCTCAGCCACTATAGGGTTACAGGTGCCTTGCGCCGACACGGCGATCCTGACTGTCACACGTCCCAGTGTGCCCAATAAAATCGCAGGCTTTCAAAAGAAGTACAATTTTAATCACTCAATCTGCTCGGCTATCCTGCCATCAAGTCACAACTATGACAGAAAGTTAAGTTCCCAAAATCCATGCCACAACTTATAATCAAGTTGCCAATAGTATCAAAACCAATATTCACATAAAACACAGATCAGAAACAGCCCAAAATCGAATTTCACAAATTCGACACAAATCAATTGTCTCAACATCAATTCAGGCCACACGCCAAAACAGATCACAAAATTCACAAAGCAACCGTATTCCTCCTGCTTGTCACTACCACCGCGCAGTCTCCGTACCAGCTACACTGGGTTAGGAATATGACCTACGGCTACGGCCAGCAACCAAGGCAGTAGATAACGTTGCAAAATACAATGCCAACCATGTGACATCAAAACTCAGAAACTCGGCATCCATGTGTATCGTCACACCTCGCCGACACGGGCTGATCCTGACTGTTCACTAATTTCATCAACAGATGATCATTAACCATATTTCATGAGAACGTAACAATCTGACATCGTAGCGCCACATCGCACGCACCTATTAGTGCATATTTTGTTGTTATCAATGCACAAAATCAATTTGTATCGAAGAATCGAAGAAATCAACAAGAAGTATCAATTTGTATCGAAGGAAATTAATAAGGTATCTTAAATGGACTTTAAAACTTCAAATAGACTTAAGTTGATTTCCTTTGTGATTTCGTAAATGCATTCAATATCAATTCACAGCGTAGATTTCCTCACAATAAATGTGTACCTCACAATAACAATTATTGTTATACTCACAAATAACTATCTACGCTTCTTCATATTTTTTTTTTACACTGCTATTTAAATAGCCTTCATACTGCTGTTCAAGTGCTATTCATCCACACATTTTTTTTATATTTTTTTTAACTTTTAGCATGACTAGGATATCATAATCACCAAATGTATGCCATGATGATCAGTTAGTATTCTTCATTATGCTATAAACATTCACTGGGATTATTATTTTACAAAAATAACCTTAATTACTGTATTAAAAGAGCTCAACATCATACCCCACTTTCTCCTGATTGCTGTCTTGAATATAATTCTTAATTTTAAGCATTATGCGCTCAAGCATACTATGCCAGTGCTATATTATACCATATATACGGGGAAAATTCGTCTTCGTGACTCAATTCAAGTTTATTTGCTAGCCATCGGCCATAAACTAATATTGTGATAGTAAAGCTTCTACAGTCTCACATGACATGACCAATATTCACGTAATACCTAAGTAGTAGGTAATAACATTCTTTTTATTTTTATTTTTGTCATTTTGTGCATCATTGGTTAATTCGCATATGACGACGAAACATATCCGGAGTAAATCTTCTTCTTCAATTTAAATATACCTGCAGCTTCCAATTAATAATACATTATCATGGTTTATTCAGGAAACGGCAAAAACTTATTATGTCCAAGAATCATGTTTAGGTACTTTATTACTTCACTTACTTTATCAAACAAAAAAAATGAACTGAAATGAAATGGTCAACACTGTCAACAGTGTATCTAATTCATTTTTGATGAGAAACATAAGATTTCGAAGTATATTTAGAAGATATGTACTGTACAAGTACAGTACTGTAACTTATTTTTTTTTTTTTAGATTATGAATGTTCAGTTCAGGGTCTCCTAATTAATTGTTAAAAATCTCTGGCTTTTGTATTTTGCTTCAACAGAAATACTAACAGGACCCATTCGTGTACCGTTTCTATAAACAATAACATAAGTGCTCGATTATACTTTACTTATACAGAAGCCTCATCAGCTACGAACTCTTACAACAACAACAACATTTGTAACTCGTGATAGTCGTGATGTAAAATGTCGGCATTGTAAGAAAAGCTGTAAATAACTGGCTTTTCTTCTTTCATAATATTTTCTTCCTGTGGTTGTGGTCTAAAACGACGTATTTTGTTGCTTTTACATAAACAACCATCACACTATAAAGTTACTGATCCAACCAGTACAGTAGCAATATTCTCCAGCAACATAAATGTCTTGCTAAACCCAACAGACGTTATTTGATGACGCCATTAGAATAAATAGCTCTTTGTTCGTTAACAGATAGGTACATTATAATTTTGTCATTTTTTTTTTCAACTCTCCAGAAACGCATCACTGTACCTTAATATTGTTGTTTCAAGTTTATTGTCTTCTTTAACAGAACTGACAGTGAAATCAAAAGCTTTTAAAGACTTGCAATAACTTTTAGGTAAACCAGGACATGTTATTAGTTTCGTAAACCTTGTTTAAAGTTTCTAAACTTTAAATTATTTATTTAGCAATTAAATAGTCCACAAGGGGCACTTTACACGTCATACGTCAAAACTGACCACGTCTATAATACATCAAACATCAACCAGTTCATTCAAATTAGGTCTCATTTCGCCAAAAATTGTTTCACTTTTCCCAACATATAATTTGTTCAGCCAACTCTGGTCTACCAGATATTAAGGCAATAAACCAATCCAACGGATATCTTAAAAAAAACGACACATTAACCCAACAAAAAGATTAAAGATGCATTGACAAACTATTCATTCTCAAAATCATATTCAGTTTTAATCAAAATTCAAATGCGTATACCTACTACGCTAACGCTCTGCATTCTCTGTTCAATGGTTGTACCTATTTACTCGCAATCTACCCAAGATTGCCACTTTTTTTTTAAATGTTACTTGAGATTATCACGCTTGCCATCACACTACAGGCTGGCCGACTCGGTCGCCATCTCATACAGACTGGACAACTCTGTCGCCACCTGAGCCGAGACTAGCCAAGCGACTCTCTCACATATACGACTCACCAACCGGAGTCAAACACAATTAACACAACCAAATCTGGCAACAACGACACCACAAATGCCAATGCCAACACATATCATAAAGAATGCAAGCCTTCTATTTTATGTGGACTATATAATGTCCCTTTCTCTAAAAATTATCGAAACAAAGTTTGTCATTGTCTCCTTAATAAATGAAATAGTTCTTAAATCAAACCTCAGTTGATCCTGTTTCATGGTTTTAATAATTGCCACATCTTTATAAATCAAAAGATAAGGATCCATTTCTTTTCATTGAGCATTTAGCAAATTGCATGAAACTAACCATAACCAAAATGATCTATCGATGATTCATGAATATCTTGATACTACTTAATTTTTTTTTTTTTAATGAAAATGTTATCAAAGAAGTTCAACTAAATATGTCACGTCACTTGATGACCCGATAATCAAATCAAACAAATTCTCATCACGACAGCACAGTGGGTGCTTCACTGAACATCAGGTACTATCATGTGGTAATGTCTTTTCCACCGAGATGTAGATAACACATTAGACTGCATCATTTTCGCTGTTAATTTATAACCATACAAAAGCTTGATACCTTTAATCAAGTATTCAACGAAAGCAATTATGATTTGGCTCAAGATTTCGCTATCCAGATTACTTGACAAAAAAAAACACATTTTCTTAATAGTGGTTTCTCACCGGCCAGGCTCTTCTAATTACAACACTAAACAATGTGTAGTTCAAATACAGTAAACTTTAATTACCTCTTATAGTAATTAATACTCAGCATCTCTCTCAGAAATCTTCAAAAAAAAAACTTCTCAAAATCAGGTCAACAAAATATCGTTGAAAGTGTTGAAACCATTTAAATGACATGGTCAAGGTTCTGATAAAACATACATTAATCTCTATGGTATCTAAAACAAAAACAAATGAATAATCCGTTCATGTAATAAAATCTCAGTCATAAAACATTATTCCGTAGGTTCGTCGCATAATGTAATCGACATCAAATAATTACGTTCGATGCTATATCGACTTTCTGTTAACATAAGAGTTAACACTTCATATCATATTATCAAAAACATTGAAACTCAACAAAACAACACACAAAAGTGTATAAAGGCTTAATGTCTATTACTTATCTTGTCATCCCAATAGATAAACGATTGCTGTGCAGTCTGGATAAATTCGTACTGCACCACAGTGTCCGCAGTCAAAGTTGCTGCACTCTGCAACCATCGCGCGACTAAATATCGCAGCACTTATTCCGCTTACGGGAAGTAATCAAACCAATTGCAGGTGTAATATTTCCAACATATAACATTTCAACAGGTATTTTTCTTATTTTAGAGAATTCCCATCTTAATAGGTTGCATCTTCCATACGGTAGATCCTCAAATGACGAACAAAACAACCTCCAATCGATTTTCAATCAAATTCCAATACATTGTTGATTTCGGAATTTCCACAACTTTCCAGAATTTTCCTCTTTTACGATCCCACTTCTGATGTCGGAGCCGGTAGCTCTACGAAAGCATCAGGGGCCTGGCACCAGCTCCATGGTGGGCGGAAACGGTGAGCATATCACACACACACAAGTCCAGTAAATGTTTATGCAATAAATTATGTAACTAGTAACGAATATTACTAAATCACAACGACAGTTAATTAAGTTCCAAATCACAAAGAAATCACACCAAGTCAATCAAAGCTTTAACATCACTAAGTTATCAGAAACGGAAACGAATCCGTGGGTCAAGTGGTACAAGTCGGTACTTAAAGCGCACACGTAATCTCACGGCACGGTTATGGGATAGGGCGCAGTCGCGCGTCTATATTCAACCATGTCCCAAATCTTAATGCCCTCTTGGCACCTCAAGGAATGCTTATAATAAACAACTAATTTCATTACGTACCACATCGGACCCACGGCTACGTTCGGCGGTGTTTATAATATCCGCCCCGTCTCAAAGAACAAAGATATCACTGTGACAATTCCGCTAATGCTGTTAATGTAAACATTGGACCAGGAATGTGGCCCACCTTCACGGGCCTCAGCCACTATAGGGTTACAGGTGCCTTGCGCCGACATACATATTGGTGATTGATATACAAATTTCAGCTTTCTAGTGCTAACGGTCACTGAGATTATCCGCGGACGGACGGACGGACGGACGGACGGACGGACGGACGGACGGACGGACGGACGGACGGACGGACGGACGGACGGACGGACGGACGGACGGACGGACGGACGGACGGACGGACGGACGGACGGACGGACGGACGGACGGACGGACGGACGGACGGAAGGACGGACAGACGGACAGACAAACATGGCGAAACTATAAGGGTTCCTAGTTGACTACGGAACCCTAAAAATCATTTAGGAAACTTTGAGATAATGCTGACGGTACCTACAGTTACAGTGGTCTAGTTATTATTGTAGAAAGTTAAACTTAGTATTTTTTAACCGCCGCAGCCAAATCTCAAGGAAGGTGGTTCTCAATTCGTCTGCTTTTTTTATGTTTGTTCCACGATATCTCCGTCGTTAAAGGACCGATTTTGAAATTTTTTTTTATTGAATGTATGTATGCATACAGATTGGTACCATTTTTACCGGAACCCAGTTCTGATGATGGGATCCTGGAGAAATCGAGGGAACTCCTCAAATCTGAAAGGCATACATATGGTGATTTTTAACCGACTTCAAAAAAAGGAGGAGGTTCTCAATTCGACTGAATGTTTTTATTTTTTATTTTTTTTATGTATGTTACTCGATATCTCCGAGAATCGTGGACCGATTTTCAAAATTTTTTTTTTGTTCGAACGGGTATAACCCCGAGATGGTGCCATTGACACCAAGTCGGGGTCTGATGATGGGATCTTGGAGAAATCGAGGGAACTCTTCAAATGTTATAGGCACATGTGATGTTTTTAGTGTATTTTTCAAAGGTACACCAGTATTTACGCCTGATGGTAATAATTTTATGTGGCTGAGCTGATGATGGAAGGTCAACTCCTCAATGGTTAGGAGTTAAAGGATAATTCTTTCACTACTGTACATATATTCGGACTGATACATATAATATCAATAGGAACCACTAAAAATCAACAAATAAATAAACTTTTTAACAAAAAAATAAAACCGCCTTCAAAAATAAGCGCGTTACAAAGCACGGAGAAACTAAAAAGGAAAAAATAATAAACCTTTGAATTCAGATTTCTTATCGTATTGCAATAATCTAAACATCCAAATTATAAACAAATCAATTATTTTTGGAGTCGGTGCCAGCCTGCGTATGGTTGGGTGGGGCAAACAGGCAATAGCAAGGCGACGAACAGGTCTGGTACCGACTACAAAAATAATTGATTTGTTTATAATTTGGATGTTTAGATTATTGCAATACGATAAGAAATCTGAATTCAAAGGTTTATTATTTTTTCCTTTTTAGTTTCTCCGTGTTTTGTAACGCGCTTATTTTTGAAGGCGGTTTTATTTTTTTGTTAAAAAGTTTATTTTTGTATTTTTAAAGGAACAACATGCATTTACGTATGGAACAGTGAAATTTGGTGCAGTGGAACTGCTGATGATGGTAAGAACGGAACTCCTCAAATCTGGACGGCACACTAATAGTGACTTTGGTATTTTTATAAGAACAGCATGCACTTACGTCCAGAACAGTGACATTTGGTGCAGTGGAACTGCTGATGAAGATCAGAACGGAACTCCTTAAATCTGAACGACACACTTATAGTGACTTTCGTATTTTTGTAGGAACATCATGCATTTTTAAGTTCAGTACAGTCACATTTATTTGTCAGGATATTTGTTATCTTTGTTGTGCTTACATATTGAGTTTTCAAATTTTGGCAAGCTGGATTTCTTATAATCGGATATCGGATTCATGAGGAAACTCTTCAGACCTTAACGGTATACGTATATTCATTTGTGTTTCCATCAAATAATCAAAGATTTACATTAAAATCAGTTTTAAAAAAATACCTACACATTTGTACATAATCCAACATTCGCAAGTACCTTTCACCAGAACCCCAAAAGCGGTGGTTTTTTTTTCTTAAAAATTATTTTACACCATATCGACTATTTTAGTGTCAAGCTCGCTTAGAATGAGCTTGCTCTAAGCGTATTTACTATGTTTAGGTATGTCACTTACGTGACAACAATGTTATGTTAGAAGTTTACACTAAGTGGAAACACAATGTTGAATGTTACCAAGAATTCAAGTTTAGTTAGAAGTTCCTAAGTTGACAAGTTTGTGTCCATTCGTCAAGGCCATCTTTATGAGAGATATCCATCCACGAAACTACAAAAGCGTTAATGTCAGAACTTGTAACTAACAAAGTTATGACATCATTAATAGAAAACGAATATGATATACGAAAAGTCTTACCTGTTCTTAGAGGATATAGAAATAAATCTATTAGGTAAGATATAAAAAGGACTATTAGATTAAGTACCAAGTTACCAACCTACTTTGCTTGTCACAGTCATCAATATTAGTAATAACCTCAAAGAAAATTCTTCGAATGTACCTCTCGAAAAGGCAAAATGGACCGAGTTAGGGTTCGAGTACAGTTCGAGAAAAGTGAAGTGCATCTCATCTCAGAGAAAATCGACATTTAAGTACGAGTATGTAAAAGCCTCTTTGATGTTCGATAATTCTATATTCCGTATTCCCATTTTAAGAATTTTACTAATAAACAAACATGCACACAAACATTATAAATTAAAATAGATTTTTAAGTTAAAACAAAGAGTGAATAATAAAACACTTATGACTAAAACGTCTACATTATGTTGAATTTAGGATTCAGGAGTTCAAACATATGCTCCACGTTTTGGTAAAAAATGAAAACCTCGGTATAAGCTGGGTTCACTGTTATTTTATCTCATAACGGTTCGAACAGCACTGGCTATTACTAATATTACTAATATTAACCACAAAACCAACAGTTCTAGCTACGTTCGTTAACGTCCAACGTAACCTATACTCCGTTTTTTTTTACCTACGTTAACTCCCGCCTGTATTCCCAAAATGGATAGACAAATATTTTTCAAATACTGACTTATAAAAAGCTCTTTCATTTGATGAGCATTTCTTGTTTTGTTTGATATTTTTTTATTTTGACATTTAGGGAATTTTAGGTCAATTGTACTCAGAATCACGAGTAGGTACTTTTAATCTCACTGGGTGACAAAAAGTGTCCTAGAATTTCCATACATTTTAAATACTCTCCTCTTTTGTTACCTCACACAACGTGTACGGAAAATGGTAACAAAATAAGAAAAAATCGTATAGGACAATTTTTTAACTACTAGGATTGAAAAATCTAGTGATTCTGAGTAGAAATAAATAGCATATAGTTTTTCAAAAATATCACATTTCATAAAAGTGGCGAAAAAAAAGAAATGCTCTGATATGTAACAAAATATAGTTTAAAAAAACTTTGATTTTTAATTTTCACTTTTACCCCCCAAAAGTGACCTATATAATTAAATTTTCTTAATCTAAATTACATGGGTCACAGGTTAACATATGTGTGCCAAATTTCAAGTTAATAGGTTCAGTAGTTTTGGAGAAGATTTGCTGTGACAGACGGACAGACAGACGCAAGAGTGATCCTATAAGGGTTCCGTTTTTCCTTTTTGAGGTACGGAACCCTAAAAAGAACAGAGTGGCCTAGTTTCAGTGCCACTCTAAGGAATTAAGGGGTTGAAAGAAAACTAAATCGTGATATTGCAGTGACAAGTTGCTATCTCCCTCAAAAATTTAATCCATATCATACTTACTGTCGAGTTCTACGATACCAACGGAAAGGAAGGTGGCAGTGAAATTCTTAACCCCAGCCACATAGGCAATGTCTTCTTTATTGTAAATGTACGTATTCTTAACTTCGTATTAAGGTGTCATTCTCTTTATCCGCGTTCTCCGTTAACTTGTTTCTTTTCGATGGCTCTACGCTTTTTACAAGAGTTTTATTGTTCCGAGGACTTTGGAACTGTATTGTTTTCCGCTCATAAGAAATATTTTTATATGTATTTTTGCCAAGAGATAAATAAGTTTGTTGCTGTTGACAAAGTAATCCTATTTCATACGGCATTTTCCTCCTTTGAAACAGAAAACATTAAGTGCCTTCTCTTTATTTTAATATTATTTTATTATATTCTTGTATTAATATTATTACAATGTACTTACCAAACATTGTTATTACATAGAAATTTTAACGGAGTAAATGTACATCTAAAAATTAAACATGATAAAAAAAACAGACACAAATGAAAAACAACTAAATAACCTTAGAGCTGCAAAAGACTAAAGATAACAAAAATTCTCAATCCCAACTACAGATCAGCAATTCCCGTCAACTTCGTACAAAAATTAAGGGAAAAGTTAAATTTGTTTTTATTAATTCCTATTTTGTTAACAAGATTTTGTTGATGAATTGAGATTTTATTAAGTTTTATTTCGTCATTAAGGTTCTCTAGTATCTATATTTTCTTAATTATAACAATTATCATGTATATATCTTACGAAAGTCGAATTATATTACTAAATGTTGGTAACAAAATAGGATCAATTAAAATTTGCTGACGTGGCATTGTACAAAGTTGACGGGAATTGCTGAGATAACAAAAATACTCATCCATCCTCCTTCCCAGAGATGTACATCTCTAAGAAAAATCTGAAAAACGATCTAAAACTAATATAAAATTCAAAATAAATTCGATTATATCAATAGCCAGAGCGTGCAGATATGGTTCGAATTTTTAACTGCTATGAATCTAATGCTGCTAAAAATAAAATGATGGAAGTAAACAAATGCGTTATGTAATCCAAAGTAATAAATGGATTAATACAGTTACGATTTAGTCTTTATTCGTACACTGATATTAAATCGATATATTATTATATGAATAATAGCCGTATTTGAATATCAGTCAAACGAGTGCTCATTTAAAACTTTTACGAACATTTATTAATGCGACTGAGACGCTCGAACGCTGCTTCTGAAAGTCTATGAAAGAAATAGCAATACCCAGCAGTTCGATTTTACATACTTAATCAAAAAAATAACCCTGATATGAAAAAGTGACGTTTTTGTTTTAAAAACGGTAAAATTGTAAACCGAATGTAAATCCTTTACACTTCTAAAACACTTAAGTTGAGCTATTGTGCAAGAGTACCACCATTCACAATAAAATCCTCTTGAGCAGCGAAGTAGATTTTACTATCTCGTATTGTACAGAAAAGTAGCTCCTCACGGCCAGCGGAAAGCTCAGCAGGAATGTTCATCGTAAACCAAACGAGTCGATTGCTCGCAGCCCGTATTATCCAGCTGACGGGTTAAGCAGAGTTTTATTAAAGATATTTAGCTCAAAGTTAAAGTGTTTTCTTTGAGTTAAAACGGACTAGGAAGGAGCTCAGAAAAGAAAGGCAATGTCTGGCAAGGGGTGTTATAACACTTATAACTAACAGGGCAGGCACATACTATGTAAGTATGTAGTAACAGTATTTTTGCCCTAGAGACTAATATCTACTCGTCCCACTTTAATTCCTAAATAAATGTACTTTTAAATAGCGTTGTACAATCGCGTCCATAATATCCTTGTACTGCACGCGTAGATACAGATAAACCTTAAAATACGTCTATCAAAACGTAATTTCAACTTCAGTATCAATGATGAATTAAAGTAGATAGGTACCAAACAACTCTAGATTATTTGAAAATGTATGGAAGCAATGTAACCACCCCGGCGCGTTATCGAAATATTCGGGTCGGTTATACCGAAGCAAATCCCTGTGGCGGGGGTAATCTTATGCAATTGCCTTAGCTATCGAAGCCCGTGAGATGGGTAGACCTAGCGCCAGCAGTAGCATAACTTCGTAGTTCATCATCATCAAGTACGTTCCGGCTGTGGAATGAGCTCCCTGTCGAGGTATTCCCGATGAACTACAGTATGGGGTTCTTCAAAAAAGGAGTGTAAAAGTTTTTAATGGGTCGGAAACGCGCATGTGACATCTCTTGAGTTGCAGGCGTCCATAGGTTACTGTGACCGCTTTACATCAGGCGGGCCGTATACTTGTTTGCCACCGACGTGCTGTAAAAAAAAAGTAGCCACGACGACCAGACTGGCCTAGTGGGTGGGGACCCTGCCTGCTAAGCCGATGGACCTAGTTTCCCGGGACTCGAAACTAGGTCCATCGGCGTAGCAGGCAAGGCTATTTATTTGTGTGATGATGTATTTGTATATTGTATGAACATGACTGTGTAATGTGTATCGTTGCCTGAGTCAACAAACCACAAGCTTCTTTAAGCTTACCGTATGGCCAATTTGTGTAAGAATGTCCTATATTCTTGATTATACTTTCCTACCTAGGAAAATTAGAATTAGATTCAGCATACAGTACCTACTTAGCCATATTTAGATGCTTTGGACTATGACGGGTGTTTTATATTATTTTGTACAAGTATCTAATATTCTTTTGACATGGCAGTCAAGCCAGGTAATCTGCAGAACTGTTCATATTACCGAATTTATTACATTAAATAATTCCATTCCTTTCGAGGCTATATCAGAATCAGATCACTAATAAGTTCACCAACCTTCATTCAAAAGCATCGTTAATATATGCACCGACCTTTATGCTTTAATGTTTACATATTAATTTGAGCGCAAATGACGGAGGTAAGTCAGGAATAAATTTTCCTGTTTGTTAGCAACGACATAATTGTTACATTACGGGAGAAACGCAGAAAAGAGGGAATTCGAACCGGGGCGATAAATTAAAACACGATCGAACGGACCCATATAACCATAATCGGTCGCCGTTCCTACGCAAATCCTCCTATTTTGTGTACACACAGGTCTTCGGGTCTCAATGCTTAGTCGCAGTACGGTCGACGTTTAGTCGCGGCGACCCAAATGGGGACGATTGGTAACAGGCACAAATGGTCACAGAAGTGACAGTTGTGTGTACTACGCGTGCACACACTGTTACCGTTTGGCGACTACTTTCCCAAAATCATTCGTTCATTTCATTCTTTTCAAATGGCGACTGTCAGAGACGTCAAAGTAAAAAGAAATAAAATCATTTGACATTAAAATGTAATGGCGTAAGAATTTGTTAAAGATAAATATTGTTTGCATTTGTAATATAATGTGGGCTAATTACCATGGCCAATTAAATTGCTCGAGTGATTTCATAAAATAAGTCTAAATTTATCAACGCGCCATCAATTTACCTCAGTTTAACCAGTAATAATATTATTGACTACTCGGTGTTTGCGTGTTATGTATATTGATTGGTGAAGTTTTAGTGCTCCGGTGCATATACTATACTGAAATAATAAAAATAATGCCTAGAAAACCAATAAAGTTGTTAAAATATGGATTAAGACGGTAATATTCCATGTAAAAAACAGTCGCCAAACGGTCACCAAACGGTCGACAAACGGTCGCAAAATGGTCGCAGCGTACACGCGTGACCGAAAGCAGTGAATATTTATTGGATTTTCAAAATGGCTAATGTATTCATTTTTTCCAGGTATCCTCAAACTTTATAAACAATTAAATATGCCGTCATACTCAGTTGTCCTCACTAAAGAAGATTAAAAAAAAATTGTAACGTGCGTACCGAGCTGCTGGGTTGTAAAGGATCGGGGATCATATTATTATGGTCTTCTATAGAGCAACTAGTATTTTGCGGCATTTCACAATTGACACTTGACTTGTTGAAGTAGTCGTCATTAATATTACTATCAACATTAATTTCAGCGATCTGTACTTCTTTTGTCAAGATTTTTGTATAGATAAGTGTCCACAAATTTGTAATGTTAAAGAGACATAAATAAAACGTAGTAGAGTAAATAATGTGTTTTTTTTGTAACCCAAACAAAATACTTGTAGATACGAGTGCGGAAAAGAGGAAAATCGATACAAGTAGCGATAAATTAATACACGAACGAAGGGAGTGTTTTAAATCGACACGAGTTGTGAATGTCCTTTTCGCACGTGTATCGTACGACGATTTTCAGTACCTAAATCTAAGCTAAGAGTTTCGACCAGACAAGAAATGAGTCATTGCTTGATTTGTTCGCACTACTGCGTTAAAAAAAGCAGCATCTGTTCTGAAAAAAACTATCATTGCGCAACAGAAATTCTATTAATATCACAGTAAATACTCTATTTCATTTGATTCCTACTTTTATTGTGTAAAGCAACACTACACTTCATTTTTATCAATAAGAATTAAAAATTATATATTTAATACATTAAGTAACTATAAAGTGCTTATCTATTTGTATAATCATTCTGCACTTTTCTTAACTTTCCCACATTTCTATAAAATGTCGAAGAGTGCTTAAATGGTCGTCGTTGTTTATTAATATTTAATTCGCTCATATTTAAATGATTCAAAGCAACCAGTCCACAACTTCACAAGACAGTTTGAGAAACCTTTGTATTTCAGATTGTCATTTGCGGATACAGTGGTTTAGGAGCAGTTCGGTAATCAGACCTACACATGTGTGTACAAATTCTGTCAATGTCACTGTCAGAAACCGTTCTGACAGTGACAATGACAGCCGCAAATTCGTCCACATGTTGTTACCGTTATGTGTGCAAACGTCGACTAATAAAGTGTCGTTAAAAGTCATTCTGACAGTGACATTGACAGCCACAAATTCGTACACATTTTGTTACCGTAACGAGTGCACACGACGACTACATTTTGTTATTGTATCAATACGGTCGCATTGTTTGCACGACGTTACCACGCGTTATGTCACATTTGACAGTTAGTTACTGATTTGAAGATTTTGCGACTGAAATGGTTGTATGGGGAGTCGATACGAGTTGCAGATTACCTCTTCGCACGTGTATCGTACTGCGTTTAAAACTATCTACAGATGACCCTTTGAAGTTTTGACATAGGAATATAAAATATGTACTAATTAGGTAGGTTAATTACTTTGAAATCAAGAAAGGAGCACTATATGCATTTACTGTAACAGTAGTACCTACATACGGCTCCCTTCGACCGTGCTTTAACTCGACATATTTCCTATTCGCACGTGTATCGTACGACGTTTTACACGACAAGTAATGTACAAACAAGCGAACAAGTATGAATTTTGCGAACAAGTGCATATATAACACCGCATATTATGTCTTGATTTAAGATTATGTTAGCCCAGGCTTGTTTTTGATTCTAGGAGATTCTTTGTTCTAGTCTTGGATCATCCTTATTTGGATCCGGAGTCGTGTTACTGTACGTTTTCTTTCATGTACCAGAGGCTTAATATTACGCGAACTCTGCTAAAGTAACATACACTACTTGTGCCCTTGAAAATGTTTAGTTGTCAGCATTTTAGCGGAAAAGTGTTTTTGTACAAAACATTTCTATCTATCCTTATCTCAAACTGTCTCTCATATTATTTTAATCATTCATTCGATGTGGTTCGTGAATTACTAATTTATATGTACATATTATTTTGTTTATTATATAGCATCTTTGAGTTATACTCGTAATCTGAGATGAAAATACGTTGTATATAACAACCTGGTGTTCAGTTATGAATCATAACTGAACACCAGCTGTGTTCAGTTATGAATCATAACTGAACATTGATTATTAACTTATGATTGTTCTTTTTTAATATTTAAGTATTATATGTTTGTACAAAAAAAACAAATCCCAAGAACCAAGAAAACATATTACCTCCTAAGTGCATTGTTATTTCAGCCCATATTTTGTATCCATTGCTCCATTTCCCAGAACGTGTGAATTTTATTTACAGGGCACACAGTATCAGTTCGGTATTGGGCGTAGTTGGCGTGCTCCCAAGGTTTTAAGTTTGATTGTATGGCCGGAAACCGATATACTATTTTCTTGAATACTTTTTGTACACAACTGTTTTATGAAAGTGAGTTGATATGAGTTTCCTTTTTGGTGTTACTTTGATATTTGTTTTTTCGAATTTAGCCTCGTGTTAATGAACCTAAAATACTGTCGAATTTAACCGAAATAAAAAATAACGGTTTATACTGTGTAATTGTGTATACATACATAATTACATTAATTACATATATTAACATTTATATGCTTTTACAAAAACCTTTTTATCTAATTTTAGATGTAGTAACCATTTAATGTTACTACGATACATATTACGCAGAAGTTCGTAAAATAATTAATCCCGCATGTCTATTGGCAACTCCGTAGAAATCTCAATTAACTTTATCAAAGCGAAGAACAAAGTGAATCTGTACACATCGCTATAAGACCGATAGAAAAACTGCCCGCTTTTCCGCCAATTCATTTAGTGTCTGGTACTTTGGAGATTGCGTCGTAATTGGAGTAGATATAGGGGCCTATTGACAACTTAGAAAATCGTGTATCCCAGTCAGTTCAATGAGGTAGCTCGTAAGTGGTGCGAAATTTTATGGAGTCAAATGACGGTAAAGTTTCGTTTGTCCCGTTCTGTCACACCTATACGTCGGAAAGGGACAAACGAACTTTATCGGCTTGATAACTTTAGTGAACGTTTACGAATAAGGGGTAAATCGTTATTTTTACTCGGCATTGATGCTGCAGCTCCGGGTCTTTCTGACAGCAAACTTCAAAATCCACCAATCATGTTAGATCGACATGCATTAATTTGGCAATCAGCGCCACTCCTCCCACGAGTTGTCAAGAAGAGTCCCGCCAATTTTGAAAGTCATGTATCTCTATCACTCCAGTAAAACAACGTTGTGGTGAGAGAGCACGGCAATCTATGACGGCAATGATTTCCTAATGATTCGAAGTTCAGATGAAGTAATTATCACTAACGATGACAACTAACGTCTACCTATTAAGCCCTTAATGAGCGCTTTGAATTGCATAGTTAATCACATTAATTTATTAGCAACAAGATCAAATGGCGGCGTCTTATTATATGGAATTTGGCTAGCGGTTTTGCCTGTAATCTGATCAAAGCATGACTTTAGTATTTTTCAGAAGTTTCTTTGTTGGTGAGAAAATTGCTTCTGTACGTATCATGCTCAAACTGCAAATTCACGAAGGGGAGTTAAACTTCATGTAATTTACATAATATAGACTAGCTATAGTAGCTATAGGGGTTTTGAAATAATCAATGAAGAATACTAATTATTAAATCTATCTACTTAAATGTCTTTGAAAAAGTAAGTTAAAACACGCAACCTTGAAAACATTTTTTTTGTATTTTTATTTGTGGTCAGGCCCCGTAGCCGAATGGCATTTCTCCGACGTCAAACGAAAGCGATAGGCCGCTGGCTCTGTCGCGCCAATACGCAAGCGCGATAGAGATAGATATCTACTAGCGCTTCGTTTCGTGAGCGTTTCGTGAGCGATTGTGCCATTCGGCTAGCCACCCTGGTGTTGTAGCCGAATGGCATTTCTGCGATACGAAGCGAAAACGAAACGCCACGAAAGGTAGTCTGGCTCTGTCACGCCAATACGCAAGAGCAATAGAGATAGATATCTACGAGCGTTTCTATTGATTTCGCAGGTGAGCTGACCTAGCGGTTAAAGACGCCGGTTTAAAGTCCGACCATTTACATACATACATACAATCACGCCTGTTTCCCAGAGGGGTAGGCAGAGATCACGGATTTCCATTTACTACGATCCTGACAAATCACTTTCGCTTCACACACTTTCATAACGTTTCTCATACACGCTCGTCGGTTTCGAGTACTTCTGACCTGGCCTTTTTGCAATATTTCCCCGATTTGAACAAGAAAAGTTCGCCTAGGTCTTCCACTTCCAACTGACCCTTCCACTCTTTTTCCATATACTTTCTTCGTTACTCTCCTCTCATCCATCCATCCGACCATTTTTCTGTATAATATAATTATGACGTATTAATTTTTAGACAAAAGTACCTACCTACAGTTTATTACTAGGTAGCTACAGTCACCGGCATAAATAAGTGATGATTTCTGTACCTTGTCGCTTTAAATTGTTTGACAATTTCGCATGACATTTCAAACAAGACGTTAATGTGACAAGGTATAGAAATCATCACATATTTATGCCGGTGACTGTACCTACATTTTGTATAATTGGAGACCCTGGCCAAAATAAGATTGTCGCTAAAAGTGTATGATTTTTTTATCGTTTTAACTATAATGAAACATATATATTTATAATTTATGTAGGCATCTACATAACTATTAATGGATGTAGAAAGATGCGCCATTCATGAGCCACCTCATCACTCATACTCACGAGATATGGATATTTCGTTTACATAGTGGCTGATATGGTCCGTATTAATCATCTAAGTGTAAATATATAATAAATATTCCTTAGGTATGTCTTAGGAGTATATAAGGTCCTAATTTATTAGTTGCAGATATTTTAACACATGATACTTTACATTAAAATAATTAACATTAAATATAAATTAAGAAATCTTTTCATGTAACTTTTTTGATTTCATTTTCCTAACAAAAAAATTAATTATAATTTCGTCTAAAAAAAATCATCATGTGCATTATCACATGTCACAATAACACTGTCTGTCATGTCAACAATTGTTTGTAGTAAATGTCGTAAAGGTTCGGCGGGAAAACTGCACATGTCATTGAAGTGGCCAGTTACAGTTAAGTGGTACGTAAAAGAGGTACTAGAATCTGTTCAATGAGTTTTCATTTAATAATCACATAAACAGGGTGTTTTTACGTAACAAATTTGTTTTTCCGTTTTCTCCAAAAAAAACATCGTAAAAGCTATAATGTTTCACGGTTTAATATACTCCAGAGACCGAGTACTATCAGCTGTAAAAATATCTGCATCTAATAAATTAGGACCTTATATAATTATTTCAGTGTAGTGTATAAGTATCAGAAGTACAGTTAACGCTTTACTGTATATATGGTGCTTTTTTGTACTTTCACTAGTGCGCAAAGTATTTGTAATGTCGAAAGTACAAAGGACCGTAATGTATTTATAAGACGTCGTACAATACACGTGCGAAGAGGGAATTCGTAACTCGTGTATATTTAAAACACCCCCATCGGTCGTGTTTTAATTTATTTCCAATCGTTTTGTATTCCTCATTTCCGCATCTGTATCACAAGTACTACTAGTAGACAGGTATAATAAATAATATATATAATAGTAGACAGGTAGGATATAAATATCATAGCTTGACAGAATCTAATTTTATAAAAAGTTTAAAATAAGTTCATCTTTCCCCTTGGCGTGTCAAATATTTTTATTATGGGTAACGAACCCAATAATGTTTGAATCTGTGAAAATCAGGCCCTTGGCCTTCATTAAAAAAAAACCCTGTACATTTGTTTATTCAGCTTTGTTAGCTCACGTAAAACTTTTCATCGTTCTTGTTTTGAGCACAACTATGTAGTTTTCAGTACAGATGGTGTTTTTTTTACGCACTAGTGCGAGAAGTGGTTCATTATATGCCAGGTCGAAACTTCGGAGGCTCATCTGTACTGAAAAACGTCGTACGATACACGTGCGAAAAGGAAATTCGTAACTCGTGTCGATTTAAAACACTCCTTTCGGTCGTGTTTTAATTTATCGCCACTCGTTTCGAACTTTCTTTTTTACGCACTTGTATCGTAATGTACTATTTCGTTTTCGTTACCAACGAAAATAGAGCGAGCAGAAATATTCCACCCACTACCCACGGAGTCACATTAAAGCCCGCGTATGGATACTAACTATGGATTTACCTGGTCTCAATTAAGTCTCACAGTTTACTTAGACCTACATACCTTTAATGAACATACCAGAGACTATGCGACTTCAAAGACTAATTATATGTACATACTTAATAGTTTCATTAAAACGGCGAATTTCAATACAAAGACTAAAAATTTTGCTGAAAACCTAAATGTCCGTAAATATATTTCTATTTGACGACCTGTCTGGCCTAGTGACCTTGCTTGTCTATAATATATGTCTTATAATATTTATCCATTATTATAACTCTTCTGATAGCCAAATATGGCATAATTCTATAACATTTAAAAGGTTCGCATTTAGATCACACATTAAAAAGGGTGTATCTATTATATGACTTGGGGACCAATGATCCAGAAGTTAAAGGCAAGGGTTTTATAATCGTAATCATAATAATCATTTATCTCGGGATGTGTGCGTAGTCGTTGTAAAGACGTTGTAATGTTGTTAATAGTTCGTAACAATACCTACCTAGTTCACTTACCTACGTATATGGGCGGTGCCTTGAAATTGTGATCAGTGTCGCCAATTTTGTCATAGTTTTTTCGTTGGGTATTTAGGGCACTTGATAAATCTCTATTTTGACATCACGCTGGGACATTCGTTCTCAGAAATATGACAAAATTATTGTTTCTATAGGAATGTACAAGAACAGTCATTATTATTTACCGGTCTCCGAACATACCTAATTTTCGCGGTTGGCACGCCGTTGAAAGGTGAAATTATTCTCTCTCCTCTAATTTTATTTTCATCAAGCTTTCATTTTCATGTATGTATAATGGGGGTTAGAAAGGTCATTAATGTTATTATAATCATTTTGGTGATATTTATTGATAATTACTATCCATAAAGGTTTTGTTTGTAAAAAGGCCAATTTAATTATCTGTTAATGTTTCAGATATCATCGACCAAACTCAAAGTTTCTTTGCTTTTACCTTTTCTAAGGATCATATTACATTATCATTAATATTTTTTATCATATGTAGGTCGGTATGCCTCCCTTTTTCTTCAACGTGAAGAAAAAGGACGGCATGTTGTCTATGATCATATTTCTATGATAGTCTAATATCGGCCTAAGCTTCATGAACCTTACAGTCAGTACCTAAAAGCTTTGCCGCCTACCATTGTAATGCGACAACCACAACTGAAATAGAAAGAAAATCCTTTCAGAGACGACTAAAATATGTATTCTCGTTACAAATGAAATAGGCTAGAACAGCCATGTTTGCGTGATCCAGATTCGGGAGACCGATTCGAACTAAAAACGGAAAATCTATTTTATCATTCTGATTCTTGCTCTTACTTCTATTTATATGTTGGTATCAGTGAGAAGAGGTGCTATTCGGTTGGAGTACGTGGGCCATTTTTTTCAAAGTTGTCGCCCCACTCTTTTTGGATTTGGATAAAAAAAAATAGGAAAAAAGTGTCCCAAGGTTTTCTCCCCGTTTCGTTACCATTTTTTCATACATTTTGTATGTCGGTAATGGAACAGAAGGTTTGAAAAATGTATGGAAATTTTGGGACTTTTTTCCTATCAGGATCGAAAGACCTCGCGATTCTGAGTGGAAACCGCATAAACAATTCCAAATCCAACAACGGTGGTGGACAACTTTGAAAAAAAAAAATGGCCCAGGTACATTTAAAATAAAGATTTTTAATAGTTCGAAAGCCACTCCGGGGTTTAGTAGTTTCCATCCCTTGCCTAATGGACTGGAAGAATGCCCACTTGCCCAGTTCCATACTTCCCCGATTAAGTGTAGGACCAATCGAATTAAGTAGTAGTATTGTTGTCAAGTTTTTGCTATTAACGACTTTAGGTAAACATGTGAGTGTTGAATTGATTTTATTTTAAGTATTAGGAAATGTTATTACGTAGTCTATTCACGTAAGTCAATTGATTACATATGATATTGACCGGAAGCTTTTTTATACTTAATGTCTATTTAAAATTGGATTAAACTGATAGCAGTTTCTAGGAATGTTTTGTAGCCTAGTTTTTTTTAAACCATAAGAAAAGAATACACATGTAAGATTATAAGACTTTATATCATTTAATAACCAGGTGCCTTCTCAGTGTCTTATTTGTTTATGGTGAAACTAATAGGCTAAATAAATATAGTAGCTAAAACTGTGTAGAGTTTCTTTTGTTTTAGTAAGAAATAGTATTTGGTCGTTTCATAATCAGACTAGATATTACTTTAATCATCGCGAACAACAAGAATCTACACCTACATAAAGAGAAGAAGGACTGGAAACAGATGTCCACGAATAACAGACGGAGGGAGAAATTCCAAGGCACTGTAATTTAAAATTAAATTTCATTCTAACGAAATGTTTTTTTTTTGCTACATTGTTAACTGGAAATAAAATCGCTTAGTTCAGTTTTGTGCGCAATCAATGCAGAGTCGTTTTTTGTTCTCATTTCTCATAGCTTCAGTTTGGCGAAGACAAACAATGGAAAGGGGATTTCAGTTTAAGTTTGTGTTGCTCTCTAATTGATGAAAGCAATCGTACCTTGCTTTAAAAGTGTTCAAGCGAAACAATGTAACGTACATGATCACTTAAGCTTGTATTTGTATTATATTTTTATTCACGGCAACAATTTAACGCATTTTTTTAAATCGAGGATATACAGTGACCTGTGAAATTGCATACAGAAATTATTGATTAATTTGCCGTGCACTTTTACAGCTCACTGTACCTTAATTCAGATGATAACCCCGCTGAGAATTGATTTAACAAAAGAGCTTAGTTTCGTGACTTTCGTGAGAATAGAAAGTGTTGCCGACACTTGTCCCGTTGCCGTGTAGGTAAATAAGAGTAACCGTATTGTTCCAGTCTCAAAGCTACCAAATTACTCAGTTGGAACGCATATCGCATGACCTTAAGTTTTCGAGTAACCCTGGAACAATTTGGCTTCATAATCCAAGCATAAAAAATGTAAACCGACATAAACAGTCCCCATAACAGTCCGTACTAAAAAGGTTCTCAGATGGGACGAGAAATTGCACGCTTTATTCCGGAATTCAAAATAACGGCGTCGGAATATTCCTTGCATAGCAGAGAAATGGCGGGGAATCCTCGGTCACTAGACTTATTGAATTGAGTCCTATTTTGTTAAACTTTATTCCGCTTTCTCAAAGAGCTGAGACTGTTCTGAGTGTACCTAGTGTCCGATTCAGAAGAGAACGGGCCAATTCTCACGTTAGAAATCTACATAGCGGTACGTTGACAAGTATCACATAATTATTTTACAGCTATCAACAGTACAGCCGCGTTCAGTTATATCTACACAGTTACGCGATCAAACATATATGGAGGTTGTATTATTTGTAAATACAAGACAAAAGATATTATCATATATCTGAACACGCCTTCATGCTCATAGTACTCGTACAGTGTACACGTATATCTCACTAAATTTCTGACCTTCTTCTAGGAATAACTTGCTTGACGCTAAATACAGGATGTAATTTTTATAACTGGCAATATTTTCTAAGTATCATGGCCAGCATAGCTAGCTCATCATATCCAGAAAAGATTGCCATTTATAAATAATACAACCTGTATATAACAAGCATAGTTGATGTCTTAAGCTGGCTGGTAGAATTTATCTATAAATAATGATTATAAATCATAAAAAACATTGAATAAATTGATGGATTTGATTTAATGTGATGTTTTGTAGTTAGTATTTTGTTCGTGTTAGTGTGGTGAAAAATTTTGTGCTTCACTCGGGGGCAAAGTTTGTTTAACCTTCGGGCCTGGAAGCCCTCACAATGCTCAGGATTCCACTTTCTGGACCACTCGCTACGCTCGCGGTTCAATATTTGGAGTCTTTCGCTTGCTCGGGCATCAATATTGACACGTACGTTTGAACTACAGCTTTGCCCCCTTGTAAAACAAATAACTATTAGTCATAATAAGCAAAAAAACGAAGACTGTAAAATCAATCAATCTATTTAAATATTATTTATTTAAATAGGCTTTTAAATAGTTAACAATGTAAAATTATCATCTTGTTTTAAATATCAGAGCAATTTATGTGTGCAATGAACAATATTGTTTTAAAACTACATTGAATTAATTCAATAAAATGTCAAATTGTATAAATACTAGTCTAGAAACTTCTAGAACAAATTCTAAATGTCAAAAAATTGCTAATTAGTACTTGTATTAGTATTATTTTTTGCATGTTATTGAAAATTATTGTTTATCATAAGTATTTTTTTTCTTGTCTTAATGCAGGTATGTGTTGTCTACCTACCTACTTACCAATTACGGTGACAATAACCTAGTTAAATGCATGATGTATTTATGTAACAACAATGTTCTCATGGAAGTGATGTATATCTTAAATGGGAATAAATGTCTTTAAACCTTAGTTGTGCTCACTTGAATTTACAGTTTTACATATCGATCGAATACGTGGTATCAGGAGACACTCTGTCAAATCACGGAAGAAATCGGAATCAAGGAAGAAATGTACTTAAATCAAATGAATGAGCGAATGTTCAACTGAACGCCACATGTCAAGTGCCGCTAAGCGTAATGAAATGAAAAAAAAAAACATCATAAAATGAGACGTGAATAAAAATAAGAAGGTAATGCGAAACCCGTGAAATGACAGCCGTATACTTGTGTGGTAACCATGAGTACAAATTACTTTATTTACTAATAGATACTCATACTCGTAGCGATAAGGTCACAAAAATGTGGAATTATTGGTTTTAGTAAAGAAGCCGTTTGTTGCCACTCTTCACTTTTTAACAGACTTCAAAAAAAGGAGGAGGTTCTCAATACGACTGAATGGTTTTTTTTGTATGTATGTTACTCGATATCTCCGAGGATCGTGAACCGATTTTCAATTTTTTTTTTAATCGTACGGGTATAACCTTGCGATGGTCCCATTGGCACCAAGTCGGGGTCTGATGATGGGATGTTGGAGAAATCGAGGGAACTCTTCAAATGTTATAGGCACATGTAATGTTTTTAGTGTATTTTTCAAAGATACGCCAGTATTTACGCCTGGTGGTAATAATTTTATGTGGCTGAGCTGATGATGGAAGGTCAACTCCTCAACGGTTAGGAGTTAAAAAATAATTCTTTCACTACTGTACACATATTCGGATTGATACCTACTTATAATATCAATAGGAACCACTAAAAATCAATAAATTAAAAAAAAATAAAGAAACTTAAAAAAAAACGCTTTCAAAAATAAGCGCCTTAGAAAACACGGAAAAACTAAAAAGCAAAAAATAATAAACCTTTGAATTCAGATTTGTTATCGAATTGCAATAGTCTTAACATTCAAATTATAAAAAAATCAATTATTTTTGGAGTCGGGACCAGCCTGTGTATGGTTGGGGTGGACAAACAGGCAATAGCAAGACGAGGAACAAGACTGGTACCGACTACAAAAATAATTGATTTGTTTATAATTTGGATGTTAAGATTATTGCGATCCGATAAGAAATCTGAATTCAAAGGTTTATTATTTTTTGCTTTTTAGTTTTTCCGTGTTTTCTAAGGCGCTTATTTTTTTTAAATACTTACATTTTCTGGGACGTTCTCGGGAACCGAATATTTTTTCCAGCGTAGTCCTGATCACATTTAAAAAAAATATCGTACTAACATTTCTGAATTTCGCCTAAGTTTCGAATTTACCACTTTAAAAAAAAAAACAAGTTTTTATTTATAAACAACTTTGATTATCTTTATCAACATCAACTGATGATAAAAAGTGTAAATAGTTATTTGTTATACAATGGGGCAAGTTGTATTTTAACGCCGAGTGTGGAATTGAAAAACGAGCAAGTGAAAGGATTCTGTAGTTGAACCAAGCGAAGCAAGTGGTTCGAGAATAGAATCCTGAACTCGCGAGTTTTTTAACACACGAGAAGTAAAATACTAATACTGTGCACCCGAGTGTAACACAAAACTTTTCCCCTCACTATAGCGAGGAAACTACAACGCAAAAAATGCGTTTATCACTGCTTCCAGTAGTTACACAGGTGGTAAATCATCTTTATTACTAGATTCACCTACTTTTATTAATTTTAAAGCAGTTAATTTGAGTTTATTCAAGGTCAAATTACTTTACCCACTAGTGGATAAAATTCGTTTTTACCCGCTGGTATTAAAGTACAAAACACGTGTTTCCGAACTAGTGAGGGAAAAAAAAATTGCTTAGACTCATATTTTAAATAACAGATTTTCTTTCTATTGGCCACAGTAATGCGTGGTTATCATATTTCGATTTCCTCAAGTTACACTGTGTATAGTAACGTATTCTGAATTCATGACAGCTACACACTGCTTATGTTTATTTATCCTTACTTATTCTCTTTGGAGATTACTTTTCTTCACGAAAAACAAACCTTATTTAACTTTTATGAAAGTTTATCAAAAGAAATATCACATCAATTAAGTTCAGAAAGTACGTCGTTATTATCGAGCATCGAGGGTTTCACAAAACTTTGTTCTTTACTGGGAATTTACTTATTGATTTTGAATTATTTTTGCATAAAATAAAGATTGGTAAAAATAATTTTCCTATACGGTATAGGCAAGGTATAGGTAACATTTATGTGCGAAATGTCATTTGATATTTTCCAGTCGCTTTTCGGTAAAGGAAAACGTCGTTAAGAAACCACAATAATTCCAATAAGGTCTAGTTTACCCTTCGGGTTGGAAGGTCAGACGGCAGTCGCTTTCGTAAAAACTAGTGCCTACGCCAAAGCTTGGGATTAGTTGTCAAAGCGGACCCCAGGCTACCATGAGCAGTGGCAAATGCCGGGATAACGCAAGGAGGATGATGATGATAGGTAACATTTTGTTCTAGCTATCTTGAGAAGCTCACGTTGGGCCTACAGCCTTACTTATAGAAATAGTGCTCCCACGCTGACTGTTATAAATGTTATACATATAAACAGTATAACGCCGTGGCTTGCGTGGGCAACGGTCGCGCGATGGTCGTGCGACGGCGATGCGAGTGCGACGCATACGAAATAAAACCTTATCGATATAGAAGTATGAGACGCGACGGCGACGGTCGCGCGATCGTCGCCCACGCAAGACACGGCGTATTTAACATGGTGTGACAGGGGACAACGCGATGGTGCGATGGCGATGGCCAAGTCACACCATGATCTACTTATTACATTTATAACACAGCCCGGTGTTAGCACTTAAAGAACAACATTTTTTTTTTATTCTACTTTGCATTTAAATTAGGATTACAAATAATACCTATATTCATAAACTTCTAAATCGTCACCCAGTAGCCACCAGCTAACCAGCTACTTCTAATACCTGCACTTGTTTCCTCGTTCGTCAATTTAATATTGGAGTAGAAAGTAAATATTTAATGAACCCATTGAGAACTGTCAAAGTTTCAATCTCTTCATACAATCAATACAATTTTAATGCACTTTGACGACGTTGATAAACGGTTCCTTACTATACGGCGGCGAGAGTAGGTATTTCTATTTTATTTTACGATTTCAAAATCTATCGATTGCTACTCTTCCCAGAAAAACTACTTTCATAACAAAAACGCAGTCATTTTGTGTTACGTACACACTTAAAATATTTACGATCAAACGAATTCAGAATTTCTCAATAATATAAACTGAATCAAGCTTAAAATTTTACGGTCGATAGATGAGAAATCTGAGATTTAGTATAGTAGCCATCAGACTATCAATTTGATTGGTATAGTTTCTATCCTCATAAAACTAGGTTTATTTTTGTGTTTTTTAATAAATTTCAACCGTTTTTCGAGTTTCGAATTTATATTCCAACGAAACATTTACATATTTATTATACATTTTGTTTTACGCGACAACTTAAAAGTTACATGTCTTAGATATTTCAGCCCTCTCTGTATACGCAAGCTGTTTTCGGTTCGATTTATATCCCCGGCTCCACATAACGTAGACGAAACTAGCGTATAAACATTTCGCAACGCCCGCACCCGACAGCAAAGCACCCGAGAATCGGTAACGGTGTTTACATCATATTTCCCAGATATTACTTAGCATTCAATGGTTGACTGCAGACGAAACGTATAACACACCAGCGATATGAGAGCGTCAATCAGAACGCGTATTCTTGTAGAGACCTAGTAACCGCCGATTGTTCATATGTGTTTAGAAGAATTCTTTATTAACTGCACCCGTTAAGCCTGATTTAGACGGCGTGCGAACTCGCATGCGATTTTAATTACATTGCGGGCTGTTGAGGGTACATCCAATTTTGCACAACCATCAAATACCGCAATGTAATAAAACTCGTACGCTAGTTCTCGTACAGTCTAAATGGGGCCTTAAACTTCCAATGTATTGCACAATACATAATAAATAAATATTGGGGACACCTTACACAGATCAACTTAGCCCCAAACTAAGCAAAGCTTGTACTATGGGTGCTAAGCGACGATATACATACTTAAATAGATAAATACATACTTATATACACAGAAAACATCCATGACAGGAACTCATATGAAAGTCCGTGTCATTTAACAGCTCTCGATAAGCAATTGCAACAACGGCTAGGTAGTCATTTGACCACTGGCTGACTGGCACTTGGTAAGCAACCGTAACAACACTTGTAGGCAGAAGGTAGGTATGTCTGCAAACTTCTATTTGTGTTCCCAGTTTTAGGACACAGCCCATGCATACCAAATATCCTGTTGACATTTGACATCAATGAGCAAATTCCGAAGATCTGAGGATATATTACTATTCATTTTGCCTGTAAATATATTTGCGAACGTTTAGATACATACGCTTTGAATTAATAATCTTGGTTGATTCTGGTTCTCATTGATGATGAATATTCGATTTCTTTGAGCAAATGCGCGATGTGGAGCGGAATCGCGCTTACATGCAAATAAGGGTATTGGACTTGCCTGCATCGAATACTAAATACAATGGAAACCATTATGAGGGTGTCGATGCATTAGGTGTCGGAGTAAATGAGATAGCACTATCACCATTATTTGGGGTTTATAGGAAAATTATTGAAATAAGTATACAAAAATGTGAATGTTATTGCATATATGTATCAGGGATGTAACGGAAGTGCTTTTAACGGAAGCGGAAGCAGAAGTTTAGAATTTAGTTTAACGGAAGCAGAAGCGGAACCGGAACCAGAAGCGGAACTTATAGACATTAAAAATGAAAAGAAAAATACCACATAGGTATTACATAAACCAAAAATAACTAAATTACCTAGAACTTTTAGGTGTTTATGAACTAAGAATGGGCTTGGAATATTACTTATATAATCCAAAAATTAAAAACACCTTAGTTGTTTACTCACTAAAAATCACATAAGAATAATCAACCCTTTTTATGCCGTAAAAGGTTTTAGAAACGGAAAGAAAAGTTACCCGTTAGGTATAATACAATCCAAAACTAACCAGTTAAAGTTATATGGATGGTGATAAGCAATAATGTGTCAACCCACAAAAACTAAAAAAATGAGATTTTAATGCCATGTTATAGCTGGATTTTTAAACTTCTATTTGCAAAAATGACCTTTTCATTTTGAAAATTTTTACTATCCCAAAAGTAAAAAAATAGGTTAACACAAATCCTATATCGTGTGTTGCCTGTTTTGCATTAATGTGTCAAGAACCTTAACTTATTATAGTAATTGGCAGAAGACATATTTAAATTACAATAATGTGTTATGAGGGTTGACTCAACGATTTTTTTACACTTGACTCATTCTTGCAAAACGCAAAAAATGACATAGTTACCCACTATGAGACTTGAATGATTATTGCAAAATGATATTTTATTCGTTGTTTTATGCTACGACCCGTGTTATAAAACATAAGTCATTATTGTTAAATTATATTCGGGTCATAAATTGTTCGTTTTTGGTGTAAGTACCATGACACTATATTGTAAAATATAACTGTTCATATTAATTTATGTTTAAATAAGTTATGACTTAGTCCATTAGTATATTTTTGCACATGAATGGTAAATTCAGTACGAAATTGAACATTTTAAGTCATGAATATACATATTCGTTATTATAATTTGCAAACATTTTTTACAAGTACGTGTTTATATAAAAATCTAATATAAGCTACTATTTTTTTATAATTACTAATTACATTAAGACGTGTTAATGTATGCATAAAAATATTGTTTGATTTTTGAATACTTACTGAATGGTAGTTTATTATTTTGTTAAAGATATTTTATGTTTTGTTCTTGTACAAGTCATGAGTTATTCATAATTTAAATGACTTAGTCTATTTCTTAGCGTAAAAAAATATTTTGTTGTATATTTTAGATAAGTAGTTTGTTTTTTTTAAAGATGATTATTTGGTTTTTGTAACGATTTTTTGTTGAAAAAGCACAGATAATTTAAATATGTGTCTAGAAATGATCATTACTCTAATAGTTAATTTATAGTATTTTATTCAACAGGCGTTTAAAGGAGGTCAAGAAATATGAGTGGCGTACTTTCCACGAGTATTTTGGAGTCAGTTAAACACCATTGCATACAATACTTTTACAACGACCATGCACTTAGTTTTTAATAGTTTTTTTAAATAATTCTCGCGAAATTCACACTGTTTCCTGTATTGCAAAGGTTTGCACTGTCAGCTCAGCTGCCCAAAGCCTTCCCGCGCACGCACGCAGTATCGTTAATGCAATGCGTTGCCATGATTACAGAACCAAACAATGCGTTTTCAGTTTTTTCGATACGCACAATCCTGTAAATGACGAATAACAGTTCGGGAGTAGAAAAATCATTAAAAGGTTTGATTAATAAATAATGTATTGATTCCTACATGACGACAGGTCTGGCGCAGTCGGTAGTGACCCTGCCTGCTACGCCGCGGTCCCGGGTTCGAATCCCGGTAAGGGCATTTATTTGTGTGATGAGCACAGATATTTGTTCCTGAGTCATGGATGTTTTCTATGTATATAAGTATTCATATATTATAAGTACCCACAACACAAGCCTTCTTGAGCTTACCGTGGGTCTCAGTCAATCTGTGTAAGAATGTCCTATAATATTTATTATTATTTTATTATTTATACCTAATAACATAAGTGACCATGACTGATATGTTACTTAACACTTATAAAGTTAAAAATATGCATAGGTAGAGTATTTTACAATAACAATTTATGTGCTTTAACATGTTTATTTAAGACTCATAGATATTTTTAAACAATTAGCAAAAGTGGGTTAAGTATCATAACAGTCTTGAAAAAGTTTGACGTCGTCGAACAATTCGCAATAAAAGAAAAGGGCATTATTTCGTCAAATTGAAGTTTGTTTTGAAATTAAGCTACAATAATCACTACTACTGAACGTATTATAGCTGAAAAACACAACAATCTATATAAAAAACAATTTTTTTTAAGAGAAACACAAAAAAATGAGAAAAAATCTTTAGACGCCATTTTCTCAAAATGGTTGGCGTGTGGGTTGACACATTATTGCTTATCACCATCCATATGTGTAATTGTTAGCACACAATTAAATTTTTAAATTAAATGAAGTGATTCTAAAAGAAGTAGGTAGGTAAATTGTATTTAATAAACTTAAAAGCTTGGCAGCTTTATCTTCCTGCAGTCTGCTTCTAAAGGGATCGTAGATATAAGCCCTGCACCACTGAATAGTTGTTCACTTGCTACAGAACTAGGTGGACAGGGTAAAATATTAAGTATCGCAACACGTGGCAGCGGAGAGATGAGCGAATGACAGGTATAAACCTGTTGGTCTTTGATGTACGCCGCTCATGTCCCACCGTCGCGCTAGGTTTCGACATCCGCTATAACTTCCGTTTGAAAAATAACAGAACCGGAACCGAAGCGGATGTGTAAAACAAAACGGAAGTTCCACAGAAACGGAAGCAGAAGCAGAGCTCCGTTACATCCCTGATATGTATGTAGCAGACTAGTAAAGAAATAAAGACATAGAACCATTTAATGGTGCAAAATTGGTTCTCAATTCAAGTAGTCTACTTCTACGGAATACAATAATCATAAATACTTAGAATCTAACCATTAACCATGGTTGATGTAATCTTGTGTTGATGTAAATTGATCCAGTTTTTTTTCTATAAAGTCTTTGTCAAGCGAAAAAAGAAAAGTACAATTTCCCTTTACATTTTCAAGGTCTTACTAAAATAAACTGTACCTCAAAAGTTAGCTAAGAGGCAAACGCGGAACAAGCCCATACGCGTCCCATCTAATGAAACCCTTGTGATTCGGCGCACACATCTCCTCGTGAATTTGCAATTAGGACCCTTGTATTAAGTACCGAGGACGGGGGTCGATTTATTGTATTATGTTATAGGTCAGCACTAACAGAGAATACGCATTACTCAATCTGCTTATGAAGAAGCAGAGACAAGTTATTTGTAAGGAACGTCAAAACAAAATTGTAAGGCCTGCACTGCAAAGAAAAATTTTGTGGATTTTACAGTTATTAAAATTTTCTTCATATTATTTTTTATAACAAAACGTACTGCATTCAAAGAATTTTTAATACTTCTGTCTTATCCGAAAATCGAATTCGCAAGTATACAATAAAAATAAAAACCTTTATTTTTCATAATTATGGACCCTGGCTATCCTTAAAATATCTCAATTTAGCATGAGCTGGATTTTGTAATCTAAAAAAACCGTAAAATTAGATACTTACCGAAAGAGAGTATACTATCCGGCTATATCAATTGTATTTTCATGGTACAGTCAAGTGCAAAAATATATATCGAAAAAATCGTCTCATGAATATGGTACTACGCTCTTATTACACCGACCGGACTAAGATGCTATGGGACATATTTTTGAGTAAGATGTGTACACCCATATTTTTACACTTGACTGTACTGTAAGCAAGGCTCTCCACACGTGAACACAATAGGACAATACGCCTATTGAACATTAGGTATTCTGCGATTGTCTAAGACATAACAGCGATATTGTACTGTTCAATAAGGCGTTAGCCTATGTTATCATCGTGTAGGAGCTTTCATTTTACCAGTACTCTTGTCACAGACTACTTGACTCCGCAGATAGATCACATACGGCCTGTTTCATAATTTCCTGTTAAAGCTATCTGGCAGATAAAAAATAACACTCTTTTTTTCTCTTGCAAGAAACATGATAACGTGTTATTTTTTATCTGGCAGATAGATATTCTGAAACAGGCCCAGAGTCGTTGAAGGTAGGAAGAAAATGTTATCGGCCCTATTTGTGCCTGAAAAACACGTAGAAACTAAAAAGCAAAAAATAATAAACCTTTGAATTCAGATTTCTTATCGTATTGCAATAATCTAAACATCCAAATTATAAACAAATCAATTATTTTTGTAGTCGGTGCCAGACCTGTTCGTCGCCTTGCTATATTGCCTGTTTGGCCCCACCCAACCATACTCAGGTTGGCCCCGACTCCAAAAATAATTGATTTGTTTATAATTTGGATGTTTAGATTATTGCAATACGATAAGAAATCTGAATTAAAAGGTTTATTATTTTTTTCTTTTTAGTTTCTACGTGTTTTGTAACGCGCTTATTTTTGAAGGCGGTTTTATTTTTTGTTAAAAAGTTTAATTATGTGTTGATTTTTAGTGGTTCCTATTGATATTATATGTATCAATCCGAATATATGTACAGTAGTGAAAGAATTATCCTTTAACTCCTAACCATTAAGGAGTTGACCTTCCATCATCAGCTCAGCCACATAAAATTATTACCATCAGGCGTAAATACTGATGTACCTTTGAAAAATACACTAAAAAACATTACATGTGCCTATAACATTTGAAGAGTTCCCTCGATTTCTCCAAGATCCCATCATCAGACCCCGACTTGGTGCCAATGGGACCATCTCGGGGTTATACCCGTTCGATCAAAAAAAAATTTTGAAAATCGGTCCACAATTCTCGGAGATATCGAGTAACATACATACAAAAAAAAAACATTCAGTCGAATTGAGAACCTCCTCCTTTTTTGAAGTCGGTTAAAAATAGAGACTAGGTCTCTCCAAAATGAAGAAAGTTGAAACACACGAGTTAAACTTTTCATTTAGTTACTCATATTATTTAGTACCTACTTATGTACTCGTTTTTGTTCTCATGAAATAATATTTTGCTCTTCGCGCCGTGGTCATTATTTACAAGCGCAAAAGGGCTTGACCACTTTGTTAACTTTATTATCGTGCGTTTCGTTTTGCGAACATTTTTCATTAGAATTAGTATCCTTTACGATTTCCATTTAGGTAATCATTTTAAGGAATAAAAAAGAATACATACTTATGTATAAAGGTCGAGTTAGGGTAGAGTACAGAAATACAGAAAATAATGCAAAATAAGTCATTGTATCTTCCCTAAAAAAAATTGTAATTTCGAAAGGCTTTTCCATTAAAACTAGTGCATGTTTTTTTTTTATACCACGTCGGTGGCAAACAGGTATACGGCCCGCCTGATGGAAAGCGGTCACCGTAACCTATGGACGCCCGCAACTCAAGGGGTGTCACGTGCGCGTTGCCGACCCATTAGAAACTTGTACACTCCTTTTTTGAAGAACCCCATACTGTAGTTCATCGGGAATACCTCGACAGGGAGCTCATTCCACAGCCGGAGCGTTCGTGGGAGGAAATTCCTCTGAAACCGCACGGTGCGCGACCATTTAGGTTGCAAGGTGTGTGGATGAGCGCTCTGTCGATGGCGAGCGGTGCGATGATGAAAAGTGGCCGTTGGCATCATGTCAAACAGTTCTTCAGAACACAACCCATTGTACAGGCGATAGAACACACATAAGGAGGCGAAGTCCCTCCTTAGACTTAAGGGTTCAATACCGCCTGTGAGTTTGGGATCGTCGACAATTCGTACAGCGCGTCTCTGGATCGAGTCAAAGGGTCCAAGCTGGTATCCAGGTGCTCCTGCTCAAAGGTGATTGCAGTACTCCATGTGGGGTCTAACTTGCGACTTGTACAAGAGCAGTCTTTGCCCCGGAGTAAAGTATCCCCTCGCTCTGTTGAGCACACCGAGCTTTTTGGATGCCAACGCAGCTTTCCCTTCCAAGTGACAACGGAATTGGACGTTACTCGAAATGTCCAAATTATGCATGTACAAATTATTGGGATTAAACAGTCGAGAGGAATGTATTGTAACATAGAAATCAGGTGAGCGCTGACAATAAGACGATGATCAAGACAAGTAGTATGATAATGGCATATCTGTCATATTTTTTAATCTCCTAGCTAGTGGCGGCATTCACGATTCAGAGAGGTAATCCGGGGATCAGCATTACTTCTAATAGGCGCATGAGAATGGGAAAATTATCTCAATATTGCGTTAGCGCGATTCTTTTAACACCCGCCCAGGCCCCGTAGCCGAATGGCATTTCTCCGACGCCAAACGAAAGCGATACGCCGCTGGCTCTGTCGCGCCAATACGCAAGCGCGATAGAGATAGATATCTACTAGCGCTTCGTTTCGTGAGCGTTTCGTGAGCGATTGTGCCATTCGGCTAGCCACCCTGGCCCCGTAGCCGAATGGCATTTCTCCGACGCCAAACGAAAGCGATACGCCGCTGGCTCTGTCGCGCCAATACGCAAGCGCGATAGAGATAGATATCTACTAGCGCTTCGTTTCGTGAGCGTTTCGTGAGCGATTGTGCCATTCGGCTAGCCACCCTGATATTACTCTACATCATATTTTCTATTTTCTACAAACTTGACTAAAACCTATTGTTTTATACTTTCAGACTTTATTTTAATGGAAAAGGTAAACTTTACATACTCACTGACTATCAGTTGCCGGACGATACAGGCCTCTCAGGTATTTATTTATGTAAATTCAAAGACATATGTAGCTCTGTATAGACAGATCAAAGAAAAAAACGTACCTCAAAACCATAATGAAAAAGGCATTGTGGCCAAGATGGCGTTACACATTAGGGGAACGCTCGGCTAGATGGCGCTAATATGGTACATTTACGAATATTACGATACAAGTGCGTAAAAAAGGAAGTTCGAAACGAGTGACGATAAATTAAAACACGACCGAAGGGAGTGTTTTAAATCGACACGAGTTACGAATTTCCTTTTCGCGCGTGTATCGTACGACGTTTTTCAGTACAGATGGCCCTCCGAAGTTTCGACCTGGCATATAATGAACCACTTCTCGCACTAGTGCGTAAAAAAAAACACCATCTGTACTGAAAAAAATATTTGACATTTTAACACATCGCCGTGTGCCTGCTATACGGCCACAACTCAAAATTTTTAATTTTCTGGATTATTGCAGATTCGTATTCAAAATCGTTCAATTTACGACCTTACTTCGAGAGCCATAGCAAAATAGGTCCTTAAGAGCCTTTTTCTCACAAGTGGCTGTATGGAATTGACCATAAATTGTCAGAAGATTCCCTGCAATACGGCCACTTGCCAGTTTGTTCGCATGTAAACCGACGGCCGTTTTGAGTTGTGGCTGTATAGCACACATTTTAAATGTAAGTTTTGAGTTGCGTCCTAAAAACTTGAGTGATAATTGCAATAAATCCCTTTAAATATTGTGTCAAACAGTCAGTATCAAACATATTATTACAAAATTACCAGCCCGACGCCGAATCTACTACACAAAATGATTAAACAAATCTCAACTTTGTTTTCTTACAAGTGCAGTTCAATATGTCTCATTACTAAAGTCATAATTATTTTTACCAGTCAGTACACGTTGTTCTCTACTTAAATTATTAAAAAACTAGACTTAAGATATTCAACGGCATTTGTCTAAAGTGTCTTAGCTGTCACAGCGGACCCCAGGCTCCCATAAGCCATGGCAAATGCCGGGATAGCGCAAGGAGGATGATGATTTGTCGAAAGTGTCTTAAAATCTGCCCTTTTTCCGCTAAACTTGGTTATGGGGCACTCGAAGGCTATATGGTGCACCGTCGGATCTGGGTGGCCACACTGTCACTCCACAGACTCGCACCATCTCCATCTGCACCACAAAGATGAGCAGTTTCCGATGCCTGTCCTGATACGGTTCAGCCGACACCAAACCTGTCGAGGCTCCTTAAATCACACCGGTCGGGCCCCAGTATCGAACTCGTACAGCTCTGTAGGAAGAGCTCTGGCTATCCAGTCCATTATCCATGCCTCTAAGGGGCTTATTTGTAACCCACTTTAGTGGAATTCAATTTGGGGGGTTAGTCGAGACCTCAGTCTGAAAGCCTTTAGCGCGTCGAGGTCTCGGTAGATGGGTAAACTTGTGTCTGCTCGAATCTTGGCGATTTCACGAAATAGGCACTTTTCTCGGCGGAAGTTTAGAGGTAAAATATGAGTCAGCACCGGCAACCAGTGTGTGGGAGTTGGTTTTAGGCAGCCTCTGATGAGTCGCATAGTGTGGTTCAGCTGGGCGTTACCGCGGTAGTATGGGTGCTGTTTAGCCACACCGCTGAGCAGTACTCGGCAGAGGAGTAGACTAGGGATAGTACGGTTGTCCGAACTGTTGCTGCGCTGGCACTCCAGGAAGTTCCAGTAAGCTTGTGAATGATGCTGTTCCGGGTCTTGAGCTTCGCAGAGAGGCTGGTCAGATGTTCCTTGAAATTCAGGCTTCTATCCAGGGTGACACCAAGATACGTAAGCTACAAAGTTTTATTTGTTTCAATTTTAAATAATTAATATTATTTGGTAATGACGTAATATAATGTTGATGATTATAAGCTACACATAATTATTGTTATCGTTACTGTCAAAGTTCGTAAATAAAATTGTTTTAACTATTTGATGTTTTTTTCATATATATTTGCATGATACCTTTATCAAATAATATCGTTTAATTTTGGACGCATCTCAAAATCATAAAAAAATGTTTCTGCAATACAGCCATAACTCTAAATACCTGTCTTTCAGGCATTGTATCTTAAAAAAAAGATTTTTTTTGCGAAAAGTGTCGTGATCTTATGGAGGGTTATATCATTCCGAGTAAAAATAGCTAAATTTAAAATTCATAGACCTAAAACTCAAGAAGTAAGATCCTATTTAACAGCCTCAACTATACTCTCAAAACTTTGAGACGCGATTTCTCGAAAAAATGGTTTTTTGAATTGTGGCCGTATAGCAGGCACACGGCGACATATCAAGCTAAGAATATGGGCCAAATTGTCAAAACAGGGTGGCTAGCCGAATGGCACAATCGCTCACGAAACGCTCACGAAACGAAGCGCTAGTAGATATCTATCTCTATCGCGCTTGCGTATTGGCGCGACAGAGCCAGCGGCGTATCGCTTTCGTTTGGCGTCGGAGAAATGCCATTCGGCTACGGGGCCTGAGGTTTTAAGCCTGTGTCGAGAGATGGCAGTGGTGACTACACATTTTACTTTGACAGTAACTCTCTATAATACTCAATCTTCTTTGGTAATTTTAATTTAAGTATCAGTTAAAATATTTGATTTTCATTTTTTTCATCAGACTCGCTCGTAAACGGCGTTATTACATGCCTGGATACTGATACGTAATGAGCTATTATACTGCCCTAGGGCGGTAAAGTGAATGCCTGGGTGGGGCCTTCCATGACCTGTCAAAAATTACAAGATGGCGGACGAATGTTCGGAATGTCAGCGTAGGTACGTATTTCAATACATTTAGTTTAAAATGTGGTTATTACTTCACGAGTGTTATGAAAAACATTGTGTATATCACGATTGGCTGAAAGATTACAAACTCGAGTTATTAAACAGTCTCTCGTTCCTAGTCCTTCACTTCAAATGACTTCAATGTCCTATTATTTGACATTGGAGGGACTCTATTCCTGTAATTCTTATTAGTTAAAGTATTATGAGATACATTTATAACTGCGACCGTTTCCAAATACTCAAATGAATCATTTTAATAAAACATTTTGCATAAAAGCATCATCCTCCTTGCGTTATCCCGGCATTTGCCACGGCTCATGGGAGCCTGGGGTCCGCTTTGACAACAAATCCCAAGATTTGCCGTAGGCACTAGTTTTACGAAAGTGACTGCCATCGGACCTTTTAATCCGAAGGGTAACTAGGCCTTATTGGAATTAGTCCGGTTTCCTCACGATGATTTCCTTCACCGAAAAGAAACTGGCAAATAATAATCAAATGACATTTCGCACATAAGCCCAGAAAAACTCATTGATACGAGCCGGGTTCAAACCGCGACCTCCGGATCGAAAGTCGCACGCTCTTACCGCTAGGCCTCCGGCGCTTTTTGCATAAAATGTAATATTTTGAAAACCAAAGTAACCCTTCATAACAAATTGTTTATAGATTCAGTACAATATGGAGAGCACGACAGACATGCCGTTTATCGTACAATGGCGTTCACGCCCGCTCGCCCCAATTGTTCACTCCATTGAAATGACACTGTCAGGTGCAGGGGTGTCAATATGTGAACTTGACTGTATTGAAATATGGCAAGTTTATACGGTTATTCAAGGAGACGTACTGTGTATGTCAGTGTGACGTCGGTTTATTCAGACTCGATGTAAGCAAACGTGACAGATCCATTGACATACAATTTGATATGTGTCAACTTTGATGGGTGCTATATTGTCCATTGATTCCTTCACATGTCAACTACAGGCTTTCCTTTCATCTCTAATATATATGGTGTTTATACAGTGTGTTACCCTCATGCGGACATTTATTTAAACTGGTAATAAATAATATGATCCGTTCGCAATCGTTTGCGTATATCAGCAAATAATAGTTATTTAAATTAACTGCAACATTAATTTTGCGAAATCCGCACATTAAATGTACAGCGTGCACTTCGTAACTGTCATTACACATATCGTCACTACTTTTAAAGAAACTTGTATCTTCGTCTGTCAATGAAAAGAAAATTGTAGTAAGTATGTATGGAATGCATATAGACTTACTGCGTTTTAACTTTGAGGAACAGCGTGAGATACGATATTTTTTTAAAGTAGTGAACATATCGCTAATTGGTTCGTGGGCATTTTCGCGAGAACAATCACCAAAATTGTTTTTTTTTTATACCAAATGTAAGTTATTTAGTTTTAGAGTTATTTAGGTTTTTTAGATTTAATTTAGTTTTATTTGTAGGCTAATTTGTACCTAGTTTGTAAGGTAGGTAAATTTTATGTTTTTCCTACTCAGAATCACGAGCCCTTTCGATCTAGGGCAAGTTTAGCTATTCGCACTTAACATTATTGCTAGCCTTTAGCCTTCGTTAAAAATGTCGTATCTCAAGAGATCAAATTATTTTTAAACACAAGCACCTGCTATTGAAACTCAGTAAACACCAAAAACAAAATTTATTTTCGTGTCTCTTCATACACAGCGGAAGCAAGTGCGCGAATCCTTGTCTTTTGTTTGAAATGACGGCCATTGAATACGAAAATACATGCAATACAATACTGGTACCTAGCCAACGACACAATCGCTTACTATTCGTAATCTTAGTCCTTTCCCTCTTCTGTAGTGGCGCGACAGAGTCAGACTGCGTTTTAATCCCCCCGAAGCATTAACGATTGTCACTGCGGCTAGCCCGACTGAAGGTAACTTTTCGGACGGTACATTTATTTGTCCTGTTATTCGCAAACTTCCACGGACATTTGGGATCACAAAAAGTTTTTCGAAGCTCGTGCAAGTACTGTCAGATTAATAATAAAATAAACATTAATGTTTCTTTATTTGTATTATATTAGAATTACATGACTTTCTGACAATCAGCGCCACTCCATCACGCACACGTTGGCAATCGGTACGTATGTATTGTACTCGTACAATTATTTCCTCTCTTGATAATAAACTATAGTTTGAATTAGTGATAATAGTGATCTCACTAGTTCTTATGAGGTACTTAACGAGACTTTATTGCCTTTTTACTTATTATCCACAGGGGAACCTCGATAACTCGAAGAACGAAAATGCGAAATCCACATTAGCACGAAATAAGAAGCCCTTTCATTTCGTTTATTAGATACCTACGATACCACTGTCAAGTTCAGTTTTATGCTTATATTATATTTTTTGCAACTTTAAAAAAATAGTGGTTTAAGATATAAACGCAAATACTATGAAATTTGCAACTAGTGGCGATATTTTTTTGACGACCGGTCTGGCTCAGTCGGTAGTGACGCTGCCATACTAAACCGCGGCGTTTGAATCCCGGTAAGGGCATTTATTTGTGTGATGAGCACAGATATTTTTTCCTAATTCATGGATGTGTGTAGGTATCAGTGGCGGCTGGTGAAAATATTTGTTAGGCAACACTGAGCATTAACCTACCTTAATATTAAGGTACTTTACTTGTGATAAATTTTAGGCAAGCCTGTGGGAATCGGCTTGTATGGACCAGCCGCTGCTGATAGGTATGTATTTATCTACTTAAGTATGTATATCGTCGCTTAGCTTAGCTTGTACTATGGGTATAGTACAAGCTTTGCTTAGTTTGGGGCTAAGTTGATCTGTGTAAGGTGTCCCCAATATTTATTTATTTATTTTATATTTTATTTTAAAACTTGACTGAAACATAACTATAATATCTTTTTCCCCTCACTAGCTCGGAAACACGTGTTTTGTCCTTTAATACCAGCGGGTAAAAACGCATTTTATCCACTAGTGGGTAAAGTAATTTGGCCTTGAATAAAGTCAAATTAACTGCTTTAAAATTGATAAAAGTAGGTGAATCTAGTAATAAAGACGATTTACCACCTGTGGAACTACTGGAAGCAGTGTTAAACGCATTTTTTGCGTTGTAGTTTCCTCGCTATAATGAGGGGAAAAGTTTTGTGTTACACTCGGGTGCAAATGTATTTTACTTCTCGTGTGTTAAAAAACTCGCAAGTTCAGGATTCTATTCTCGAACCACTCGCTTCGCTCGTGGTTCAACTATAGAATCCTTTCACTTGCTCGTTTTTCAATTCCGCACTCGGCGTTAAAATACAACTTTGCCCCCTTGTATAACAAATAACTATTAACTGAGTTGTTCTTAATGGACAATTTTTTTTCGATAAATCTAGTTAATAACACTAGTATATTAAACTAGAATTCCCAAATTGAAAGGGGGGGGGGGCTCCTTTCCATTTTAGCATTTTCGCTCCTGTATCGTCTTAAACAATGGAAACACGCCATTTTTTTCTTTGTCGCCACTGGTGACAAATGACGCTGTAGTGGCGCGGAAACGGTCACTACTTTCGGACACTCACCTAGATAGCCTCTCGGTTTTTGTTGCGAGCTGGGTTTATTATATAGGCGGGTTCATGTACTCATGGAAACGGTGTATTTATAGGTAATTGTGACAGTAGACAAAATGTGTCGGAAATTGTGGGCGTATCGTAAAGGAACCATGTCATCTTTATCTGTAGTTGATCACAGTTCTTAATGAAGTACTATAATCGTACACAAATATTACTGGACAAAACTGATTACACATCATATGGATGGTGATAAGCAATAATGTGTCAACCCACAAAAACTAAAAAAATGAGATTTTAATGCCATGTTATAGCTGGATTTTTAAACTTCTATTTGCAAAAATGACCTTTTCATTTTGAAAATTTTCACTATCCCAAAAGTAAAAAAATAGGTTAACACAAATCCTTTATCGTGTGTTGCCTGTTTTGCATTAATGTGTCAAGAACCTTAACTTATTAAAGTAATTGGCAGAAGACATATTTAAATTACAATAATGTGTTATGAGGGTTGACTCAACGATTTTTTTACACTTGACTCATTCTTGCAAAATGCAAAAAATGACATAGTTACCCACTATGAGACTTGAATGATTATTGCAAAATGATATTTTATTCGTTGTTTTATGCTACGACCCGTGTTATAAAACATAAGTCATTATTGTTAAATTATATTCGGGTCATAAATTGTTCGTTTTTGGTGTAAGTACCATGACACTATATTGTAAAATATAACTGTTCATATTAATTTATGTTTGAATAAGTTATGACTTAGTCCATTAGTATATTTTTGCACATGAATGGTAAATTCAGTACGAAATTGAACATTTTAAGTCATGAATATACATATTCGTTATTATAATTTGCAAACATTTTTTACAAGTACGTGTTTATATAAAAATCTAATATAAGCTACTATTTTTTTATAATTACTAATTACATTAAGACGTGTTAATGTATTGTATGCATAAAAATATTGTTTGATTTTTGAATACTTACTGAATGGTAGTTTATTATTTTGTTAAAGATATTTTATGTTTTCTTCTTGTACAAGTCATGAGTTATTCATAATTCATAATTTAAATGACTATAGACTAAGTCAGTTCTTAGCGTAAAAAAATATTTTGTTGTATATTTTAGATAAGTAGTTTATTTTTTTTAAAGATGATTGTTTGGTTTTTGTAACGATTTTTTGTTGAAAAAGCACAGATAATTTAAATATGTGTGTAGAAATGATCATTACTCTAATAGTTAATTTATAGTATTTTATTCAACAGGCGTTTAAAGGAGGTCAAGAAATATGAGTGGCGTACTTTCCACGAATATTTTGGAGTCAGTTAAACACCATTGCATACAATACTTTTACAACGACCATGCACTTAGTTTTTAATAGTTTTTTTTAATAATTCTCGCGAAATTCACACTGTTTCCTGTATTGCAAAGGTTTGCACTGTCAGCTCAGCTGCCCAAAGCCTTCCCGCGCACGCACGCAGTATCGTTAATGCATGCGTTGCCATGATTACAGAACCAAACAATGCGTTTTCAGTTTTTTCGATACGCACAATCCTGTAAATGACGAATAACAGTTCGGGAGTAGAAAAATCATTAAAAGGTTTGATTAATAAATAATGCATTGATTCCTACATACCTAATAACATAAGTGACCATGACTGATATGTTACTTAACACTTATAAAGTTAAAAATATGCATAGGTAGAGTATTTTACAACAACAATTTATGTGCTTTAACATGTTTATTTAAGACTCATAGATATTTTTAAACAATTAGCAAAAGTGGGTTAAGTATCATAACACAGTCTTGAAAAAGTTTGACGTCGTCGAACATTTCGCAATAAAAGAAAAGGGCACTATTTCGTCAAATTGAAGTTTGTTTTGAAATTAAGCTACAATAATCACTACTACTGAACGTATTATAGCTGAAAAACACAACAATCTATATAAAAACAATTTTTTTTAAGAGAAACACAAAAAAATGAGAAAAAATCTTTAGACGCCATTTTCTCAAAATGGTTGGCGTGTGGGTTGACACATTGTTGCTTATCAGCATCCATATAATAGGTACATTTTGCCTATTATTTCAAGCAAACTGCTGGATTTTTTTCAGTGACTACCACCAATACCGTAACTCCTTGCACCATTTCGTACTCCGACATTAGTGAAATAAATATCAGGACATATTTACAAAGATTGATCACCACAAGTTCAAGAAAGCTTGTGTTGTGGGTATGGGTACTCAGACAACGATATATAGTATTATTATAATATAGTAAAGCACCCTTGACTCAGAAACAAATAAATGCTCTTACCGGGATGCAAACCCAGCTTATCGGAATCGGCTTAGCAGGCAGGGTTACCACCAACTAAGCCAGACCGGTCGTTAAAGACATAATATAATATATACAACGTGTTTCCGGTATCACTCAAAACCTCAGACACCCCAACTGATTTTTATTTTTTTAAACTCATCTAGAGTATTCATCTTTTAATCTGATGGTTACTTTTTTTTAATTGAATTTTAAATTTTCTGTACAGCTCTACTTGACTTTTAGCTCTACACTCAATAAAATAATTGCTAACTACCATCATAACTGCTGCCTGCTGCCTGCTGCTGACTCTGTAACTGTGTCTCTTTTGTTTCCTTTATGTACAATAAAGCTTATACATACATACATACATACATACATAAACCATAATACTATTTATTTGTGTAAGTTACTGCAACGACATAAGGTTTACCAATGGACAGCTAAGATGTCACTGTAAAACACTTTAAAGCTTAATTTGTCATAGTAAACTTCAAATTGGACAAGTAATCGCAGTAAGCAAATTTAAACCCAATATTCAAAGTGACAAGGTTGTAATTAGGTACGAGTTCAATTTGTTATGACTTATGATAAACATTAAGATTAAACTGACAAACAACGTCAAACTCGTAGCGGAAAAAATAATCGTTCAAGTAACCAGCCAGTATTAATACCCCCAAATACTGAAAAAGGTAAAACAACCTCTATCAATGCGATATACACAATGTTGTATTACGAATACAATAGAATAGGCACATAAAAATAACTAATAATACTAATTTAAATAAAAATATTACCCCCATCAAGATATAGCTCAATCGATTCTACTCTCGATTCTGAACAAACTGTTTTCAGGTATTTATTGTTAAGTGAAACACGGTGTATTGATGTATATGTAAAACGGGCGGTATTTATTTTTGTTACATGTACCTACTACGCACTTTTTTAGACTAAGATTCTGACGATAACGTTCAAAGCAAATACTGAGAGCTTCTACACAACACGAAGTTGGCAAGCACGGTCGCGTGATAAACGATACAACGCCAGCCCGTCCTTTTCCCACTATTTCTAAGTGCGATAGGGATGCACCGATGCGATAAAGTGTATCACGCTAGTGTGCAAAACCCGCAGTTCTTTGATTTCTTATAGACATCTTAATTGTATCGCTTAACTTCAAACTTGGGTAAATCCATTCTGCTGTATAAAGGTTGATTATATAAAAAGTATAATATTGACCTGAAAGATAATCAACCTTATAGCAGAATGGATTAACCCAAGTTTGAAGTTAACACTTTCGCTACCAAGAACCCGACTGTCGGGCACACCGCTCGTAGAAGCGTAGCCGATTACATGGGTTTCCCCGTATGTAGCGAAAATGTCGTAGCGCCGCGTAGAGCCCGGTTTCGAAAGTGTTAATTGGTAGGTACCTATTGAACAGTTGCGTTTCAACATTTTACCACGGTACACTAAACGATATTATGATTATGATTATGATTACTCATCAGAGTACTTTATATCTTTCTATACCCTCATAGGGTTAGATACGCACTGCAGTGTGGGAGCACCTTTATTCTTATCTCTCTACGTGGCTTATTACCCTTTACAACAACCATAAAGGAATAATATTGTACCTTATAAAGCTACGCATAAACATCATCCCAATGTTTGCCCTAAACGATCCCCACTTCGTTATGAACTCTGTTTAAGCATTCGTAATATGTATGAGTCTAAGTAGTGATGTGCCATATCGTCACTACTTTGAAAAAAGTATCTTCTTCTGTCAATGAAAAGAAAAATGTAATAAGTATGTATGTAATGCATATATAGACTTACTGCGTTTCAACTTTGAGGAGCAGTGTGAGATACGAGATTTTTTCAAAGTAGTGACGATATGTTGTAATTTTTCCCAGAAGACCAATTATGGCGGTAATTCTATCGTACTTCTACTTCATGCCCGTTTCAATCAAGAAACGAATCGAGAAGTGCAATCTTCGTTCTAAACAAGTGTAACTGAAAAGAATAATTTTAAAACTACTAGAGAGAAATAGAAAAACGCGTTCTTCGCACAAACAGGACTTTTAAAAATAAAATTAGTTCATTCCCACGGCGTAAGAATCTAGCATAGAATATTATAAAAATTCATAACGAGAAGACAACAAAAATATGACACAAAAGCAAGCCGCCGCCGCCGCTATAGGTTCCCTCAGGCGACTTCGTAACTTTCTACCTATTCCTACAAAGATTGCGCTTGCTCAGACATTACTTCATCCCATTCCTGATTATGCTGACATTTCTTATTTGGATATTACTGATGATCAGCTAAGTAAGCTTGAACGCATTCAAAATGTCTGCATTCGGTTCATATTTGGGCTGCGCAAATACGACCATGTTTCCAGTTTTCGATCTCAACTAAAATAGCTCCCCATCCGTCGTCGTCGGAATTCTCACATAATTTCTCTTCTTTATTCTATACTTTTTAATCCAGCAACTCCCCGCTATCTCAAGGAGCGTTTCTCTTATCTTAATTCAATTAGATCCTCTCAAAATTTCCTTCTATCTGTGCCATCTTCATCTTCCAAATTTTATAATCGTTCATTTACTTTCCAAGCTATTCGACTATGGAACTCTCTCCCTGTTGAGTTAAGACGTTCTCAATCTATTGCCTCTTTTAAATAAAACCTTAAAGAATACTATCTTTCCCTTCCTTAGATTTTATGAATGACACTGTTGTTTGTTTCTTTATGAATATAAACCTTTTTATATATGTATTTATGTGTGTATGTTTATGGTTATACTTATTTATGTATGTCTCTTTGAATGAGTGTTTTGTGTTGTTTGGTTGTATTTAAATTCTACTTCTCATATTTCTTAGAGCCACCTACTATATATTCTGATTATATTAACTCCAGTACCCAAAGGTTGTCTGGAAGAGATCGCTCTTAAGCGATAAGACCGCCTGTTGTTACCTCTGTTTAATTTGTTTTGTTTCTTGTGTATTACTTGTAAACTATGTGAGGTGTGCAATAAAGAGTATTGTATTGTATTGTAAAGCAAGATACGTGTCAACCTACCTTTTGAATTGGTAAATACTCGTAGTTTATATATATATATATATTTGTTTTCTCGTATGGTTTATCTTCTCTTTCGTATATACATAGACAGGTATAGAAGATTTAATGCACGGTTCCCGTAAATATTCAATCGCAATCCCCATTGATTTTTTGATCGCCGCCTTAGACGTTACACTTGCTAAAAATAAATCGGGTTACGTCTAATGTTTTTCAAATTCCTCAATGTTCCTTACATGAATGTCTCATAGGCAATATGAATGTACTCGGTAAAGCATTTAAATCCCGTAACACATCACTGGCTGTGTGTCGACATTATTATGCAATGTGGTTATTGATTTTTCATCAGTGTTGGAGGCGCACTGTCTTTTGATAGCTTGCTGACACTTGGTTGAATCCAGAGCACCTAGTATCCATCCATACTAATATTATAAATGCGAAAGTAACTCTGTCTGTCTGTCTGTCTGTTACGCTTTCCCGCTTAAACCACGCAACCGATTTTGATGAAATTTGGAACAGACAATCTTTGGACCCTGAGACAGAACATAGGCTACTTTTTTTTCGAAAAAAAGGGATGAAGGGGTTGAAAAAGAGGTTGAAAGTTTGTATGGGATTTCTTAATTTTAAAAGATAAAACCATGAAACTTTATATTTTAGCACTTGATAAGAAATCATTGAACATCTTGATAACGAATAGGGATAGGGATAGGGACAGGGACAGGGACAGGGACAGGGACAGGGACAGGGACAGGGACAGGGACAGGGACAGGGACAGGGACAGGGACAGGGACAGGGACAGGGACAGGGACAGGGACAGGGACAGGGACAGGGACAGGGACAGGGACAGGGACAGGGACAGGGACAGGGACAGGGACAGGGACAGGGACAGGGACAGGGACAGGGACAGGGACAGGGACAGGGACAGGGACAGGGACAGGGACAGGGACAGGGACAGGGACAGGGACAGGGACAGGGACAGGGACAGGGACAGGGACAGGGACAGGGACAGGGACAGGGACAGGGACAGGGACAGGGACAGGGACAGGGACAGGGACAGGGACAGGGACAGGGACAGGGACAGGGACAGGGACAGGGACAGGGACAGGGACAGGGACAGGGACAGGGACAGGGACAGGGACAGGGACAGGGACAGGGACAGGGACAGGGACAGGGACAGGGACAGGGACAGGGACAGGGACAGGGACAGGGACAGGGACAGGGACAGGGACAGGGACAGGGACAGGGACAGGGACAGGGACAGGGACAGGGACAGGGACAGGGACAGGGACAGGGACAGGGACAGGGACAGGGACAGGGACAGGGACAGGGACAGGGACAGGGACAGGGATAGGGATAGGGATAGGGATAGCGATAGATAGATAGATAGATAGATAGATAAAAACTTTTTTCATTTCCACAACATACATGGTTTAAATTACTAAAAAATTAAGTACATGCAACTTAAAATTAAGAAAAAACAATCTAATCTAAAAAATCTAAACTAATAATGATACGACCATGTGTCGTGGCAGAGAATTGGCGCTGGCTCAGCATGATGATGCGGCAAGCCCATGGCAAGCCACATCGCTGATATTCTGCCAGAACCTTTTATAAAAGTTTGTGCAACGCTTTATTATAAGTACGTTCATGTAAGTGTCTGTGTACATGTTGTGTTAGTGTGAGCAAGTCTCTATGTGTATGTATCTGTATGACAGTCGTAGCAAATATATAAATTTTTCAATAGTGTTATCTGTATTTTAAAAACATAGTGGCAGAAGTACGCAATGCAACCAAAACGATATATATATATATATATATATACATTTAAAAAGAAAGAGGAGTTTCAGCCTTTTTCTTTTTGCTCCTTTAAAAGGTGTAATCGATACTTATGCTTGAAATTTAGTTTGGTTCTTAAACGACGAATGGGTGGAGGAATATTGTTCCAGCAGTTACTTGCACGGTACCGAAAACTCCCCCTAAAAGCAGCAGAACTGTGTCTGGGTACCCGTAGTACGGCCGCTCTTGACGATCGAGGTTGATGGTGGGTATTAGAGTGCCATACAAGTTTTTTAAAGAGATACGAGGGCTGTTTCGTTTGGACGGTATCGAATAGCAAGCATGCAAACATAAGTTCTTGTCGAGCAGCCATTTTTAACATATCCGAGTTATTTAAATATGGCGTTATGTGTGTCCTAGGTGGTATTTTGAAGCAATATCTAGCGCAAGCATTTTGTACTCTTTGAATGAGACGATAGCGATAGCGATAGCGATAGCGATAGCGATAGCGATAGCGATAGCATAGCGATAGCGATAGCGATAGCGATAGCGATAGCGATAGCGATAGCGATACGGATACGGATAATATGGGTATCGTTAGAGGGATTCGGATAATCGGTCGGCGGTCTCTTACAATCAATGTGCTCTAAGACGATCATTGTTTGCTTGCTTGAAGATTACGTTTGCGATAAGTATAAGCAAAATGTAAAAAAATTTAAGGGATAATAGAAAAAAGTACTTTTTACCCACCGATCATAGTGTCGAAATACGGGCTATGTGGGATGTTTATAAAGGTTTCCCCAGCGTATATAGAATTACCTACGCTGTGGTCGATGTGTAATATTTCTACAATCATTGCAAGCAAAAGTATTATGTGCAATCGAAATAATCGCAGATAAATATACCTACAGAGAAACCTAAGGATCCAAATGAAAATCTTAATGAATACTTTTATTACGCGGGCGAAGCCGCGGGTAAAAGCTAGTAAAATTATATGTTCCATTTATGAATGAAGATGAGTTGTGGTTCCAAAATGTCTCAATAGTGTAATATTTTTGGTTACAAGTTACAGTCGGGATTTGTCCCGCTGTACCTTACACACGGTAGAACCATTAAAGATGCTCACCGAAAAGTTTACGCTTTGGAAAGACTAGAGGTACACAACAGTCTGTTAACTGTGTTTGTTGAAAAACGTGTTCAAGACAATCGCTTGGGTTAAGTTGATTGTTATCTTCTAACCCTTCGGTGACAAATTGAAAACGTGCGCGGAAATCCCGATACATCGCAAATTTTGCGTGTAAGTGGTTTTGGGGCAGTTAAGAAATATACGAGGTACATAGTATATCCGTGTATATACCAATACGTAGTTTTATTCATTTAATTAAGTATATCATGATATTATAACAGGTTATAAGTTTATTTTGTGCTAAAATTAATAATATTATATTCAATATCGTAGGTAAGCACTTTAGATATGTTGTGGGTTTACATTATAATATAATGCATGCATGAATTACCTCACGGCAAAAGCTGGCGCGATACCGCTCAAGAGTAGTGGTAAAGTGATGTGCTCTTGTGTTGGAGGCAAAAACTCATTTTGGGTTATCGCACCATCCAAGTAAGTAAGTACAAACTTGAGGCGGGCGTTCTTCTTAAAAAGGGTAGGCAGAGTTTAATGTGAAACTCCTCAAATTTCAGTGTCACTATTCGCTAACAAATAGTTATTTGTTTTACAAGGGGGCAAAGTTGTTGTTTAATCGCACGTGCCAATATTGATACCCGAGCAAGCGAAAGATTCCAATATATAACAGTTCAAAAAGTGGAATCTTGAGAGTTGAGAGGGTTTCAAGTCACGTAGGTTAAACAAACTTTGCCACCGAGTGAAACACAAAATTTTTCACCACACCAACACGAGCAAAATACTGAGTATAAAACATCAAACTAAATCAAATCCATCAATTGATTCAAAATCATCATTTATAGGTAAAATCTACCAGCCAGTTTAAGAAATCAAGTTAAAATTTGTATGAAATTACTTTGCACTCTTGTTGATAAAATGCAATTTTGCTATCTGTTTTCGAATAACAAAGAGAGCCATTACCAGTTGGTGTGGTGAAAATTAAATTGTGACATTTGCTGTGACATGTTGATAGCCCATAGCCGACAACCTAATTACATAAAAAAATATCCCATAGTCGACACGTACGACACCCACGGGAAGAAAAGGGTCGATGAAATTCTTACCCCGCCAGCACACGGGGAGTGTAAAAAAATATTTGCCTGTTTTAGCAGTACCTATAAACCGCTTGTTCTGAGTCGGCCAATAGATCCGGTTAATTTTTTTTCTACGCTGAAGAGTGTATAAGGTGGTATAAATTTAACAAAACAATGAATTTGTACGAGAAAAAAAAAGAAGCTTTTAAGATGAAAGGGCTTGATAAAAAAATTAAAACATTATTATTATATAGGACATGTGATCAATAAAAACTCTCATTGTCAAACTTCAACCAATTTCAACTTGATTTTTTGAAACCATAAGTATGATTCTTCTTCTTATTCCTCCTACCCTTATCCCACGTTATGTGGGGTCGGTACAACATGTCTTCCTCTTCCATTCTCCCCTATCTTTCGTCATCTCAACACTCACATCTTTCTTTCTCATGTCCTCTTTCACACAATATATCCATCGTTGTCTGGGTTTACCCCTCCCTCTCCATCCATCAACATTCATCTCTAACATTCTACCAACATTATTACCATAAGTATGATTATAAAGCTTTATATTCCAACCTTTATTACCACAATTAGTACCATGTAAAGTAGTTTTTAACGAGCTATAAGAGCTTCATTAAAAACTTTAATCGCCCAATGAAGCGTACTGGGTTAATAAGCTGTAGGGGAGTAAAATAAATTTTAGGGTACCTAGTTTCACCTTTTGGTCTTTTTCATTGAAACAGGATTTATTTTAAGTTTTTGTCATATATCTGTTTACTATGTGTAAACAACTGATTAAATTTTAATTTCTTGCTCGTAAAATAGCTAAGCAATATCATTCGTAAGTAAAATAAACCACTTTATAAGATTTTAGAGCTTCTTATAACATATTATGTTCTAAGACAGATAATATCATACCTACATTTTGCTTTTGACAATAAGATGAGCTATTCTAGTGTAAAATTGTAGAAATAAAATATAACTCAAAGAAAAAAACATACACTATTATTGCAATCTGTAAACAATATTCATTAATTAATAATTAATTTATAATTTAATTATTTTATTATTTAATTTATAATTTATATATAGTAGTGTGACTACTTGAAAAAAGAACAAATCAAAAAATATTCAATAAAATAATTTGATTTGTTCCCTAGTTGTACAATATTCATACGTCAAAAATTACCTATATAGTTACGAAGAAAGTGGTGCTCTAAAGGAATGAATGTAAATAAATATACATCAATATAATTTACCTACTTTCTTATATTATTAACATATTGAAAGATCTGGTATAAGATTATCACCTTAACACTATATATTTCCAAAGGTGGCAGTCGCGAATAACGAAACTAGGAAACATCCATCGACATAACGGGCCCATAAAAGGTAAAGTTGGAAGGTTAGTGCCAACGTGGTCAGCTTATATTTGGTGTGCTCGCTAGAATTAACGACACTGCCAAACTTGTGACTTACCTTGGAAAACATTATTGACATGGTTTTGCCATAGTCGGAACATTGTCAGCTTCTGTGAAAATTATACTTTTGTTTGTTTTGTTTTTTATTTATGGAGGTGACAATGGCTTTCTTTTCACCCCTTTTATTATAATTTCTAATAGCAGTAGTATCGACAGTTTTTGATGTTTTGATGATACAAATGCATTAAAAGGTCTCTGTTAAAATATACAAATAAAGCATGTCAAGTTTTGAAGTAAAATTAATATTCTCTACAATAGTCGAGTCACTCTTGTCGCAAAACAAGTTGCGGTAAAAACAACCAGTGTACTATAAATCAAAGTGTTTCTCTGTATAATATTTGTGGTATGGCGCTGATGGGCACAAAGTAAGTAGTCTTGTGTGAAGCAATCGATTTTGTCGACTTGAAGAACTCGAACAAAGCGTGTTTGATCATAAAAAGGAGCAAAAACTCAAAGTAAAGAGCTTTTACACACAAAAACGTTTGCCATTTACGAAAAAGTCCTTGTCCTCCAACAAACAACAGACTAGTAAGCTTGTAGGTTTTCAATCAGCACATCTTCGGTAACATTATTGCCGAATTCTGCAAACAAACATCGGAGGAGGAAAAATGTCCGATTTCTGGAGCCTTTAAATCACATCGTAACATCTCCCTTTGTGTTTTTATGACTGCTATCCGGGAAGCAGCTGATACAATAGGTACGATATATTCGACCTATCGAATTTGAATTACGAAGGATTACGTAGGCATAGTCATATTCGAGAAAATATAATAATTTATTGGAAGGTAAGGTAATATTTTATGGAAGAATGAAAATCTGAAAATCGTAAAAGTGTTTTTATAGCGGCCCAGTCGTTGAAAAAAAGTATTAGGTAATAAAAAATTGAAATTCATAGCTTAGCTTGGAAATCTTTATATATTTTTAATAATAAGATACCTGCGTTATGTTTACCATTTGAGAAAGTAAATGTTTTCTTTTGTTGTAACAAAGCTGAATGAAGTATTTACGAAAGGTATTGAGTGTGATCATGTGATGTTGATATTTACCTATCGGTTAGGTTAGGTTAGGTCCCCTTGTTCCTCGTAGATAACCAAGTTTGCTAACTGGTTTTCTATGAGGAAAAATAATTCTTCTTAGCTAACTGGGTTATGAAATAGGATTTTTTTTCTTCGTAGAAAACCATTACTTTTTGCAGTTTTCATAACCGGGTGAGCTAAGAAGAAAAAAATCTTCGAATCGATCGAAAATCGAATTTTCCTGTGCCGCGTTAAGATATTGTTTGTAATTTAATATTAAGCGCGCCATTGGGGTGAGAGGGGAGAATATGGAGCAAGGCATACAATACCTATGCTCAAACAATGCCGTGCCCAAAATCAAAAATGTACGCCAACACTTATTAATTAATAAATACAGGCAATTAAAACACATGATATGTAGAAAAAAATACTTACTTTTCAATTTAGGTTTCTAGTAGGCTTAGTTGTTTTTTTGTTACCTAAGCCTAAAGAAAATACAACTAAGCCTGTATTTTTGTAAAGGATTAGCTGTAATTTTATTGTTATTTTATAATTAAATTGTAATGTTATTATAAATTATTGTTAGTTGTTGTTCTTTACAGTCTGTTTAACTATTTGAAGTTAATATTTTTAACTCTAGAAATTATCGCCGTAGGAAATACAAGTTCGAATCCGTATTTACTTTCTCAGTTAAGTCTACTAATTCGTTTCAGTAAATTAAGCGTCAAAATAAGCCAATAAATTCGGGAAAATCTGAACTCGCCCTGGGGGTTTACTGGTAGTTGGAACGACTCTGTACACATTTACACACGTGTAGGTGCATACAGGCTGTTTCAATGAACGTAATACAAAACATGCTTTCAAACTCTGCTTCCTATAGCTAAAATACTATGTTAGGTCGCGTGTTGTTAAACTAGTTAATAATCACTAAAATCATCGTTTTCCTAAATCCTGTTATTTTGGTCACAACATGGTTACCCTACCTAAGTTGCTAAGAGAAAATAGGTAGTTCGAATCTAGTTTTGTACTATAAACTCACCTTTTTGTTCATCTAGACTAGACTGACATTTTATGAATAAAATGCATTCTGACATGATACATGTAATAATCAACACCTTGATAACTGATACGACACCTACAACAACTGGCCTATTATAGGAAGGCATGGCATAAAGTCAAAATGAGTGACCACATTTAGAGAATTGGATTTATTTATTTTATTAGAAAATTAACAATATTTAATGACGTAAAATTGTAGGACTCAATACTATATAATTATATTCTTCGTCGTTAATAGAGCCGGAATCACTTATTTTGTACTACATTCATTGAAACACCCTCTATATTTGTCTACCGTTCCTTATATTTTCTCACCTATGTGGGCGATGGGCTTGCAACCTGTCACTGCAACCTCACAATTTCGGTTTGCTGACGACGGTCGCGCGTCGACGATGCGACGCGGCGCGAGGAAATCAAACCTTTGATCTCTATGGAAGTGTCAAATCAAATCAAAATATTCTTTATTCAATTAGGCTTACAATAAGCACTTTTGAATTGTCAACAATGTACAATATTCATTTTATTCTAAATATCACAGCAATCTATTGGTGCAATAAACAATATTGTTTTAAAACTATATTGAATTAAAATGATATCAATCTAAATTGTATAAAAAATACTGGTCTAAAAACTTCTAGAATAAATACTAAATGTCAAAAAAAAAAAATTGTATGAAGATACATTGAATTATCAATATCATCATTAATAACCTATATAATTAATTGTGTTCAGCAATACTTGTATCCCACGGTGTCTCATCATTCATGTAGTCTTGTGTGCTATAGTAGGCTTTAGAGATCAGTATACGCTATACATAATGTTTAAATCGATTATAATTTTTAAGAAAAAAAAAAACCGCCTTCCTTTGGGGTTCTGGTGATAAATACATTCAAATGTTGGATTATGTTATCTATTCGTCTGTATATTTTTTAATGTTTGTTATTCGATATCTCCGTCATTTCTGAACCAATTTTGAAATCTGGATGATTCTGAAGTACTTACAGATGAGAATGATTATTAGAACGGAACTCTAACCAGGAGCGGCTCACTCTTCATCAGCAGTTCCACTGCACCAAATGTCACTGTCCTGGACGTAAATGCATGCTGTTCTTATAAAAATACCAAAGTCACTATAAGTGTGCCGTTCAGATTTGAGGAGTTCCGTTCTGAACATCATCAGCAGGTCCACTGCACCAAATGTCACTGTTCTGGACGTAAGTGCATGCTGTTCTTATAAAAATACCAAAGTCACTATAAGTGTGCCGTTTAGATTTGAGGAGTTCCATTCTGACCATCATCAGGAGTTCCACTGCACCAAATGTCACTGTTCCGTACGTAAATGCATGCTGTTCCTTTAAAACAACAAAAATCACCATATGTATGCCTTTCAGATTTGAGGTTCCCTCGATTTCTCCAGGATCCCATCATCAAAACTGGGTTCTGAGAAAAATAGGACCAATCTGTATGCATTCAATAAAAAAAAAAATTCAAAATCGGTCCAGTAACGACGGAGATATCGAGGAACAAACTTTAAAAAAAAAATACAGACGAATTGAAAACCCCTTCCTTTGAGGTTTGGAAGGCGGTTAAAAAGACAGTTCAGTGATGGCATGGATGGATGTCTTAGGTGGGTCACGTCGATGAACTATCGATGATAGGCGATGCGATTCGACGCGACGGCAGTAGTCGCGCGACGGTCGTGCGCCCGTCGTCCACGCTAGCCACGGGCACTGACACTTGAGCAGTCCTATGTGCTCTGTATGTGCTATGTCATAGCATAAATATATACAATACACACTGTACAGCAGAAACCGAGGCAGGAATCCGCGATTATTACGTCACACAGCTCATGAGCCAAGTGGAACATATCCCTGACCCATTTAGGGCATCGCGACTGTACCCAAGCACCTAACTTGTATTGTGGGCACTAGATTACTCGTATTGTTGTCTTATGCTATTCGTGACATGTTGAGATGCAGGCATTGCATGCCGATCAGGTAAACACTCTTATTTACACGTATAGGTACTTCTAGAACGATGTACTTAATACGAAATTAGATTTCATTTACACACTTTGACAAGGTACCCTGTACAGTCGCCATCTGAGATATCGGAGATGTCAAAGGTGTCACAGATATCAGAACACACACACACGCACACGTTGTCTTGACCAAAAGAGACGTGTTCCGATATTAATTGTGTACGAGAGCTTCGGGAGCTCTGCGTGCGTAGCCTAATGCACAAACGCTAACGAAACGCTCGTCGCTATCTCTATCGCTCGTGCGTAATTGGCGTGACAGAGCCAGACTACCTTTCGCGGCGTTTCGTTTTCGTTTCGCGTCGTAGAAATGCCATTCGGCTACGGGGCCTGACATATTCTATGGCGACTGTACCGGTATACCGGTAGACTTATCTCCGAGTGTCGCGACGGTATCTCGTCCACTAGCCTAGCGTGCCTGTCCCTCTGTAATTATCACCTCAGGCGGAAAAGACGGTCGTCTTAGCCACAGTATAAGGACGACTCAGTAATAATTCTTCTAACAAATTTTGCGCCACGCGGTTTGTCCTTGAGTAGCGCTCTGCGCGAGCGAGGTAAACATAAAACATAAAAAATGTATTTATCTTCACGAACATTAATCATAAAAGTGCAGAGAGTACATGCGGAACCGGAGGATGCCGGTCGCGTCAGTACGCGCCGCGCTGCGTAGCGCTGCCAAGACCGCGCGCGGCGCGTGCGAGAGAGCCAAATACCGATCGCGGGAGATTAACCACTGAGTCGTCCTTATACTGTGTCTTAGCTTTATCTCACGTGCGAAATACTGCCGGCCTAGCCAAAGTGACAATCGTTGACGCTTCGTGGCGATCGAAATGAAGTGTGTCTCTGTTGTGCCACTACAGAAAAATTATAAGGAGAGCGTAAGCGACCGATTGTAAATAAATAAATATTATAGAACATTATTACACAGATTGATTGAGTCCCACGGTAAGCCCAAGAAGGCTTGTGTTGTGGGTACTCAGACAACGATATACCTATTATACAAATACTTATATACATAGAAAACATCCATGACTCAGGAACAATCTGTGCTCATCACACAAATAAATGCCCTTACCGGGATTCGAACCCGGGACCGCGGCTTAGCAGGCAGGATCACTACGCACTAGGCCAGATCAGACGTCAGGCGACGTTGACTACAATATTTTTGTCTACTTTTTACGTTTTTCATTGATAAAAACTACCTCATGACTTGTATCACGTCTCAGATTTGACTGTCTATTTGTATTTCAACGTCCTCGTAAACAAGCGTTCGTAGCAATCAATAAATATTTCCGATATTCAATTCCCTTATTATGAAATGTATTTTTTCTACTTGTCGACTGTAATCTGTCAATTAGGACACCACAGACTAAACTATAAGTGCTAACTTTTCAGTGTTGGATACTCTATGGCAGTTCCGACTCAATTATAATAAGCTCATTATAGTTGACTTTAGTTAACTGTAATAATTTCAAAAATAGAACTTCATACAATTTCTATACTAATTTGCGATATCTGGCAAATTTTCCTGCATCTGAAACACATTTTTTTTTATCTGTCGCGTTATCGGCCAATCAGAGACGGTTATTACAAACAATTGGTTGCTAGGTAATTCGATGTTGATACAACGGTGAACGACTCTATTAACATTAATTTTAACTTGCATGAATGGTGATATTTCCGTCCATTGATGATGAAGATGATGACTCGTAGAAAAAGTATTGTACTCGACTGAAAAGGTACTCGACTGAAAAGCTTTGTATTATATCACGCTTGTATAAAATACTATCTTATGCCTCCGCTGAGCTTCTATCACAAGCGAAGCGAACATTGTCATTTTCTGTGGAGCCCCTTATTGGCTACTAATTCTCTTTTAATTATATTTCTATTTTGTCTATTTAAACCTTCCTCATACGCGTGGAGAGATATTTAAGGAAATATGATCACGTTATTAACTAAAATATTCCTGATTTCCTGCATCTAAGCGGATAAGCGGAGCTACGTATTAATTTTCGACTAAACCATTACAGAAGAGAATATATCTATAACTTTGGCATAATTATAGTTAGGTCCATTATAGGAAACAGAATAACATACTCAGTTAGTTTTTTTATTCGTATCTTTTTTCTGAAAAACGCCATACACCTGCGATAGATGTTACATCAATTGCTGTTAAGAAACGCGCTTTGTGTGTTTGATATGAGATTGACATGTCATAGTTTTGACATTTACTTAGTGAGAGTTCATTGTAAAGCCCATTTCTCAACACTAATTTGATGTAACATCTATAGCACTGCAGGTGCACCTATGGTTTAAAAAAAATACGAATTTAAGAAAACTAACTATGCCATTCTGTTTCCTATAATGGACCTAAGTATAATTATGCTGAAAACGGAATTTAATAAAAACACGGCGTATAATATACAACGAGTGGCACTGAAACCTGAGTAGTTTCATGTGCTCTGTCTACCCCTTCATGGGACACAGGCGTGATTGTATGTATGTATGTATGTATGTGTTTCCGGTATCACTCAAAACCTCAGACACCCCAACTGATTTTTATTTTTTTAAACTTATCTAGAGTATTCATCTTTTAATCTGATGGTTACTTTTTTTTAATTGAATTTTTATTTTTCTGTACAGCTCTACTTGACTTTTAGCGCTACACTCAATAAAATAATTGCTAACTACCATCATAAACCATAATACTATTTATTTGTGTACGTTACTGTAAAACACTTTAAAGCTTTGTCATAGTAAACTTCAAATTGGACAAGTAATCGCAGTAAGCAAATTTAAACCCAATATTCAAAGTGACAAGGTTGTAATTAGGTACGAGTTCAATTTGTTATGACTTATGATAAACATTAAGATTAAACTGACAAACAACGTCAAACTCGTAGCGGAAAAAATAATCGTCCAAGTAACCAGCCAGTATTAATACCCCCAAATACTGAAAAAGGTAAACAACCTCTATCAATGCGATATACACAATGTTGTATTAAGAATACAATAGAATAGGCACATAAAAAATAACTAATAATACTAATTTAAATAAAAATATTACCCCCATCAAGATATAGCTCAATCGATTCTACTCTCGATTCTGAACAAACTGTTTTCAGGTTTTTAGTGTTAAGTGAAACACAGTGTAGAAGGTATATCTTAGAAGCTTACCGTGGAAATTATGAACGTCAATCGTCTTATAATAAGTTATACGGTTGCATTTAATTGTCATCGTTGCTTTCATATATTTTTTGTATGAAAACTAATGGGTAGGTAGTGGCAATCAGATCGCAGAATTATGTTTTATGAAAACGATACGTATTTAAAGGATGTACCTCTATACTAATGAGACACATCTCGTTAATTAAATAAATAAGTAATATTGGGGGACACCTTACACAGATCAACCTAGATATACATACTTAAGTATACACCGTGTTTCACTTAACACTCAAAACCTGAAAACCGTTTGTTCAGAATCGAGAGTAGAATCGATTGAGCTATATCTTGATGGGGGTAATATATATATTTTTAATTTGTATTATTAGTTATTTTTTACGTGCCCATTCTATAAATTCGTAATACAACAGTGTGAATATCGCATTGCTAGAGGTTGTATACCTTTTTCAGTATTTAGGGGTATTCATACTGGCTGGTTACTTGGACGACTATTTTTTCCGCTACGAGTTTGACATTGTTTGTCAGTTTAATGTTAATGTTTACCTCTAATAAGTCATAAGTCATAACAAATTGAACTCGTACCTAATTTACAACCTTGTTATTTTAAATGTTGGGTTTAAATTTGCTTACTGAGATTATCTGTCCAATTTGAAGTTTGCTGTGATAAAGCTTTAAAATGTTTTACAGTGACATTATGGTAAACCTTATGTCGTTGCAGTAACGTACACAAATAAGTAGTTTTAAGGTTTATGATGGTAGCTAGCAACTATTTTTTTGAGTGTAGAGTTAAAAGTCGAGTAGAGCTGCACAGAAATTTAAACATTCAATTTAAAAAATAAATAAACATCAGATTAAAAAATGAATACTCTAGATATGTTTAAAAAAATAAAAATCTGTTGGGGTGTCTGAGGTTTTGAGTGATAACGGAAACACCGTGTATAGATAAATACATATATTTATATACATACCGTAGACATGTTTGCCACGAACGTGGTATAAAAAAAATAGAAAACCGTTCATGACTCAACAAATATCTGTGCTCATCACACTAATAAATGTCCTTATACCGGGATTCGAACCCGGGACCACGGCTTAGCAGGCAGGGTCAATACGCGCTAGACCGGTCGAATTGTAGTATTAAATCGTTGTAATGTTATATTTATTTAGAAAATTGTTTCCTCAATCGTTATTATTACATAAAACACGAATAACTGACTTTTGGTTATTGCCGATATTGGAATATCATTTTCCCCTCACTAGCTCGGAAACACGTGTTTTGTCCTTTAATACCAGCGGGTAAAAACGCATTTTATCCACTAGTGGGTAAAGTAATTTGACCTTAATAAAGTCAAACTAACTGCATTAAAATTGATAAAAGTAAGTGAATCTAGTAATAAAGATGATTTACCACCTGTGGAACTACTGGAAGCAGTGACAAACGCATTTTTTGACTTGTAGTTTCCTCGCTATAGTGAGGGGAAAAGTTTTGTGTTACACTCGGGTGCAAATGTATTTTACTTCTCGTGTGTTAAAAAACTCGCAAGTTCAGGATTCTATTCTCGAACCACTCGCTTCGCTCGTGGTTCAACTATAGAATCCTTTCACTTGCTCGTTTTTCAATTCCACACTCGGCGTTAAAATACAACTTTGCCCCCTTGTATAACAAATAACTATTAATATCCACCAATAAGGCAGGCTACAGAATAAAAGCAATTACGTACAAGCGACAAAAATATCCGAGGCAACGATCGAATTGCTACATCTAACAAGAATCTTTTGTATAGGAAATGGTTAAATGGGTCGTGACTCTCGCCATAACTTTCTCAGTAGGCGGTTCGCACCGTGCCAGAAGCCTTCGATCCGCCCAATCCACGCGCTCAAGAACATCATAATTATCTTGACCTATTTTTTTACATTTTCCCACTAGTAGGGGGTTCCGAGACAACTTTACGGATGTGGGGAGATTTGTGGCATTGCTTTTTTAACTTTCTGGGGAAATTGTTTTTTTTTTTTTGCTATTGAATTGATTTATTGCAGGTTTTGGTAAAATATATCAGCCAATTATCGGGGCGGAACGAACGGAGTCATTAGCCGGTAGGGAAAATATAAAACAAAGTAAATAGCTAAAAACAGATGTGAATACAGACAAAGTGCCAAAAATATATATACACGCCTTAATGTACAGGAAATAAAGTTTTGTAAACATATTTTTGGCACTTTGTATTCACAGCTGTTTTGTTGACTATACTAGTTATTCTTGAAAGTCGTATATTTATTGAGAAATGATTGTATCTTGTTATTGAATGCATGTTAATTATAAGATGTAATGTTTTGAAAAGAAGTTGCCCACCGAGGTTCTTGCCGGTCCCATAGTGGATACCCCTCTCCCAACTGAGGGGAGACTGAAATCTTCTCGAGGCTGAGGCGTAGGGTTAGAGCCGGCGTAGCTTTATTTGACGTTCATATGCGCATTGTAATATGCCTACTTGAAAAATAAATATTTCATTTTCATTTTCATTTTTTTTTCATTTTTCATTGCAATATGCCACTTTTGAGACTGTTCTCCCTTAATTGCTTTTAGTTAGACACCTTGTAGGGATAAGTCCGCCTTTGTGATAATGACAAGTGTTTTTTCTTATTTTCATCTTTTTGTATCAAAGTATTTTTATCATACAAGTGTAGCTTTATTGTTTAAGTTTAAGAAATAGTGTACCTAGCTGATTTGTAGATTAATAATAATATGATGATACTGGTAAAACTTTTCTTAGCACTAAAACTTTTAAGAGAAAAACATCGAAATAACCGTATGTAAGTACCTATATTTGTCTGATAGTCTAGTCTAGATACTACCATAAATATATAACAAAATAAACAAAATCCAATAACAGTTCAACAATCTCCCGATTTGATTTATTTAGGGAAATTTTAGGATTGTATTTGGGTATCACTGATAGAACTCTTTCGGATAAAACACGGTTCGCGATTGCGTGAGCAAACAATTGAACTGGGTGAAAATACTTTTGTTTCTTTTGCGGTGTTTTCTGGATGGAGATTTGCAGCTCTCGTGATTCTTGAAGTGCCGAAACTCACTGTGTTCTTTCTATGTACCTACACCTTTTGTTTTAAAGGTAAAAGTGAATGAGTTATTTACTTTACGTAACATAGTTCCTGCGAAAAAAGTTAGGGCAATACTTAAACAAATGTTAAGCAATATGTACTTAAACAGATTTATTAAAGAGGTACTTAATCTTATGTTTTTTTCTGAATTTTAAATAATTGGTTACTTCACATCATCACTATCACTACATAGTATAAAACAAAGTCACTTTTTCTGTCCCTATGTCCCTATGTCCCTTTGTATGCTTAAATCTTTGAAACTACGCAACGGATTTTGATGCGGTTTTTTTTAATAGATAGAGTGATTCAAGAGGAAGGTTTATATGTATAATAACATCCATTAAATAGTGGAGAAGTACTGTTATTTTTGAGGTTTCTAATGTGATGTCGTAAATAATTACATGCGGGTAGATTATATTTATTTGTCTACCCCGAACATTTATATAAATTAATATCGGGTAGTTTTGTGTTGTTTACATCTCCGGTGACATTTTGCTGGGACGTCAGTCTTCCGCGACCACGGCCAGTGCAACCTGGCCGAAACGTTGGGAAAAAAGGTAAAAATAATGTTAATTAATCGCATTCGACCTGTATGTGACTTTAAATATGTGTACAAAGCGCGAGAACTTAGTGTTATCTTGATAAGGGATAGGGATAGCGATAGGGATAGCGATAATCGTAAATTCGTAAATAAACTTAAAAATAAACTTATGCTTGAAGCGTATTACACTGTTGACGAATTTTTCAACGACGTGCACTCTTGAACTGGTTCACTATACCAACCATTTTGAATTATAAAATTGAAATGTATCTTCGACAGCATGTTTGCATTAACTATGTAAGTTATAAGTGCCGACTGTAGACACTTAATAACAAAAAATAACAAAGAAGAATAATTGTATTTATATGTAATTTTGTTGACATGTAAAACTATGTTTGATAAAGGAATAAATGAATGAATGAATGAATGATAGGGATAGCGATAGGGATAGCGATGTCACTACATAGTATAAAACAAAGTCGCTTTCTCTGTCCCTATGTCCCTTTGTATGCTTAAATCTTTGAAACTACGCAACGGATTTTGATGCGGTTTTTTTTAATAGATAGAGTGATTCAAGAGGAAGGTTTATATGTATAATAACATCCATTAAATAGTGGAGAAGTACTGTTATTTTTGAGATTTCTAATGTGATGTCGTAAATAATTACATGCGGGTAGATTATATTTATTTGTCTACCCCGAACATTTATATAAATTAATATCGGGTAGTTTTGTGTTGTTTACATCTCCGGTGACATTTTGCTGGGACGTCAGTCTTCCGCGACCACGGCCAGTGCAACCTGGCCGAAACGTTGGGAAAAAAGGTAAAAATAATGTTAATTAATCGCTTTCGACCTGTATGTGACTTTAAATATGTGTACAAAGCGCGAGAACTTAGTGTTATTTTGATAAGGGATAGGGATAGCGATAGGGATAGCGATAGGGATAGCGATAGCCATAGCGTTAGCGATAGCGATAGCGATAGGGATAGAGATAGGGATACGGATACGGATACGGAAACGGATACGGATACGGATAATATGGGTATCGTTAGAGGGATACGGATAATCGGTCGGCGGTCTCTTACAATCAAAGTGCTCTAAGACGATCGTTGTTTGCTTGCTTGAAGATTACGTTTGCGATAAGTATAAGCAAAATGTAAAAAATTGTAAGGGATAATAGAAAAAAGTACTTTTTACCCACCGATCATATAGTGTCGAAATACGGGCTATGTGGGATGTTTATAAAGGTTTCCCCAGCGTATATAGAATTACCTACGCTGTGGTCGATGTGTAATATTTCTACAATCATTGCAAGCAAAAGTATTATGTGCAATCGAAATAATCGCAGATAAATATACCAGAGAAACCTAAGGATCCAAATGAAAATCTTAATGAATACTTTTATTACGCGGGCGAAGCCGCGGGTAAAAGCTAGTATATAGAGAAATCTATGAGAGATGTTTTGCAGTACTTTCGTTTGAAGAAAAAGAAACTCTTTAAATAGTTTTGTGGTGGGTTGCCAGTAGTGGCTTTTAAGTTCTAAATTCGAAAATCAAGTACCTATTAGATAACTACACAGCAAAACCAAAATTCAATGACAAATCCAAGTAGAAATCTATAGAACGTCGTTATACATATTCATACGTACTCTATTCTTCAGACAGTTCTACCATTTTATTATTCTAAGCCATAGCGAAGTTGAAAGCCGAAGCAATGTATAAAAGGAAAATCCAACCGATTTTTTGTTGCTACGCATCGTTTTATAGCCTACAACTACTGAACTGAGACGGGTGAAGTCACATATAAAATCTCGACACATAAATATCCCTCGAGAGACCAGCGGCGGCGTTCATGAGATTCTAGGGCTCTTGAGAGCAATCATATGATATAATATTGTGATAAAGTAAGGAATGGCGTCTAGAAGTCTATCATACGGAATATTAGTTTAGGAACGTGACTTTTGTCTTTATACTGAGTTACTTTCAACTTTTAAACTTTCTTTAGGTATGTATGACGGTTTTTCATTAAGGCAGAGCGTGTGAAATTTAAATGATTGACCCTGCGAATGATGAGTTTATGTTTGGGGCGAAAAAACTAGGAAGGTAGGTATATAAGTAGTAACTTTAGAGATGGAAAAAATTGACAGCAACAATGTCATCAATCGAACTATCAATTGAACTACTTTTATGAAATTATTTTTGTTATATGCGGTAGACTTGGTCGCTTTTTACATATTTTAGTCCATAAATCAATAATAAATTTTCTTTTTTTTTCATAATTTTCAAAGCCCCTACAAATAAAACATCTATCTTTTTTTTAAATATGTGGCTAGTGTATTTTCATCTAATTATGTTTGTATTTTTATTTGTTATTTATTCTGTAAGTGAACCCTAATCACGTATTTTATCGGCAGACATAGTGACGCCAAATGAGACAACTCTATGTTACTACACTTTTTTGCGTGGATAGGGAAAACTTGTTTAGTTAAATATTTAGGTACGTATAGATATCGTTTAACGTTCTATAAAGTTTAAATAGTTAAGATACTCGTGATTCAGCTACGAATGAGATGAAAATATTACTTGAATAGACTTATTTATAGACCCTATATCCTGGTCAATATAATTGTACTGAAAATAAACGTCAGTCGTAATTTTACAGCCATAAAACTATTATTGCGTTGTATTCTTTAGACTATCATCAATATAAGCACCTAAATATACATACATATTGACTTTAAGCGTAGGTACAAAATTAATATGCCACGCTACGAAACCTAAACGGGGAATGCTATTTTGTGTAATGATCAAAGGTGCCGCCAAACGGTCATTCCGTGCTAGTGGCATGTCAAGATCCTAGCTGACCCCGGGGGCCGCGAAGTCAACATACGAGTGACATACAACCCTATTTAAACCTACAATATAACATCTAAAGGATATCGTCCACATATTGTTAATTTCATCTACATATTGTGCGTCTTGCTCGTCCTTACCTGGAGCTGTATACTTAAGCGCGAACGAGACAGACGATAACTAAATTACATCATTCAGATATATAGTTCATGTACGTTTATTTAAATTGGCCTATTGAATAAACGAGGATTACAAAAGTCGATAAATAAGCTAGGACAATATATTATATTGGGAGCAATGGAAATAGTGCGTACTAAAGTAATTTAACTGTTAATTATATCAATAATACAAAATTTTAATTAGGTACCTAATGAAATTTAATATTAATTGATGAACTGGCAGATAATTATGCACAAATGAAATTGAATATAGTTAATAACAGCGCTGCGTAATTACGTAACTAAACATAAAAGCAATATTTTTTAACTCTTTAAAATTTTGCTCATAAAACCAATTTATTTAAAAATAATTAATTATTTGCGCACTTAGTCAAATAATAATAACTTTCTAGAGATATGATTACAAACTTAATACCTATGTCAAACATTTGACATCTACATGAAATCCTGATACCTACAAAATGAATCGTGATCGTTGTAATTTAAACCAAGGCTCGACATAGTCGTCAATCTCTTAGGCCCACTTGCACCAACCACTTAACTCAGGGTTAGTGGGCTGTCAACTGTCAAATTCCATATAAAATCGTAACCCTCGGCTTAACCCTCCATTTTCGTCGTTGCAAGTGTCCTTTACACATTTATTTTATGTCCTACTCCTTTGTAACAAGTCAAAAGTAAATACTTTTGTTCGACATCGAACACAAAACGATGCCAAAGGATGTCACCAAGTGTAACTACAATACGAGTATAAGGCCACTTTCCCCGATGCCACGGAATTCGATTTCCTCCAGGAAATTGACAGTAGCGTCGCCAGTCGCCACTAATCTTAAAGAAGTCTCAACTTAGAAAAATCTCGACGAGGTTCCTGGGATATATTATGTCACGTCTTGCACACGTCTTATTCGTTGCTTTGTTCAAGAAATGCTGCATTCGTTGCTTTGTGCATGCGAGTTGCTGACATTTTTTTCCCTACTTGTACCTACTGCTGAATTTATAGCATGTAGGTACATGGGGGGCAAGAACCATACCGTTCTACCCTGGGGATGGTCAGAGGGCGCTACGAGTCCTTGTATAGATTACTCATATGAGAGATAATTTCGACCTCAACAGCTGTGACCTAGGTGGCCGAGCGAAAATAGGCATCTGCCGCGATTGCAGGGTACGCTGGTTCGATTCCAGCCTCAGGCACTGGAGGCCTTGGTCACTTTTTCTTTCATATGTGTAATTTATTTCGGTTTTAATGTAGGTACCTATCTTTAAAGCTTTGAAGCGAGGTATGCCAACAAAAGTGTAGTTAACACTTATGTAGCGACGTTTATAGATGTTGCTCGCTTGAAAGGTTAAGTTGCAAAGGATTAAATCATTGAAATATTACAAGGTACAGCGGGGAAAATCCCGTCTGGGGGTCAATTGTAATTGATCCATTTTTTCCATTATTACATTATTAAGTTGAGTTTCACGTGTATCCACTGGACACGCGTGCCATATATTACGAGTGGACACTCTAATTAATAATGCAAACATTGTAAAACATAGACCCCCAGTCGAAATTGTCCCACTGTACCTTAAAACACGACTGCAGTTATAAGTGCCCTGACAAGATGGATTTTTTTTTGATATGATATGTAACTAAGTGTTGTTGTTAGTTGGATCATAAACAGCAAATACAAAAGTTTATGCTTGTTAAGGATTGTGACTGTACCTGGATATTTGCCTTCAATTGCAGGTTTCCCACCTTCACGGAATGTTTCCCACCTAAAACAGGTCTCACTCTTAAATTTGAGTAGTCTAAAAATAACCCGTCCTCGTATTGAAGCATACTATTGACAGATGTAGACGCAATAGACAAACACTTATTCGCAAATTGGTTAACCTCAAATGTTTGAATAGGGCTCCTTAGACAGCGACTTTAGATTACTTTAACTAGTTTCGTCCATGTTTTCCTGTGTCGAATGAGGAAGTAGAATGTTTATCTACTTAGTGGCTGTTGTGTTTTATTTGTTGACTATTGTTTGTCTTTTTTTAGACTCAAAGGAAGAAAACACTGAAAATGACATTTATTTCCACGTGTTATTTTTTTTTAAGTCAAGCCATGTAGTTTTTGCCAAGTCATGTCGTAATATCAACTTTTTCAAATAAATCATAACCCGGTTATTTACAGTACGAAAATAATGTTTTGTTCTCCCAACTTACGATTCTTATAAAATATGTAACAGTGATTTTTCCGTTTCTAAAAATATTTCAAAACTTAATTCAGGTTCAGAGCGGACGCGACAATTTATTACACTGATCCTGGCAGGAAGACAGTGAAATTGATTCAGTATCTTAGACTTCGTCTTATTTTTTCAAGTTTTCCTTTTCCTTAACAACGTGACGAGAATGTTTTACAATTTCTCTTCGGGATAACGATGCTACTAAATTGACATTGTGTTTTTTAAATGAATCAGAAAAAGTGAAGTATCATTAAATTTAGTATTGTTTGTTTCAGGTACAAGAGTGAATGAACAGGAGCTGATGAAGGGTTGAAAAATTAATAAAGATTTGTAGATAAACTAAACACAAGATGGAAATTTGAAACGCGCTGTCAAGAGGAAAGACGAGTGGATAAACGCCAATGAAACTATAGATACTAGTGCTGCGCATGTGATCTAAATGCCTTATTCAAGAGAATTGTGCGCTGCTGAGAGCAGGCGCCGACTATGTTCGACTCGACCAAAGGCGCCTTGCTCGTAGCGCCGTCTCTCGTCAACAGTTCCTGCTGGTTCAACGGCAAAGGCTGGCCCACCACTTTTCCTGCTCCAGTTGATATAATCAAAGCTTTTTTCATATTCGCTCTATCCATGGGCATAGTTTTCGCAAACCTAGTTCTTATCTGCGTGCTTAGCAATCGAAGATATATTAAGTATATTGAAAACCAGGTAATTAATTATTTGTGCAATTATGTTTATAGCCTTAAATTGTGAAATCACTTTTTAAAATAGAATATCTTTCAGCCGAGGTATTTGCTGACATCCTTGGCACTCAACGACTTGTTCACGGGAATCTTGGTGGCTCCCGTGGCTCTACTCCCAGCGCTTTACAAGTGTTGGCCCTACGGCGAAATCTTCTGTCAAATACAGGTAAAAACTCAATTTAAAAACGCTCCCTCGTTATTAGACCCTACTCATAGTGTTGTGTTCCTGCCGGTGAGTAAGGCTGCCAGAGCTCAACGAGGGTGCGGTGTGCTGATGACGGGAGGACTTACGGAACTAACTTGTTCCGTCTATTGTCCTTTGAGTCGTCGGCAACCCGAACCCTCCTTGGAACTTGTACACTCCTGTTTGCTGTTAACACAGCAAAAGGGAGTGTACAAGTTTCTAATGTGGTGGCAACGCGCATGTGACACTGTTTGAGTTGCAGGCGTCCATAGGTTACGGTGACCGCTTTACATCAGGCGGACCGTATACTTGTTTGCCACCGACGTAGTATAAAAAAAAAAAATTAAGATTTTGTGGATTTGATTGAACTGAGAAATCAAATCGAAAAGGCGTGTTGAAAGCGGAAAAATAATTTTCCCATCAAATTTTGAGAGAGTTGCTTAATCCATTAAAAGCAAGGTAGAGGCTACGGTGTCCTTAAGAAAACTTTATTTAAACAAGAGACTAAGAGAAAATGAGTAAAGTTGCTACTCTGAAACAGAAAAAAAGTTTTCAAATGAAGAGGCGAAGTTAAACGGTAATCGGATACTAAGGACAGTATTCAGTAGCGTGACTTTTTTATTACATTTTCTGCTTATTATGTTTCAAACTTCCGCAGACTTGTTAAGGGTGTGTTTGTGGGTACTTGTGATAAAATCGATTATTACGCTTGGGTACTTAAACTTGAGAGTATCGGAATATAATAAATAGAAAGTTCAAAGTTTAAGCAATTTATCTTAATAGCTTTTGAAGATACGGAAGCATTTCAAGTTTTTGAAGAGTAATTATTAGGGGTGTCGGTGCTGATCCGCAAACAATAAAGTTGGTGGAACTTGCGATGGCGGGTGCGCTGTCGTCTAACTAGTGATGTGGCGTGGGGTGGGCTCACTACAAGAGCTTCGAGACAATAGTTGTGTGTTGTATCGTTCTCAGTCTTTTCTCCGTTTTGTATGAAAATAGTTTTCGTTCAAGCATATTCATCTTAGACTTAGTAAACGAATAAAGAATATTCTCGAACATTGATTCTATTTAATGATGCTTTTATGCTGTATACAGCAGGAAAACCAGTATTATTGTTCGTCATTAATGTAAAATAACATATTCCAACAGTCGTTTGTACTGTGGGTACTTCTAGTGTAATTCTAAAAAAATTCAGTAAGCCTTTGCTTTATGGGATATTCAACAGGGCACATGTTTTGGAAGCAAAGCTAATCAGATCTTAACTAGGTGATTATAGCCAAATGGCGGTTTGGCTACATTAACCTATTATACGTGATTTAATCCGTTTCCATAGTTTATGAATTGTAAATTCATTATACGCGATTTAATCAGTTTCCTTAGTTTTATTTCATGAGTAACTATCGCGGTAACCGAAGACAATATTGTACATTAACCTATGTTCATTCAAAATTGAGAATTCCTTTGAGACGGGAATTGTCTCATTTGAGAAGTATTGTCACGTCACTAGTCTCGCGCTATCGTGTAATGGTACACGGTGACCGAGCAGAAACTCGCTCAAACTCCAGCGACCAACTTATGCCTTCCTGTCGACCCACTGACTAGCGATTCCGTTTTATTGTACTTTCGGGCTTTACAGCTTGTTTAATTATGTCATTGCTTACGACACAGTTACAATGAATAACAATAGTTTATTCACCACACCAACTGGTAAAGGCTCTCTTTGCTATTCGAAAACGGATAACAAAATTGCATTTTATCCACAAGAGTGCAAAGTAATTTCACACAAATTTGAACTTGATGTCTGATACATAGAAACGAATTTACCATTAGGAAATTGGCTTTAATTAAATAGAATCCGACATAGAATAGTATGATATATGACAATCAGAATTAGACAGTTACAATTGTACATTTGAAAGGATGGAAGAAAGGAGTTTATGCGTCAATGTCTAAAGATGGATGTTAGATTTTAGCTATAAAATGGTAATGTTGAATCATAAATATTGAATAAATTGATGGTTTTGCTTTAGTTTGATGTTAAGTTATTGTAAGTATCTTGTTCGTGTTGGTGTGGTGAAAAATTTTGAGTTTCACTCGGTGGCAAAGCGCTCAAGATTGGCTGCGCTTGCGGTTCAATTTTGGAATCTTTCGCTTGCTTGGGTATCAATAGTGGCACGTGCGATTAAACAACTTAAAAGGGGGCAACGCCTCCTTAAACAAATAACTATTAACTTACCATTTCCGCCGCTGTCGCTACTCTCAGGATTTCACACTTTTTGAAGTTTAATGCCCGCAACTCGTTCCGGTCGAATGTACTATATTTATTACAAATACAACGCAACTCGATAGTACAAAATTCGGGAATAATAATTTTACTGTAAATGATCAAGTTCAATGATAAGTGACATTGACATAATAATTGTAATTCTTCTTCATTTGGCCAGAATTTTCATTATAAATGAAAATGACAAGACTCTTTACCTATTGCACCTTTAACCGTCTATGACAAGGACACCTTCTTGACAGCGAGGTTTTATTGACAAGATAATAATGAGTTTCATATGAGATTTTATGACATGATCACTAAGAATTAATTGTTATTTAATCCGCGACTGATATTCTGATGCTGATTTACATAAAAATGTACTTTTTTAATGTTGACAGGCTTTATTGAGAGGAGCAGTAAGCCAACAGAGTGCTGTCATATTAGTCTGTATGGCTATCGACAGATACCTGTTTTTGCTTCACCCAAATACCTACCAAAAGCATTCCAGTAAAAAGGTAAGTTGATTCCTATTTGCGTTAGTAACAGTAGTGTTATAATGAATTACTATGATTAGGATCCTAGTTGATTACCTACTAAATTCTGTTAATACGGTTGTTAATCTTTACGGTACCACAAAGAAAGCGGGCGCGGCTGCAGAGGCTGCAGAGACACATAAAAGACGCAAATACGGAGGTCTCGACGCCAATTACAACTTTGTTGCTTTTGGCGTCGAGGCCCTCGGTCCGTGGGGCCCGGGCGCCCAGATTTTATACAAGGACTTGGCGAAGCGGCTGACTGATTCTACGGGGGACAAAAGAGCTGGCAGCTTCCTCGCTCAACGTATAAGTATTGCAATTCAGCGAGGAAATGCTGCCAGCATCTTGGGCACTATGCCTCAGGGGCCCTCTTTAGACTAAGATTTTTAGTTTTGCCTAGTTTATGATATTTATTGCATGGAATGTTTGTTTAAGTGTTATTAATTAATACATTTTTACCCGTCTTATAAATTATGAATAATATGATAAATTATCCTAATAAGTATCCTAATTTGTTTTCGCATTATTGTGTAATTCTATAAAATATTGAAAATGTCAATACTTCATAAACACTAACATTTTCTTTTGGAGTATCAAATAACAAAGTATAACGTTTAAAAATCGCTTTAGGCGATATAATTACGGTTAGGTACAACCTCGTTAAGCTATCTCGCGATATTCTCTGTAAAATCGGAGCCTAAAAAGAAAACACTGAAAATTGTTCATTATTTTGTACAAATTCGTCTTTTGGTGCCTGAATAGCATTATGTCGTCCAAAAACATAAAAACCAACAACACGTTTTCTGTGTAAATCGCCCGTCTCAAGCAAGGCTTTGGCATCTAAACACCTTTCTTATTTTAGAAGGTATTTCCACCACAAAGTTTTCAGGCTCTTTGCATTGTGAGGAAGCTGGCTTAGGTTCTGTAAAGTTTCTTTGTGAGACCACTTTGTGAACGTCTAAACACATTCATAACTTGTGGACTTTGAAACAAATCTACAGAGAAATTTACCGACATTTGGAAAGTTTGGAAAGTCAGTCGTAATTTATTTGAGTCCACCGCTTGCAATGTATATGTTTGTAATGATACAAACAAGACAGAACATAGAAAATGGTGACCGCATATAAAAGATTCATCTAAGTATTGCATTACACTGTTTCAGTAAAGTAACACACCTATACTTATTATGTTTGCAATTCTTCAAAAGCGTATATGTGGTTTTTCTTTTCATTACGACAAAGAGTCCCTCAGCTCAGTTTCATTGTCGCGTATGTTATTTCAAGATTAAAGTAATGTTGTTTTTTGTGTATGGTTTAAAGAAGTCAAAATCCGTTACTTGGTTTAACAATATCTGTAGCTATTATTCAAAAGTGCGTTATATTAACTTTTTCAGTACAGATGGTGTTTTTTTACGCACTAGTGCGAGAAGTGGTTCATTATACGCCAGGTCGAAACTTCGGAGGCTCATCTGTACTGAAAAACGTCGTACGATACACGTGCGAAAAGGAAATTCGTAACTCGTGTCGATTTAAAACACTCCCTTCGGTCGTGTTTTAATTTATCGCCACTCGTTTCGAACTTCCTTTTTTACGCACTTGTATCGTAATGTACTATTTTTTTGTTTCAGGGTTGCGTGTTAGTTATAAGCATTACGTGGATCCTGTCCGTATCACTCTTCGCTAGTATGGTGCTACCTCGCTCCGGGTACTATTTCAACTCCACGGGGCTTATGGCCTGTGATGTTTTCCACAGTAGAGTAGCGTTCAGGTACATTTTAACTCTTTTGTATCGACGTAACTTTATACGCTTTTTTGTTGATTGTATAGTTTTCTTTAAGAAGGCACCATTACATAGCGAAACGTCACAATCGGTTGCAAGCTTCCCTTGTCAGCTATGTGGCAAAGTATGTCGCTCTCGCATAGGTCTGTTTAGCCACCAAAAGCGATGCCTAGCGGACATTGCACCATAAATCGTCTGAAACAGATGCTAAGGCCAGTATATTTGTATAGTTTTCTTATAAATATCATGCATATTGCCACAAAACTACTTTTATCTAAAAGAGGCCGGGAATTCAATTTCGGAAAGCATATCATGCATTCACAAAAACTGGATCTCTGTCGCTAGTTTATCCGCTCGGTCAACAAAAACAAAATCTGACTGCGGTAAGGGTCTTTTGCGTAGTTGCTATTTTTTGCGAGCAAAATAAACATTATTCCTCACCATATTAGGTCTTGTGTTTAAGTGAAATAGGGACGCCAAGCGCTAAGATCATACTACATTGACCCGTCATTTCCTATCTGTATCTGTTGAGCATACCTATTTAAGGATGACCTTTGCTAGACCGGGCCATTTTCTATGGGAGGCACCGACCATTTAAAAAAAATATGTGTGGGATCGGATGCCTTAGCTTGGTCCGCCACGGTCTAGAAAGAGGTATCTTTTGTACTCCGGGCAGAGGGCACAGTGATGGCAGGTGATTGATCAACCGTTTGATAGGTTAGCAATATAAATTTACATATGCTATTAGCTATTATTTACGTATGCTTTAGGGAGTGGCGGATTCTCTAAATTCTTTGTAGCTTACTTAGCTCCTACTTTCTGCATATTAAGCAATAAAGAAGTGTTTTTTTTGTAGAATCCTGTCGTGCTGCGCCTACTATTTCCCGACGACCATGGCGCTGATGTACTGCTACGGGTCCGGGTTCCATGTGAGCAAGAACCGGAGCAAGTGCGTTCCGGACCCGGTTAGGCCCAACGGGATCCCGCCGCCGTGCACAAAGAGCGCTCTGGACAGTCATGAAGCAGTCACAGTGGTAAGATTACGTATAAATCAGGCAAGACATAGACTAACATACATAAGTAATAATTACATTCATACTTATACCTACACTCAGTTCAACCTTACTTGTCCAATCATGTAAACAAACACTGCTGGAAAACATTATCTCACTTTTCTCTGGAATTGCACATTAACCGTCACTAAAAATGTTATTATACACTTAAATAAACTCACAAAGTATTGAAATCAATAAAAAAACCACTGAAAAATATCATTTCTAAAACGATTTTCATCAATAATTGTAATTACGAACGGATGACATCAAAAACTCCTTACATTACATTACATTAGATTGTCTATGAGTCGTAATGTTGGGATGACAACTTATCGTTATGAACGATCGATATTAACGTTTGAGTTTGTATAGCTTGGAAAAAATGCGTTGATATAATTACAATAATTTATCAGATTTATTAACCGACTTCTTTACGTTTTATTTCCTACCTCTTTACAATAAATATTTTACTATCAGTATATTTTTTGTTGTATTAATGTTAATGTTAGGTATTATGAAATGAATACTGTACTAGCCTTTTCCATAGGATTGTTGCAAATGTGACGAAACCTAATTAAATTTTGATTTTTACATAGATGTTGTGTGACGTAAAATTGAAAATCCTCTGATGACATTAGCAGCGTTTATTTACAAATTATCGTTAATACATAATTTTATCGACATTTCCAATCACTAGTAATTGTCTTTGATCATATTTGACGTTTCGTTTGTTTACATGATAGGACAAGTAAAGATGAACCGACTGTATACCTAACTCAACACTATTTAGGTGACATCGTGACCTTAAACAGATAAAATTGCAAAAACTGGCACTGGAACTTGAGCAGTTTCATGTGTTCAGGCTAGCCCTTTTGGGAATAAAATCGTGGGTTTAGGTACGTATCTTCGTTAAGTCGACTGGCCTTGTCCCGGATGCGGCGGTTTGCCCAGACATTTGAAAGTATACTGGTCGGATTTAGACTATTATTCTGTCTATCGGATTGAGACTAGCTGCCGTACCGTGGACCTTTCGCGAATATCGAAGTTCTCAGTAGGCCCTTTTTATCGCTGCCGAAAAATGACGAAAACGGGAGAGTAACTTCGAGACTTGCCTTCAATTCTGCTGCAGTACCTAATGCTGTCGAACGCATTTCTGCAGGAAAGGTCAAGACAATAATTTTAGGTACTCATATTAGATATTACATTATACGTACGACGATAGGAACCAATATCACATAATGTCTCTGAAAGTTTTGCAAAGCAAAAAGAGCGACAATTTTTGTAGCAGTAAATGTTTTTTTCATAAGGCAAATTGCATCAATAAACAGAATACGACCCTCTATTGTTCCATTTTCCTGCCTTTTTGCTTTTCTTTGGAGTACCCAATTTCGTTGCCAATGTTGGTTAATTTAGGTAAAATGAAGCAAAATTTTACTTATACATACTTTTGTAAATATTGAAGGATATTTAACTGTGCTCTTAAGTGTAATTCCTACATCAAAACGATTTGGAAACGATGATAATTGTTCAGCACGTATAAAATCCCCTTCAGGGTTATTACTAGAGCCCGTAACTTTCATGCCGATGACATCAATTTGACGTCACGCTGCATATAGGATGATTCAAATAGTTTTGTTGTAATAATTAATCATTATTCATTAATCAATTCTTATCATTAACAAAATTACTTCAAAAGTAGGCTATTCATACGTGGAATAATTAATACCTAATTGATACGTGAAACGAAAAGGAAACAATTTGTTTCGTTTTAATAATCTATTGAATTAAGGCCGGAGCGGCTCACTCCGCGATTCTATCGCCGTGCTACAAGTACATGCCGGCGGCCGCGAGTTCGCGGCCTACTCAGGGGTGGCGCGCGTTCTCACGGAATGAACGTTCGCACTTTCTATTGTTACTTTACCTCGTGAGGTTTTTGTAAGCGATGTCCGCGTGTGGAATGCTAATAATATTTAGTTAAATATACATATTGGATTAAATAAATACCATAGGACATTTTTAAAAACACTGATCTACTACTGATTAAGTCCCACGGAAAAGTTCAATAAGGCTTGTGATGTTGGAACTTGAACAAAAATATATAAATACAGTATATATACCTAGAAAGTACCCAAGACTTGAATATAATAGTATAACATTTTATGTGAGTATTAATTCGTTTGAAACCATTGATAACCCTATCACCGGACGCCGCGCACGAGCGGTTCGTTTCTTTGTAAGAATTTGTAGGTATTTAAAAAGGCGGCATTTCGTGAACATCAAAGCAGTGAGCCTTCTGTACTTGTACTATTATATATTCTGTGATTAAGGTAACAAACATATTATTTAATAAAATGAATGTAAAAGAATAAACCAATAAATTAATTTACTTTTCACGTATCAATTATTTCACGTATGAATAGATTAGTTTTGAAGTCATGATTAAAGTGATTGATGAATAATGGTTAATTATTAAATAAAAATCTTGAATCATCCTATATGCAGCGTGACGTCAAATTTATGTCATCGGCATGAAAGTAATACGGGCCCTGGTTATTACACACAAATATACAACATATGTAAGAGGACAAAATGTTTTAGTCCGGTAATATTTGTAAACTGCGATCAAACATATTAATTTTTTTTATTGCAGATCCAAGCACCAGCCAGACCTCACAGTGTCAGCACATCTCGAACCATGGCCGCCATGTCTCTAGGATTCATTGTAATGGTCACCCCCGCGACCATACAAGAGGTCGTAGCAGCATGTACTGGTTGCAAGGTATGTTGTACTCAGTACAAGATATTTACTAGTTACAGAGACATGTCCCGCGAGATAACCCCAATTTAGGCTGCCACGAATTTCCTTTCCCATGTCAACCTTTGAGTAATCTAATCATAAATCAATTTGTGTACCTACCTATGCCGTAAAGAGTAAATAAAGCTTTTAAAAAGTCAAGGCGTTTTTGTCGTACCTAGCTCATAAAATGTTTTTTCTACTCCCGTACTGTTATTCGTGAGTTACAAGGTCGTGCATAGAACTTTAAAACCCTACATAAAAGATGTCAGGACAAGTCTATCTAGTCTATACCCTGAAAACATTTAGTAGCAGTAGCACGATATAGCTGTTACAGTTCAGTAAATACATTGCTACCAACTTAACAAACCAATTCGCAGAGTCGAGACTCCTTCGTTTTCTGCTGCGTTCATTGGCGACGCGTCGAATCGCATTCAAATGTATGAGAGCTCGATTCAACTCGGCTCGATTCGTCTTAGTGGCCAGGCTTCAAAAGAACCATACCATAGACAGTTTTATTTTCATGTTTGCACTCAAACTGCATATTCAAAATGGTAGGCGGTCCACTAGATAACTAAGATGACTGAAAGTAGGTATTTTTTGATTTATAATTTTCTTTCAAAATAAGTGCTTGGTCGTAGAAAAAGTATTGTATGCAACGGTGTTTAACTGAGTCAAAAAATGCTCGTGGCGTCTTTATTAACAATTTTCGGCTTCGCCTCAAATTGTTACCCACGCCACTCACCTTTTTTGACCTCTTTTAACCACCAGTTGCATAAAATACTATAAATTAATTTGAATGATGAATTTTAATATCGTATTTTGCTACGTCATCGAGTATTTTTTTTATTTGTAAAAGTAACTTAATTATTTCCAAAGTATTAATTTATTTATATTTCTTAACGCAGGTTCCGCCAACGCTAGACTTCATTGTGACTTGGCTGGCTCTTAGCAACAGCTTTTGGAATCCCTTCTTGTACTGGCTTTTGAACAGTCACTTCAGAAGAATCAGCAACGAGTTACTTCAGTATTATGTAAGTATAAGTCCTAGCATTGGCCACTCTCTTATTCGCCACATGGCCTATTAGTAGTATAAATAAATGCAAGTTATCTTTAAAACTTTTCTTAAGACTAATTATAAAACTTATCAAATACGCTTGTCTTAGATAAAAGTTCTGTCATTATTTACCTACCCATAATTTCTTAAACTAATAAAATCTATCTCTTTGACAAATTCATGTTTGACAAAAATATTAATTGCATTTTGTTTTGTCACAGTTTTGCTGCCGAAGATCAAAATCTTTCGGAAACTATGATAAACCAACGGGATGTTGCGGCTCCCCAATCACATCCGATGGCCGACATTCGAAGGGAGAGTTTGAAGGAGTAGGCGAAAAATATTGGGGTGAAATACTAGAACGCACGGTGTCATCCACATCTCTGCATGCTATTCAAAAAGCGTGTCATAGAGATCATGTGCGGTGCACAGGATCTTTCAAAGGGTGCCCAAGTAGTGTTTGTAAACATGACCCGAGATATTTTGATGTCTGTGGGCCTACAGATTACAGACAATTTGATAGATCAGCTTTTCAAATCGAATCATGCTCAAGACAATGTAGACTTAAGAATTCCGACATCTGCCTCTTTAGACCAGCATCAGAACTTGAATGTGGCAGGTCTCGATCAAATTTAAGTTTAGATGAAGGAAATTTCAACAAAACATGCAATGGAAGGCACCCAGAATTGTGAGAGTTCCGACAATGCCCGGTCTTCGGGCACAGGAGTAACAGTATAGGAGTATACCCAGGGATAGATCACTTTAATTCAAACATAAAGTGGAAGTTTGATGATTCTCCTGATGTTGATGACGATATGCAGACTTTGGAGCAAAATTTGGATAGGATACGAAGTGTTAGTCACGATAGAAGCTTTAATACATTCGGTGTAAAAGAAGAAGATCACATGTTGGAAGTAGAAGTAAACGATGTCGTCGACAACGATTCCGATGAAAATAGGGACTACAACAGTTCGCGTGAAATGTCTGACGAAAAGAGTGATTACAGTGTTACTAATAAGTTTTCGCGCACTTCATCTCTCTCCAACAGAGAGCTCGATGTCATAAAGGAGAGCTCGAGAAGCTCTAGTGACACTGAAGTGACGTTAACACGATGACTCCCGCGGGTGACTTTCGACAGGGCGGTGAATGTAGTTCACTTACAGGCAACTGTTGAGAGACCTAAATCTAAGCGCAATCTGTTGATAAAAAGATATACGTAGTAGCTCGAATAGATAGAATTGTTGTAGTTTTAAATTTGTGGACCATTAGATTCAGGTCTGATTTGTGTATTTAAATTGCTGAATTTGCTATTCAGAACGTTGTACATATAATGGAAGTATCAGTATTATATAAGATTTCATGTATAGAAGGACATTTTGTATTTTTTACTTTTTGTAATAGTAATTTAATAGTAGATTATGATTTTGTTACTATATAAATTAATTATAACTTGAAATAAAAACGGATTGTGATGTCAGATATTCTAGTCATTAACTTTGTTAATTAGACAAAATGTAATAACTATGAGTAGGAAATGTTTTAAAATATTATTTAAGACTATGAGTACTATGTTAATTTATCTTTCTCCATTAAGCTTGTACATATACAATAAGACTGTTTGAACGTAATTTCTATATTCAGAATCGCACAATTATACTTTTCTTCTATATATGAATAATCGTGAATAAATTATTTATGTCTACCTAAATGTTAAACTGGCGAAGGAGAGAAATAAATCATTTGTATTAAAGGAACTGTGTTTTATTATTGAAATTCCTGTAATTTAATACGAAGCGTCACAGCAAACGACGCAGAAACTAATTAATAGGGAAGTGGACATCAACACAATGCGAGGCAAAAAATAAGAGGACGAAAAAAGCGGCTTAAAGTTTTTTCTCACTGAATCTTAACATTCCACCAACTTTCACAAATTAAATTTATTTTCTTAGTATTTAAAACTGAATTATCAACTCATATAATTTTAAAACAAAAACTTTTTAAGGCGTTTGTCTACTTAGGTATAAATTAATAGTTTAAAAAACACTATAAAACACGCTTTTATAAATGCACGTAAAAGCCAAAAATAAATTATGGATCGTTCAAGTTGTCTCTATTTGTGAGCTGAAGTTTAAAAACTATGTGCTTTTAATTATAATATTTGATTGTAAAAGCGTGGGGCGCTGGAACAGGAAAGACTTTTTGTATAACTTGCTGATAAATCAAATTATACTATGCTACGGGAAGGAGGTTACACAGATTGACGCGCTAACTGGAGTTGCAGCATGACTAGTAGGTTCTACATTAAACAGTCAAATCAATTAAAAGTCAGTGTTCAAAGTAGGTACCAGTTTGTCGAACTCAGACAAAATATGCGCTAGTAGCGAGGAGAGTCGACAGTCACCGACACTTAGAACGCCGCTTTTTTCCGGTAATCAAAGTACAAAAGGGGAAAGTGTCTACAGTGACAGGATGCAGAGTTCTTGTTCGTGGACGAGATATCTTTGGTTCTTTTTGGTAACCCTTAGGCGGCATATGTAAACGTTATGTTCTTATGCAACTTCATTCGCCAGGAAGTTCGGATTAGTATTTGTTTACAAGAAAGTCTTTCCTGTTCCAGCGCCCCACGCTTTTACAATCAAATATTATAATTAAAAGCACATAGTTTTTAAACTTCAGCTCACAAATAGAGACAACTTGAACGATCCATAATTTATTTTTGGCTTTTACGTGCATTTATAAAAGCGTGTTTTATAGTGTTTTTTAAACTATTAATTTATTTTATACTTTTTAGTCATTAATAATGAAATACTTTTAACATTAATACATAAATTTATTTCAAGTAGGCGGATTTTACATGCCATTTGTGGCTTAACGTGTACTTATTGCTAATTGCTACTTAATAATAACCAGCGGCTACCTTCTTATTACGGTATTATCATAAAAATGTTTATACCTAGTAAGTTATCCGTAAAAGATAGACCCCCTTTATTTGCTCTTAAGGGTCACAGGAAAACCATTACCCAACTTATTTTAAATACAACGTTGATCTTTCTTTTATGCGGATGGCTTCGCCCCCCGGCCCTTTGTTTGCTCTTAAAGGTCACAAGAAAACGCTAACCCAACTTATCTTAAATACTACGTTGATCTTTATTTCATGCGGGGGGCTTCGCCCCCCGAGCCCCACTTTGTTTGCTCTTAAAGGTCACAAGAAAACGCTAAACCAATTTATTCTAAATAATACGTTGATCTTTCTTTCATGCGGGGGGCTTCGCCCCTCGAGCCCCCCTTTGTTTGCTCTTAAAGGTCACAAGAAAACGCTAACCCAACTTATTTTAAATACAACGTTGATCTTTCTTTTATGCGGGGGGCTTCGCCCCCCGAGCCCCCCTTTGTTTACTCTAAAAGGTCACAAGAAAACGCTTACCCAACTTATTTTAAATACTACGTTAATCTTTCTTTTATGCGGGGGGCTTCGCCCTCCGAGCCCCCCTTTGTTTGCTCTTAAAGGTCACAAGAAAACGCTACCCCAACTTATTTTAAATACTACGTTAATCTTTATTTTATGCGGGGGGCTTTGCCCCCCGAGCCCCCCTTTGTTTGTTCTTAAAGGTCACAAGAAAACGCTAACCCAACTTATTTTAAATACTAAGTTAATCTTTCTTTTATGCGGGGGGCTTCGCCCCCCGAGCCCCCCTTTGTTTGCTCTAAAGGGTCACAAGAAAACGCTAACCCAAATTATCTTAAATACTACGTTGATCTTTATTTCATGCGGGGGGCTTCGCCCCCCGAGCCCCCCTTTGTTTGCTCTTAAAGGTCACAAGAAAACGCTAACCCAACTGATCTTAAATACTACGTTGATCTTTCTTTCATGCGGGGGGCTTCGCCCCCCGAGCCCCCTTTGTTTGCCCTTAAAGGTCACAAGAAAACGCTAACCCAACTTATCTTAAATACTACGTTGATCTTTCTTTTATGCGGATGGCTTCGCCCCCCGAGCCCCCTTTGTTTGCTCTGAAAGGTCACAAGAAAACGCTAACCCAACTTATTCTAAATACTACGTTGATCTTTCTTTCATGCGGGGGCTTCGCCCCCCGAGCCCCCCTTTGTTTGCTCTTAAAGGTCACAAGAAAACGCTAACCCAACTTATCTTAAATACTACGTTGATCTTTATTTCATGCGGGGGGCTTCGCCCCCCGAGCCCCACTTTGTTTGCTCTTAAAGGTCACAAGAAAACGCTAAACCAATTTATTCTAAATACTACGTTGATCTTTCTTTCATGCGGGGGCTTCGCCCCCGAGCCCCCTTTGTTTGCTCTTAAAGGTCACACGAAAACGCTAACCCAACTTATTTTAAATACAACGTTGATCTTTCATTTATGCGGGGACTTCGCCCCCCGAGCCCCCTTTGTTTGCTCTTAAAGGTCACAAGAAAACCTTAACCCAACTTATTTTAAATACAACGTTGATCTTTCTTTTATGCGGGGGGCTTCGCCCCCCGAGCCCCCCTTTGTTTACTCTAAAAGGTCACAAGAAAACGCTTACCCAACTTATTTTAAATACTACGTTAATCTTTCTTTTATGCGGGGGGCTTCGCCCTCCGAGCCCCCTTTGTTTGCTCTTAAAGGTCACAAGAAAACGCTACCCCAACTTATTTTAAATACTACGTTAATCTTTATTTTATGCGGGGGGCTTTGCCCCCGAGCCCCCCTTTGTTTGTTCTTAAAGGTCACAAGAAAACGCTAACCCAACTTATTTTAAATACTAAGTTAATCTTTCTTTTATGCGGGGGGCTTCGCCCCCCGAGCCCCCCTTTGTTTGCTCTAAAAGGTCACAAGAAAACGCTAACCCAAATTATCTTAAATACTACGTTGATCTTTATTTCATGCGGGGGGCTTCGCCCCCCGAGCCCCCTTTGTTTGCTCTTAAAGGTCACAAGAAAACGCTAACCCAACTGATCTTAAATACTACGTTGATCTTTCTTTCATGCGGGGGCTTCGCCCCCCGAGCCCCCCTTTGTTTGCCCTTAAAGGTCACAAGAAAACGCTAACCCAACTTATCTTAAATACTACGTTGATCTTTCTTTTATGCGGATGGCTTCGCCCCCCGAGTCCCCCTTTGTTTGCTCTGAAAGGTCACAAGAAAACGCTAACCCAACTTATTCTAAATACTACGTTGATCTTTCTTTCATGCGGGGGCTTCGCCCCCGAGCCCCCTTTGTTTGCTCTTAAAGGTCACAAGAAAACGCTAACCCAACTTATCTTAAATACTACGTTGATCTTTATTTCATGCGGGGGGCTTCGCCCCCCGAGCCCCACTTTGTTTGCTCTTAAAGGTCACAAGAAAACGCTAAACCAATTTATTCTAAATACTACGTTGATCTTTCTTTCATGCGGGGGGCTTCGCCCCCCGAGCCCCCCTTTGTTTGCTCTTAAAGGTCACAAGAAAACGCTAACCCAACTTATTTTAAATACAACGTTGATCTTTCATTTATGCGGGGACTTCGCCCCCCGAGCCCCCTTTGTTTGCTCTTAAAGGTCACAAGAAAACCTTAACCCAACTTATTTTAAATACAACGTTGATCTTTCTTTTATGCGGGGGCTTCGCCCCCCGAGCCCCCCTTTGTTTGCTCTGAAATGTCAAAGAAAACGCTAACCCAACTTATTTTAAATACTACGTTAATCATTCTTTTATGCGAGGGGCTTCGCCCCCCGAGCCCCCCTTTCTTTGCTCTTAAAGGTCACAAGAAAACGCTAACCCAACTGATCTAAAATACTACATTGATCTTTCTTTCATGCGGGGGGCTTCGCCCCCAGAGCCCCCCTTTGTTTGCTCTTAAAGCTCACAAGAAAACGCTAACCCAACTGATCTTAAATACTACGTTGATCTTTCTTTCATATGGGGGGCTTCGCCCCCCGAGCCCCCATTTGTTTGCTCTTAAAGGTCACAAGAAAACGCTAACCCAACTTATTCTAAATACTACGTTGATCTTTCTTTCATGCGGGGGGCTTCGCCCCCCGAGCCCCCCTTTGTTTGCTCTTAAAGGTCACAAGAAAACGCTAACCCAACTTATCTTAAATACTACGTTGATCTTTATTTTATGCGGGGGGCTTCGCCCCCGAGCCCCCCTTTGTTTACTCTGAAAGGTCACAAGAAAACGCTTACCCAACTTATTTAAAATACTACGTTAGTCTTTCTTTTATGCGGGGGGTTTCGCTCTCCGAGCCCCCCTTCGTTTGCTCTTAAAGGTCACAAGAAAACGCTAACCCAACTTATTTTAAATACTACGTTAATCTTTCTTTTATGCGGGGGCTTCGCCCCCCGAGCCCCCTTTGTTTGCTCTTAAAGGTCACAAGAAAACGCTAACCCAACTTATCTTAAATACAACGTTGATCTTTCTTTTATGCGGGGGCTTCGCCCCCCGAGCCCCCCTTTGTTTGCTCTTAAAGGTCACAAGAAAACGCAAATCAACTTATTTTAAATACTACGTTAATCTTTCTTTTATGCGGGGGGCTTCGCCCCCCGAGCCCCTCTTTGTTTGCTCTTAAAGGTCACAAGAAAACGCTAACCCAACTTATCTTAAATACAACGTTGATCTTTCTTTTATGCGGGGGGCTTCGCCTCCCGAGCCCCCCTTTGTTTGCTCTTAAACCTCACAAGAAAACGCTAACCCAACTTATCTTAAATACAACGTTGATCTTTATTTTATGCGGGGGGCTTCGCCCCCCGAGCCCCCCTTTGTTTGCTCTGAAATGTCACAAGAAAACGCTAACCCAACTTATTTTAAATACTACGTTAATCTTTCTTTTATGCGAGGGGCTTCGCCCCCCGAGCCCCCCTTTGTTTGCTCTTAAAGGTCACAAGAAAACGCTAACCCAACTGATCTAAAATACTACATTGATCTTTCTTTCATGCGGGGGCTTCGCCCCCGAGCCCCCTGTGTTTGCTCTTAAAGCTCACAAGAAAACGCTAACCCAACTGATCTTAAATACTACGTTGATCTTTCTTTCATGCGGGGGCTTCGCCCCCGAGCCCCCTTTGTTTGCTCTTATAGGTCACAAGAAAACGCTAACCCAACTTATTCTAAATACTACGTTGATCTTTCTTTCATGCGGGGGGCTTCGCCCCCCGAGCCCCCCCTTTGTTTGCTCTTAAAGGTCACAAGAAAACGCTAACCCAACTTATTCTAAATACTACGTTGATCTTTCTTTCATGCGGGGGGCTTCGCCCCCCGAGCCCCCCTTTGTTTGCTCTTAAAGTTCACAAGAAAACGCTAATCCAACTTATCTTAAATACTACGTTGATCTTTATTTCATGCGGGGGGCTTCGCCCCCCGAGCCCCACTTTGTTTGCTCTTAAAGGTCACAAGAAAACGCTAACCCAACTTATTTTAAATACAACGTTGATCTTTCTTTTATGCGGGGGCTTCGCCCCCCGAGCCCCCCTTTGTTTGCTCTGAAAGGTCGCAAGAAAACGCTAACCCAACTTTTTTTAAATACTGCGTTGATCTTTCTTTCATGCTTCCCCCCTCGAGCCCCCCCCCATTTTTCTGTTCTTATCTTCCGGCACCATCATCAGGCCTTGAAACCTAATCGTAGTCATAGTTCATTACAAGACTTTTCTAAGCAGCCCAAAAACAGCTATGATACGATGTTCCATCATGTAGTTCCAGTTCATATCTTCCGGCTCCATCATCAGACCTTGAAACCTAATCGTAGTCAAAGTTCATTACAAGACTTTTCTAAGAAGCCCAAAAACAGCTATGACACGATGTTCCATCATGTAGTTCCAGCTCATATCTTCCGGCTCCATCATCAGACCTTGAAACCTAATTGTAGTCAAAGTTCATTACAAGACTTTCCTAAGAAGCCCAAAAACAGCTATGATACGATGTTCCATCATGTAGTTCCAGTTCATATCTTCCGGCTCCATCATCAGACCTTGAAACCTAATCGTAGTCAAAGTTCATTACAAGACTTTTCTAAGAAACCCAAAAACAGCTATGATACGATGTTCCATCATGTAGTTCCAGTTCATATCTTTCGGCTTCATCATCAGACCTTGAAACCTAATTGTAGTCAAAGTTCATTACAAGACTTTTCTAAGAAACCCAAAAACGGCTATGATACGATGTTCCATCATGTAGTTCCAGTTCATATCTTCCGACTCCATCATCAGATCAGCTCAACAGTACCATATTATTGTATTGTCATCGGAACTACATATAGCTGCCAATTTTCATTACGCTACGATCCTTGGAAGATGGTTAAATTAGCCTCCGCAGATTCCATTACATAGTTAGTTACATACACGACGACCTAATAAAAGCGTGTTAATAAATAGGTATTGATAGAGAAATATAATTTTCACACCTCATGCTCGACAAAGTCGGATTATATGTCATTAGAACTTCACGGAAAGCATGACATTATATCCCTTGTCAACAACCGTGATATAATGTTGTATGAAAATTCATTATTACACACGGCGCAATAATGTAATTGCCAAATAATTGCACCTTATTGCTATGACGATAAAGTCTAATTTCGTTAAGCCGTAATGCCCGCGGCGGGCATAGCCAACTCGATTTTCAAAAACCGAAGCCGCGAGCGACTCGATTTTCATTTGACGCACGATCTTCATTTGTTGAAATGCTGTCAGAAACGAGTTGTGACAAGTTGCGGCGGTATCATTTTATAGCTCCATTTCAAGAATTTGCTGTTTTTTCTTGTCTCGCATAAGGTGAGAAAAGTAGAGTATATACCTCGGGAATAAACCTGTTTTTGTCTTGGGCGCTTGAATCCCTCACTGCACTCAGGACTCAGTCTTAATTCCCTCGCTTCGCTCGGGAATTAATTCTATAACTCCCTCGCTGCGCTCGGGAGTAAAACTCGGAGTCCTTCGTTACGTTCAGGATTCAATGTCGCGCCCGTGACATAAAACAGTGTTTTATTCCCTTGGTGTATAATCTACTATTACATACATACATACATACATACATACAATCACGCCTGTATCCCATGAAGGGGTAGGCAGAGCACATGAAACTACTCAAGTTTTAGTGCCACTCTTGGCAAATAAGGGGTTGAAAGAAAACGAAACTGTGACATTAGAAATAGAGGTATAATTTATTCGACAAAATGTCAGTGTCATATTAGCAGTAACAATTTGTAGATTTGTAGTATGGAAAAAATGGATCAGTTGCATTGGCCCCCCAGTTGAAATTGCCCCTCTGTACCTTGTCTTCAATTCAAACACATCAGGAAAATATGAAATCAGTGATATTGATTAACATTTGACTTTGTTTTCAAATTTAAACTGAAATCCGATGTCTCGTTTGGTGAAATTGCACAGAACCTAATTGTAAACACATCGGTAGTTCATTTACGAGACCCTCGTGTATTATTATGTTCATTCCGCTTACTAAATATTTTAAACGTTGTTTCACCAATTCGAATTGAGTTTTGCTTGTTTTAAATGTTACTTCTACATATAAATTTCCGAGAAATATTATCCTTATCGATTTATTTGCGCCATCGGAGGGGCTTTTCAATATTAATCTAAACACAGTGGCATTGTAGGCTTGCACTAGATTTGTTTGTAAAAAATGACAGTGAACGGGACAGCTGTTATTAACATTTTATCAGTAACGCTATTTATATTCTAAACCTTACTACAGATGTAGTGCGAAATCTTACGGAAACATACGAACGTGTCATGCTATTTCAGCCAGTCTCAGTATAAGATGTACCTGGTCTCTTGATACTGTTTGAATTGAACTAGCACGTCAAATACGAACGAGGGAAACTCTTTTCGCACTATATATTTTATGTTGTGTGTGTATAGTCATTGCACTCACGGCTCGAAGTGATTTTAAATATGTGTACAAACCGCGAGAATTTAAAGTCTTTCTACTATTATGCTCACGTCATTTATAAAATATTTTGCCAACATAAAAATGCAGCGCAAACTACACATATCAGTTTATCTGTTTTTTATGAGCAAGTCCAGAGATTTTACAGCTTCGAGCGCTGTGTGCGACCGTAAATGGTTTGATGCCGGGTATTCCCGGATTTATCCTGAGGCGCCTTCATCAGTATCTTTATAACCGTAGTTTAGTTTTCAATCAGATACAACATGGTACAAAATTATGTGGCCGATAGCTGGTGAGACTACTACAGTTCTCTGGTAACATAAAATACGTAAGTACCTAGAGAACAAAATAAAATGATTTAAAGGCACCTAGCATTCAAGGATGACATACACCAGATAATTTTCGACGTGTACGACGAGTTTTCGACGACATCGCGCGGCGGTCGGGGTAGTGCAGAGGTAATAACGTTAGCCGCGTAAGATGAGGACCCGGGTTCTATTCCCGGCTCCACCACCAGTGGACTGATTTCTTTTTCCTTGATGTTTGGCATGTGTTAAATTAAATGTATTTCACTTATTCTATAGCCATAAAGACGCTTGACTGATTATTTATATAAAGAAACAAAAAAAATCTTACCTCTTGGTAAGCGTCCAAGTACCTGCCATTAATTTTTTATATTTTAGACAGGTAAAACGTTTAACTATAATCTCACCTATGACCTCGATACAAATTACGAAGAGTTAAATTCATCATAAGTAAACTTTACTTAATTTGAGACAGATTTATGTTCGCGTAAAGCGTTTCAAGTATTGAAAAATGATGAATTTAAATTACATATTAATATTTAACATGAATTGGTTAATGTTTGTAATCAGGCATTACCTTGCAAAATGCTCGGATGTTTTCTGGAAACAGATTTTTAGCCTCTTGTAAAGAAGACGAGACGGTTATATTCACAAAATTTTATTAAGGGAATTACTACTTTCAAAATATCGAAAGAGGACAAGGCGTCCACTCGGATGGCCGAGGTAGGATGCCTGAGTAGGTTCGCACTGTCGCGGGTGCCGCGGTAGTACCAGGGAGCTCTGTCCGTCACGGATGGCCGCGGTGGACTGAATGCCGGGCGCTGCGACGGCTGTCTTTTATAGGGGCGCGGCGTGTGAGTGTGTGCCGCCTCGACGCTCCGTTAGGTGTGTGCGTGAGTTGTTTGTGATTCCCGGCGCGGGCGCGTTGCTAGAGTCTTAGGCACTACATCCTCCCCTCTGGATCCGATGGCGGCCCGACGAGGATACAGTATTATGGCTTCCTTCTCTGTGGTTGAATAATTGCGTTCCGGAGAAGTGAGTAGTCGACTAGCATACTCTACCACATATTCTTCGCTTCCCTCCCCTGGACTAAAGCCGCTCCGAGCGCGTAGTTACTGGCATCAGTCTTCAGTATGTAGGGCTTAGTGTGGTCAGCTTGACGTAATATTGGGGAGGAAGTCAACCTATGCTTCAGTTCCGTAAAGGCATTTTCCTGCTCTTCAGTCCAGGTCCAAGCAGCTGTCTTCTTTGTCAGTTCAACGGCCTGAGAATGAACATTTATTTGTGCATCACGAATCATGTAGTCCAGATCTGGGGAGCTGGCCTCGTAGAACCGTGACTTCTTGGGTGACGGGGATTTTATGGGAATCAAGTTCCAATCAGGTGTTCTCGGGGCTATAATGGTCCTTTCTACGGGTGTTTCGGTTGTCATCATAAAGCCTGATACCTCTGTTCCCTTATCTGCTGGCTCTGGTAATGATGGTGATGAACACGACGGCAAGGATGGTGAAGCGCAAACGTTTCCTGGCAGCGTAGATGATGAATTCCAGGTCAAAACGGATACAGGTGATTGCATTTGGAACTCTTCCATTGAAGGCTGTTTGAAGGTGGCAAACCCCTCGTCGTATAGGTCGTAGTCCTCTTCTGGCCGCTCAATGAAGGACATCCTGAATTGAGGTAAGTTGATCAGTATCCCTGCATCTTGGATGTAGCCAACGCCAAGTAAGGTTTGGTTCTTTTTGCAACCGGGCAAAACGACGAAAGTGGTGTACGTTGTTTTCCCATAAAGTTCCACGGGGGCTCTGACTATTTCAACGTTCTGACGCTTGCCAATGCCGTCCGCGAGAGTTATCTTCATTCTCTGTTGCTGGAAGACGTACCCCTTCTTTCGTAACTTCGTGGCCAGTTGGTATGACGCAACGCTAGACTTGGCGCAGCAGTCGAGCTTAGCGCACTCTTCGATATCGCCGATCTTCGTAAACACCATAGGTCGGGGCCTTACATCCAGCTGAATATCGATGGAACATGCACCAGTTTCCACCGGCCTCTTTTTGTTGCAGGTGGAGCACTTGGATCTCACCACTCCCGGGGCTCCGCAGCCATAGCAGTAGAATCGGGGCTGCGAAGGTGATGGAGCCTGAGTCACCGCTTCCTGTTTCGGTACAGCCATCGCTCCAAGTGCCTTTTGTCTCCGCCTGCACGACGCCATGTCATGTCCTATAGCACGGCAGAATTCACAGCGCTCTTTTCCCCGAGCGAATCTTTCACGCTTCGATTCGCTCGCACTGGTAGTCAGAGGTTCATTTCGCTCCTTCATTATGTTTTCTGACAGAATACCAGCGCTGCGGGTCTCCGTAGCTTGATGCTGAGTCAGCGCCTCTTCTTCGCACCATCACATGGCTCAACTTATTTTTATACCTTACAGTGTCTGTTTGTATACGTTTAGGGTTTAGTTTAATGCATGTTACCAATTACATATAACTTTAATTCTGCATGTTCTATTTACTTAACTTTTAAATAATAACGATGTATGTATACATAAATTTCAAAATTGTTTGCCATTAGAGCCATGTAATAATGAGAAGAATAAAGATTTTTATCTATCTATCTATCTATCTATTTTCTGCGGCTCTTGCCAGCTGTACCAGGTTATCAAAAGAGCTGACGGCTGACCTAGGTACGGCAGACCTCATATCCAGGCGAAGAAGTCCATACACCATGTCCAGCTGACAGATCTCGGGTATCTTCGGGGTTGGCAGTTGGGCGAACAAGACTCGCTTCTGAGCCACAAACGTTTCTGTGAGCATAGATTTAGATTGTTCGTTGCTCATTATTTCCCGTAGTAGCTGGTAAGCTTCCTTTCTGGGCGCAAATGCAGCGTGCAGCCTCTCCTTAAAGCCTTCCCAGGTCTCGACTTCGTGTTTGATGCCTTGCCACCAGATGCCTGCTTCTCCCACCAGGATTAAGGGTAACCCCATTATTGCCTCTTTCTCCGGGATCTTCTCCACCATTATATATGTGTCTACTGCCGAAAGGAACCTTGTCACCACACCAACATCCTTGGTTCCATCATAATGGTGAATGCAGCTTGCTAATGTGGAGTGGCGTGATGATGACGATGACGACAGTGTAGAAATCAGCCGAGTAAACTGGTCTTCGCTAAAGGACGCCATAGTTTCTTTTTTTGTTTTTACGTATCTTGTTGTGACACGCCCTGCCTTCGTGACGAATCTTGCGCGTGGAGGAACGTGCCGCTCGTTGGACGCCAGTGTAAAGAAGACGAGACGGTTATATTCACAAAATTTTATTAAGGGAATTACTACTTTCAAAATATCGAAAGAGGACAAGGCGTCCACTCGGATGGCCGAGGTAGGATGCCTGAGTAGGTTCGCACTGTCGCGGGTGCCGCGGTAGTACCAGGGAGCTCTGTCCGTCACGGATGGCCGCGGTGGACTGAATGCCGGGCGCTGCGACGGCTGTCTTTTATAGGGGCGCGGCGTGTGAGTGTGTGCCGCCTCGACGCTCCGTTAGGTGTGTGCGTGAGTTGTTTGTGATTCCCGGCGCGGGCGCGTTGCTAGAGTCTTAGGCACTACACTCTTAAATTAAATGAATCACTGATGTTTTTACTTAGACTAAAGTAAGTCGTAAAAATTTTAGTTATTTTGGTTTATATATTCATGTAGGCGATCGGTGGTGTTGTGTGAAGATACCCCCTTCCCCCCGTATTGGTCTCAAAAAAGTATCATCAGGGGATATCCTAAACCAATTTAAAATCTTGCCCCAAACTAAGCGAAATAGTTATACGTGTACTATTTAGATACCGATTATAAGATAAAATACTTTTCTACATAAAAAAAAATCACTCATGACAGGAACAAAAAGATTGAAAGGAAAGGAAGGAAAGAATTTGGCTCTAATTTGATGCAAGGTTAATCTTTATGGATCGGTTCTCAAATAATACTGTTTTACCGACTTCGAACAATAAGGGTTTACTACTTTACACAGAAAATCAGCAGAAAAATAAATTTGAAATATAGAAATCTAGAATACTCCGTTATTTTTAGATAAAAATATGTGTACTAACATCTGTGAACTTTATTGACAACCAACAATACCTTAGGCGCTTGCTGTAAAATGGTACAAACATTTGTCGAGCAACACTTATTAAAGTTGCAGTGCCGCCAGTGCCGGCAATAGCATTTTCTGATCCTTGGTATAACCACCCGCGGAATGGTATTCCCGATGAACTACAGTATGGGGTTCTTCAAAAAAGGAGTGTACAAGTTTCTAATGGGTCGGCAACGCGCATATGACACCCCTTGAGTTGCAGGTGTCCATAAGTTACGGTGATCGCTTTCCATCAGGCGGACCGTATACCTGTTTGCAGCTCTCCCTATTGCTCTTTTTCAGAGTAGCGAAACAGAGCCAGACTGCATTTCGACCACCACGTAGCGTCAACGATTGTCACTTCGGCTAGGCAGGCTGAAGTTAAGAATTTTCTGTATCCTTGCTTGCAAACGATTACCTCATGTTCCTCCCTGGATATTCATGAAATATTTTTACACGATGATTTAATCATGGCTATGCTTCTGAGTTTAATTTTTTTTTATACTACGTCGGTGGCAAACAAGCGTACGGCCCGCCTGATGGAAAGCGGTCACCGTAACCTATGGACGCCTGTAACTCAAAGAGTGTCACATGCGCGTTGCCACCCCATTAGAAACTTATACATTCCCTTTTGCTGTGTTAAATACACAGCAAAAAGGAGTGTACAAGTTCCAAGGAGGGTTCGGGTTGCCGACGACTCAAAGGACAATAGACGGAATAAGTCAGTTCCGTAAGTCCTCCCGTCATCAGCATATCGCACCCTCGTTGAGCTCTGGCAGCCTTACTCACCGGCAGGAACACAACACTATGAGTAGGGTCTAGTGCTATTTGGCTGCGGTCTTCTATAAGGCGGAGGTACTACCCCAGTTGGGCTCTGCTAATAAAAATTACGAACAGATAGAGATAAAAACTATTTCAATTAGAAGCATTACTTCTAATTCTAGTGCGGATAGTGCTAGATGCGGCAGAAAATGCCGATCCGCCATTGGCTTGTACAGCCATCACAACCGATGTAGGCTGTATGTAGACTGCCAACAGCCTACACAGAATACCTACCTCTTACTTAATCGCTGCAAGTGCAACTATCATCTGGAAAGAAGTTGCTTATGTCCATGGGCGGCGATGACTGCTTTCCATCAGGCGGCTCGTCTGCTCGTTTGCTGCCTATTTCATAAAAAAAAAAAAAAAGAAAGATACTGTGGCCAATTATGAATGCTAGTGCAAAGGTCCTATAAAAATCCATAATTATTTATTTATTATTTATGTAATTTTAAAATGTAATGAGGACTACGTTTGTGCGAAGAATCATCCCATAGCCTCTTAACGCAAACACTAACAGTGAACAGGCATCTTCTGGGCGAGCTCACTCCATCGTAGGCCACGTCTTTGCCTTTGGCTAGTCTGTGGTCAAGAGTAAGCCCATTTATAAAAAAAAAAACTAAAAGAAAATAGATTTAATCTGATAAGCGAAAGCGAAGAGTAACTGGGAAATCGAAGGATAAATACTGGCTGGATGAGTTCACGGCTTTATGTGATTTCCTCTTTGTTGCCCCTGGCTTGTCTTCACGCCTTAATGAATACAGCATCTTACAATTTATTGGTCGCATTTTCTTTGCTATCCTATAAGACTTATGTCGTATTCATTCAAATACAAAAAAAAAATACACCAGCTAATGCCCCCATTATTTATGCATTCCCGAAAATACTTTACCGCCCTAATTTTAATATCATTAAAAGGTTTTGAAACCGTTAAAAGAAAACGAACTAACAGTCTTTAGCATAGGTAATTGTTTTTCGTACATTTTTATCATACTCGTAATTTAGTACTATAATGTTGTGAAATACATATAGCCAAGACACAGAATATATAATAGTACAAGTACAGAAGGCCCACTGCTTTGATCTTCACGAAATGCCGCCTTTTTAAAATCAATAGTAGATGTGTAAGATTGTCCTATTTTGTTCATGATGTTTATTTAACTAAGCATTATTAGCCATTCCACACGCGGACGTCGCATATGAACCCAGAAAGTCCGAACGTGCGTTCCGTGAGAACGTGCGTCACCCCTGATTAGGCCGCGAACTCGCGGCCGCCAGCATGTACTGATAGAATGCGGCGATAGAATCGCGGAGTGAGTGCGGCCAGGGGCGGGCCAAGATTCTGCTAATAATTTTTGAGAAAAAAATCGTTTTTATTTGTAGGTACCTAAGTGTAGTGTAGTGACTTTTAAACCGTTACACCAATCCACATTAAAATTTAAATGAACCTAAGTTAAGAGGACCGGAAAAAGGCTGAGGTCGTGTTTTTAATCAATTATTCCCAAGCGGTACAGTGTAACGGACCACACAGTCCTCGGTTCAAATCAAAGGAGATATTTATTAAAACACCCTTACTTAGGTGTAATTATAGTAAACAATTTTAATAACTTACTTATATTAGAAATAAACGTCTAATAGTATGAAAAATAATAATTATTCCCGGAATTCAAACGTACATAATTTACAAAGATCAACATTTCTAAAACTCATCATTATTTTTAAAATCGGGACTTAATCGCGTATAACTACATATTAAACTGACCTCCAACGTTTCAAGGACGGCATTGTCCCCGTCGAAAAACTCGCGCGGCTGTCAGAAGGTGTTGATGTCATTTCAAGCCAGTCTTCTCCGAGACCACGGGGACAATGCCGTCCTTGAAACGTTGGAGGTCAGTTTAATATGTAGTTATACGCGATTAAGTCCCGATTTTAAAAATAATGATGTGTAATAATCGTGAAAGTTTAAATCAGTATTTCTAAAACTGTTGCAAAAAGCTTTATTATCGAGGAAAGCAGTAAATCGGGATAAAAATATTAAAGTTAGCGTAATTTACAAAATCAAACATTCTTTAAACTATTGCCGTAAGCGTTGTTATCGAGGAAAGCGGTCAGCCTTGACGAAAATATTAAAGATGGCGTCTCTAACTATTGATTTATTGAGAGGAATAGAAGAAAGGGAAACTTTGGACGAAAGATGCAAACGCATGCGCGGATAGGATATAAAAGGCAGAGCAAAATGAGAGAGAGGATCAGTATTAGTTGTACGGGCTTAGTAAGAGGAAGTCAGTTACTGTGATTTTGATTGAAGCATTTAAATAGAAATAATTAGAGTGAGAAGGAGTTTATATTGGTAAAGTATAGTGAAGGAGAGCAAGTAAGTGATAAAATTTAATTATTTAATTGTATGTTAAAATTGATTATGGTACTTATTCATTTCATATAAACGGGATATTCATGAATGTTATATTTATGTGGTGATTATTTTAAGTTGTTCAAATTTCAATTTATTTATTGCATACAATTAACACTAACGGTTAATTTGGAATATTATTAATTAAAATTAGGATCTGAGTATTTCTAATATGACTACTACATGTAACAAAATAGATACATAAAATATTACACATATTTACTTTATGTACATACACATTCTATTAGCTAGAATCTCTTTGGGTGATTGTAACAAAATAGATACATAAAATATTACACATATTTACTTTATGTACATACACATTCTATTAGCTAGAATCTCTTTGGGTGATTAGAAGGATTTTCCCACTATTATCTCATCCTTAAGTAAGATAATTTTGCTATTTCAATGAAAGTAGGATTAATAACTTTATTTATTGTTCATAACATGTAAATTTTATTAGAGTTAAAGGATAACTGGTGGGAATTAATACTAATACTAGGAAGGCATAGGACATCTATGGATGTTAGGTTCCTGACTCTATCTGGGGAAGTATTGAATCAAGTAAGATTTGTTCACAAAAGTGGAAATAGAGTTAATAATACTAACTTCGAGATTGGCAGACTTTGGAATCATCATTCCATTTTCATAATATGTTTAACGATAACGTTGTCTGGGAAATCAAACAATTCTAGCATTGACTAGTGTAACACGATGTCAAGCAATAGACCACCATACTTGGAACGTGGGATATTGCCCGCATATAGAATTTATACTTTGTGATCTTGGACAACTTTCGATGGCTAAGGCCGAACCAAACTATATATATGGGATGGCGTGTGAGTCTAGGGATTTGTCATTCAAAAGGCTAGTTCAATGAAGTATTTGTCTTAGTATCAAAAGAAGGTCAATGAATAGGCCCAATAATGGATATCAAAATAGATATTCTGTTTCCCAGATAGACCAGGAATAGGCAGAGCAGCTTTCATCCTGACGGAAGAGAATTTCGTTGCAGAAACATCCCAAAACATATAAAATTATACTGGGATTAAAGGGTCCTTGAATAATTATTTGATATCTACTACTATGGTAGTACATTTTTAAGTAGTGCAAAGACACTTTACATCAGTTTACTTTTGTTCTAAGGAACCCATTTGTTCAATGTTTGATAAAACATAAATTGAACCGGCAACCTGATTTGTCCATATGCTCGAGCGAGGTCTTTATAATAGGCTATATTATATTATACACCTATTATTCCTACGTATAAGGGACTCGTGGGTCGGAAGCAATTAACCCCATTTTAAATAATGTCTTGTATATATTTTTAATATATTTCCTGTATTTTTATTCCTTACACAATTTTACCTATCTCTCACACTCTTATCTCAACGCACTAAATTCTTTCACAAATGTCGTTCACTTTGCTTATTATACCTCAAATGAATATATTACTGCCTTAGTTTTATCAAATTAAATTTAACCCTAATAGCAAGTTCCTAAAGGTAAAAAGAATTTGGATTACTACACACAACTATGGGGTCCTACCACTTACTAGACGATCACAGTACTTGTTTTAATGGCCAATTTTTAATAGTGTATTGTTTTAATTAGGGCTAACAATTTGGACTTAAGTTAGGTAGTGTTAGGTTAATAAAGAAGGTAATTAATTAAGGGGTAGCGGGGTATTACAACAGTCATAGGAAAAATTTTGTAAAAATAATGTCCCCACCAGTTCTCAACGCAAACAAACTCGTATAAATATCAAAGAAAAAGTCAAACGAATATAAATATTTCATTGTGGTCTGAAGACGAATATAATGGCAAGTTCTGGCTCAGAATGGGCCATTAAACGCTCAAGTGTCATTCAGAAGACGGCGTCGATATTACACCTACGCACTCGTTGGCAAGACAATACAAGACGGTCGTTAAAGCTACCGTGCCAGAGGAAAATTCTTAATGGTATTTTAGATATATAATGTAGGTAGGTAAATAATTAATGATAGATCCGAATTTAATATCGAGATGGAAAACAGTCACCGCCACCTGTGGACGCCTGCAACTCAAGCAATGTCACGTGCGCGTTGCCAACCTATTAAAAAACTTGTACACTCCTTTTTGCTGTGTTAAGTACACAGAAAAAAAGAGTGTACAAGTTCTAAAGAGGGTTTGGTTTGCCGAAGACTCAAAGGACAATGGACGGGACAAATTGGTTCCGTAGGTTCTTCCGTCACCAGCACACCGCACCCTCGTTGAGCTCTGGCAGCCCTACTCACTGGCAGGAACACAACACTATGAGTAGGGTCTAGTGCTATTTGGCCTGAGAGAGCCTGTTACCAGGTGTGGTGAAAATGCTTAAATCAGGATCCTAGGTCAGTTTTTATGCGGGTAGAAAGATTCGATAAAATATCATTATTACATCAATATCTAAATGTGCGTCAATACTATCATATATTTGCAAACAAACAAAGGGGCAAATAAAGGATTCCGAGAGCCATCTGCCGTCTGCCGCTCAGACAAAACGCTTTGTCCGATATTTTCATAAGAGACTGACCCTTTGATTCTATGCCTGCTCTCGTCACGTACACACCACGCAGTAATCAATAGCGGATGTTTTACCCTCAAAATATGTTACACAAAATTTGCTCTTCGCAGACTACGTACACCTACACAAAGTTCCCAAAGAAATTAGCGTCCTTGATGCCGATCTGACTAACCGTTTCCAAACTGTACATGTACTCTCTAGGGGCCCTATTCGAACCGTTATCTAACTGTCAAGTGGTATCATTTCAAAATCAACTGTGGATAATGGTCGCATGTGAGATCGGATCGCAAGTTGGTTTTGAGCCAACCAAAACGTATTAATTGAAAAAAAAATATGAATCTAAAATCAACTTTATCTTAGTACAATAGGGCTTATAGTTTTTTACATTAAGCAAAACGGTACATGATTCATGTGTCCTTTTTACCGTTGACAGCTTTTGGTACATGTGGATTTGGTCGCTAGACTTTTTTGTCTATGGAAACGCTGTGCACGATGCGGTGGCGAGTAGCGGAACTAAACATGTCATTTACCGGCTATCAAAAAGAGGTTACACTGGTGATGGTCGATAAAGACTATTATTAAACGAATTTTAGCAGCAATGAAGCTTTATTGACAAGCGTTATTTTTGTGAAACCGACATCTACACGTCACATAATGCTAGCTCCACACATTATGAAATAAACGCCACAAATTATAGGAGGTATATACACGTCACCCAATCTCAAGTTGCTTCTAAACCACGCTTACGGATCAAGTCGTAAGTACATTCACACATTTTACAAAATACTTAAATTGAATTTTTTTTTCTCCTACAGAGCCGCCATTCATAGAGTCTGACCGGAAAGTGAAGAGTCGTGAAATGTATGGGGTCTAATACATTCCACGACTCACGACTCCTCACTTTCTGTACAGACACTAGTATACAAGGGGTTTGCATTGAAATTCAATGAGGAGGCACACTCGAAGCTTGTGACAGATGGCGCCACCTTATAAGTCCATTGCACAGACAAAGAATTTAATACGTGAGAGTGAGAAGAAGATATATTTTTCTCTCTCTCACACATATGAACGACAATGACATGCCCATTATTACACTTACGTACAGGCGCCGCCTAAAATGTCAGTGCCCGGCGGGATAACATGTCAGTGTGTCTCCTCATTCACATTGACAAAATAGCTTGAACATGTTAAATCCATTAAACTGCAATTGAAATTCCTATCTTTTTTGTGCCAATGTTTTCATTTCAATGACATACAAACACAACTATTAAATATGTGTTTGTATTGTTTATATTTATCAAGAATAAATGATTTGTATTATGATAATAATAATGATTTGTATAAGGCGGAAATTAGTTTTTTACCTCACCCACACAAAAAGGGACTTTGTTTTTTTCTACGAGGGAGCAAACTGACAATTTTCTGTTCGAGAACTTTGTTGTCAGTACAGAATATTAACGCAACGAGTTTGCATACCTTTAAATGTCTGTCACATAATTAATAATTTACATCTTGGGCGTTAACATTTCAATACCTACTATTATCGAAATCCCTCGCTACGCTTAAAATTCAATGTGATTGCCATGCCCACAATATTGCTGCCGATATACAAATACAGTTGTATTTTTATAGCACCCTAAAGAAAAGGATGCATATAGTTTTCTTTGTTCTTGTTTACTGACACACTTGTTTGACAAAATATAGTACGCACTTACCTACAAAAATATTGACAAAAATGTGCAAACTCTTTGTTGCGTTAGTATTTTACACTGGCAAATTAATTCTACAACACAAAATATTGTACCTATGGTAACACCACATTTGGAGATACTTTTGCATTCGATCGTAAATATAATACAATATGCCCAATAAAACAACTGAACAAGCTTCGTTAAACTTTATTTGATGTCTTAAATGTTTGTGTCACAGAACACATTTGTACATTTATTTAGTCGCATACATCTGTATACTCCACAACTATTGTTACTATTGCTATTTACAACAGGGGAAGACAATTATATAACTCCGTATAGACAGATAGGAAGAAAACGGCCAAACTCAGAACTATAAAGAAAAAGGTACGGTGGCTTAGATGGCTTTACACCTTTGGGGGGTGCTCGGCTAGATGGCGCCAATATTAGTATTTTACACTTTAACTCATATCAAGCTAAGAATATGGGTCAAATTTTCAAAACTGTGGTTCAAAAGTTTTAAGCCTGTGTCGAGAGATAGCAGTATAGGCACTGTGATTACACATTTTACTTTGACAGTAACTCTTCTTCAGCTACTTAGTAGATATTCCGTGCCACGACCGCATTATTTACCGCATGTATGATTTGAAGAACCACTGCAATTATTACAAAGGGGGAACCTAAGGGCACAGTACAAGAAAGAGCTCTATCTACAGTATGGCCACGCCCAGCAATAAACTCTGAACTAATGTAGATACTTACTACAATTTAAATACACGTGACTATCAAATTAAACAAATATCGTGACTATTATTTTGAAAAATCTTATCTCACACTGATACTTAATATTGAAACGCAGTGCCTCTACATGGACTTCATACATAGTTACTATATTCTTCTTTTCATTGACAGAAAAACAAAGTGATGCTCTCCAGCAATGTATTTAAATACAAAATGCAAATACTTTGGTTTTTTACCTATTTCAAATAAAAATACAAAATAGTTTTAGAAAAAGGTATTTGAAATACAAAATGCAAAATAGGTATCTTCAAAATACCTTTATTCAAATAAAATACTTTTTTGACATAAGGTAAAGCTTTTATTCTAAAGATGTGTTTAAAACACAGAATCACCAGAGAGCCCAGAAACCTGGCTCTATAGAATTAGCACGTTAAAAAGTGAAGCCAAAAATTGGCTGTCTCCATGTCTTTTACCTAATATTATAAAAATCTAATGAAAGAGTTATTAGGGGAAGGTTGCTATCATTGGACCACTTCGCTGCTCTATATATATAGTCGATGGCAAAGTTCCTTTTACCTTCGTGCCTCGATACCCTCGCAACGCTCAAGATTCCACTTTTTGAACCACTCGCTACGCTCGCGGTTCAATATTGAAATCTTTCCCTTGCTCAGGTATCAATATTGGCACGTCCAGTTAAACAACTACTTTGCCCCCTTGTAAAACAAATAACTATTATTTTTTCAAACTCGGTAAACGTAACAGTCAAGACGCTAGCTTTTTTGAGAAATTAATCGTATTTAATCTAAAGAACCTTCCCTTAAAGTTAACGGAATTCAAAAAAGTAAGTAAGTAAACACTTTATTGTACAAGAAAAGAATACAACACATATAATTTAAAATAGAAACAGGGTGTATAGTTTGCTAACTGGACACCACCCGACTAGTCGGGGCAGAGGTAGACCAAAAAAAACGAGGCGAGATGACCTCGACGTATTTTGCTGCGGCTAGCCGAAGCAGGCGGCAAAACGTGATGGGTGGCGGAAGAAAAGAGAGGCCTTTGCAGTGGGTTACAAATATAGGCTAGGAAAAAAAATTGTTTGCTCTTGCCTGGGGGTTTTTATCTAGCACGAAGTCGAAACTCCAAAACCATGCAGAGTGCGTTTTTTAAAAATGTAAAAAAAGTACCTACAATTTTTTTTTCATGAATATGTACACTACTGTACTGTAAACACCACAATCAGAAAAGGTATCCGGGGTGGCACATGAGGAGCCCACGACGGTCCTGGTCAGTTCCATGTCGCTAACAGGTCCGGGTTCTCCATTTTAGTAGTAGCAAGGTGCTCCGCATTCCTGTAATAATGGTGATATAGTCAATGAACATTAATTAACAGTTATTTGTTATGCTAGGGGGCAAAGTTGTATTTTAACGCCGAGTGTGGAATTGAAAAATGAGCAAGTGAAAGGATTCTATAGTTGAACCACGAGCGAAGTGAGTGGTTCGAGAATAGAACTCTAAACTTGCGTGTTTTAAAACACGAGAAGTAAAATACATTTGCACCCGAGTGTAACACAAAACTTTTCCCCTCACTATAGCGAGGAAACTACAACGCAAAAAATGCGTTTATCACTGCTTCCAGTAGTTCCACAGGTGGTAAATCATCTTTATTACTAGATTCACCTACATTTATCAATTTTAAAGCAGTTAATTTGACTTTATTCAAGGTCAAATTACTTTACCCACTAGTGGATAAAATGCGTTTTTACCCGCTGGTATTAAAGGACAAAACACGTGTTTCCGAGCTAGTGAGGGGGAATAGTTATTTGTTTTACAAGGGGGCAAAGTTGTTGTTTAACCGCACGTGCCAATATTGATACCCGAGCAAGCGAAAGATTCCAATATTGAACCGCGAGCGTAGCGAGTGGTTCAAAAAATGGAATCTTGAGCGTTGCGAGGGTTTCAAGGCACGAAGGTTAAACAAACTTTGCCACCGAGTGAAACACAAAATTTTTCACCACACCAACACGAACAAAATACTAACTATAAAACATCAAATAAAATCAAATCCATTAATTTATTCATTATTTATGATTCAAAATCATCATTTGTAGGTAAATTCTACCAGCCTGCTTAAGACATCAAGTTAAAATTTGTATGAAATTACTTTGCACTCTTGTGGATAAAATGCAATTTTGCTATCTGTTTTCGAATAGCAAAGTAAGCCTTTAACAGTTGGTGTGGTGAAAAATGTTTTTTCATCGCACTCTATTGCTATTTTGCACTTAATACATGCCAAGTTGCGCTTTCGCTTTCTCCCAGACCGGACTGTAGCTCCGGTTAAAAAGCCGTAATATAAGTAGTTCTCGAGATATTAAGTTATGTGACAGACGGACGGACACACAAGACGGACGGAACGGCACCATAAAGGTTCCTTTTGTACCTTTTTGGTACGGAACCCTAAAAAACCGCCGCTTTTGGAGTTCTGGTGAAAGGTACTTACGAATGTTGAATAGGCTACTTGCCTCCTAGTCAAATCAGCTTCCCTTTAAGAACTGTCAAAACGAATTTTAACGTTTTGCTAATATGAAATCGAATTGAGTGACGTCACGTTCAACTCATTTACTTTATATATTTCTACCTGACGAATTAAATAGAATTTGTATTTAAAAATAACTTCTATCCATGTTTTCCTTATATTTATCTGATGCTTTATTTCGTGCATGGTATTAAATAATTTATTTTAAGTACAGTCAAGTTCCATGTTGTGTAGAAATGTGTATTTTTTAAAACTGCTTTCAATGTCTGGTTATTTGATGGAAATACAAATGAATACATCAATAACGTATACCTACCGTTAAGGTTTAAGGAGTTCCCTCAATTCGTCATGAATCCAATATCCGACTACCTATAAGAAATCGAGTTTGACAAAATTTGAGTTAAAAACTCAATATGCTTAGCAAACAAAGATCCTTTTGTGTCGTCTTTGAGAAGTTTCGTTCTGATCATCATAAGCAGTTCCACTGCACCAACCCCAAACTCAAGTAATTTTGGAGAAAATAGGCTGTGACAGACGGACAGACAGGCGCACGAGTGATCCTATGAGGGTTCCGTTTTTCCTTTTTGAGGTACGGAATCCTAAAACCAAAGTCATAATAAGTGTCTCGTTCAAATTTGAGTAGTTCCGTTCTGATCATCATCAGCAGTTCCACTGCACTAAATGTCACTGTTCGGTACGATCGACTACAAAGAGATGTATCCATTTCTCACCTTATTACGATGCAAGAAGCTGAAAAAGTGTATACATCTCTTTGTAGTCGACCGTACGTAAACGCATGCTGTTCTTATAATAACACAAAAACCAATATATGTATACCTGAATAAATTAAAGTTATGGTCTTTGGGAGCCTGGGGTCTGCTTTGACAATCAATCCCAAGATTTGGCGTAGGCACTAGTTTAACGAAAGCGACTTCCATCTGACCTTCCAACCCGATGGGTAATTAGGGCTTTATTAGGATTACCCGGTTTCCTCACGATGCTGTCCTTCAGCGAAAAGCTACTGGCAAATATCAAATGACATTTCGCACATAAATTCCAAAAACCTCATTAGTGCGATCCGGGGTTCGAACCCGCGAGCTCTAACGCGACCACTGTTCTGAACGTAAATGCATACTGTTCTTATAATAATACTAAATTAAGTCACTATAAGTGTGTCGTCCAGATTTGAGGAGTTCCTTTATGACCATCATCAGCAGTTCCACTGCACCAAATGTCACTGTTATGAATGTACTTAAATTAAAGCTATTCTCATATAAATACCAAATTCATTGTAAGTGTGCCGTGCAGATTTGAGGAGTTCCATTCTGATCCATTTCCATCATCATCAGTTCCATTGCACTGAGTTCCACTGTTCTGAACATAAATGCATGCTGTTCTTATAAAAATACCAAAGTCACTATGAGTGTGCCTTTCAGACTTGAGGAGTTCCGTTCTGACCATCATCAGCAGTTCCACTGCACCAAATGTCACTGTTCCGTACGTATATGCATGCTGTTCTTATAAAAACACAAAAATCACCACATGTATGCCTTCAAGATTCGAGGAGTTGCCTTGATTTCTCCAGGATCCCATCATCAGAACTGGGTTTTGATAAAAATAGGACTAATCTCAAATCTGTATACATAACTTATATACATTCAATCAAAAAAAAAATGAAATCGGTCCTGTAACAACGGAGAAATCGACAACATAAAGAAACCGGTCAAGTGCGAGTCGGACTGGCCCACTGAGTAGTATCCGTACAAACTTACAAAAGTTAAAATAATCTCATGTATCTCATATATGTACCTATAACTTTAAAGATTTGACTATAATTACCTATAGGTATCGGTGAATTCGCTAACTAATTTGCGCGACCTGTTTAGTATGTTAGTTTTTCAGGGATAATTATTTCTTAATGTTAACTCATTTGCATAGTTTAATCTTAATTTAGAAGAGATTTTTTTTACATAATTATAATCTCGTATTCATTTGTAGTTCGATCTGTTCGATAAAATCCGCAAGGGTGGTTAAATTGAATTTTAAATCTGATTAGTTTTTAAAACCGAAATAAATTACACATATGAAAGAAAAAGTGACCAAGGCCTCCAGTGCCTGAGGCTGGAATCGAACCAACGTACCCTGCAATCGCGGCAGATGCCTATTTCGTGAGCGTCAGAATGGCGGGTGTACATCAAGCAATCCTGGTGTGGTATACGTCAGGAGTTAGTGCCAGCAATGTGCCAAATGTGCGCCAAAATTCGAGCAATGTGCTCTTTGAACTCCAGAGATATTTAAGAAATTAATGACACCCGCCATTCTGACGTCAGGTTGGCGGGTGCACTTCCAGTTCTAGCTAATGGCTGCTTACTCAAGGGTGAAAGTACTGCCTAAGGCTAGTGCTCGCAATGTTCTTGCACATGTATAAAACACACACTAATTCAGAGAGCCGTTGAAGAGTAATATGGGATCGAATAAATATATCTATAACGCCTGCTGAAATAAAATAGCAATGTTCATTGCCTGCAATGCAGCATTAACATGCAGGCGCTTTTCACAAAAAAGTGATACTTATAGATATATTTATTCAATCCCATATTACTCTTCAACGGCTCTCTGAATTAGTTTGTGTTTTATACATGTGGAAGCACATTGCGAGCACTAACCTTAGGCAGTACTTTCACCCTTGAGTAGGCAGCCATTAGCTAGAACTGGAAGTGCACCCGCCAACCTGACGTCAGAATGGCGGGTGTCATTAATTTCTTAAATATCTCTGAAGTTCAAAGAGCACATTGCTCGAATTTTGGCGCACATTTGGCACATTGCTAGCACTAACTCCTGACGTATACCACACCAGGATTGCTTGACATACACCCGCCATTCTGACGCTCACCCTATTTCCGCTCGGCCACCCAGGTCACAGATGCTGAGGTCGAAATTATCTCTCATATGAGTAATCTATACAAGGACTCGCAGCGCCCTCTGACCATCCCTAGAACCTTCCTTCCTTGACAGATTTGAGGCGGCGGTTAAAAATAGTTTTGATATGTACAATTTGAGCTTTTTCATACGATACCCCACTTGACGTAGTAGCTTGACATGATTTACAGTTTGCCATTAGAAGTTAAAAATGTTCATACCTGTTCCAAATTTCAAATCGATAGCAAAATTACCTAGTTCTCGAGATATTTAGAAATATGACAGACAGACAGACATACGGACAGAGTGGGACCATAAAGGTTCCTTTTGTACCTTTTTGGTACGGAACCCTAAAACCAAAAAAAATACAGACGAATTGAGAACCCCCTTCCTTGAGATTTGGAGCGGCGGTAAAGTTAAATGCATGACCTTGACAAAGATTAATTCAAATTTGTATTTTGACATGCTGTCATTACAGTCAAAAATAGATGATGCATATATACATCGCTGTGCATTAAAGGGTTAAGTCGTTTTTCCTCTATTGTTGGCATTGTAGATACACAGATATTTTCAATTTTGTTAAACTTATTACCTGGCTCTCAGATTCTCCGCTCATTGTAGCTGCTTCTGTGAACGTCGGCGATTCTTGACATTTGGGTTCCGACGCGCCTTCATCATTAAATCTGCAATAATAATGATCACGAATAAATCAGAAGTTTCCAACCATTGGCGTGTGCAAAGGGCTTGGCACTTGGCAGTAATAGTTATTTGTTATACAAGGGGGCAAAGTTGTATTTGAACGTCGAATGTGGAATTGAAAAACTAGCAATTGAAAGGATACCTGCGTTTCACGATAAAATATCAAGAGCCAACACCATGACAGCTCCTCGAAACAATCACTAGTCCTTGTTCCAGGAAGCCCAGGAGATCCGAAAATTGGTCCTGGACAAATCGGCCTTGGTCCGATGAAGAATCACTGTAACATAAAAAATAAATTTACAAGTTAATTAGTGTTAATTTACAAGAGAAAATGCTTGAGTTGCTAAAAAATCCCTCAACTCTTCATGGATTCCAACATCAGAACAGCGCAGGTTTCGACATGTCACAAAAGAACGCCACCTCAATAAGTCAATACGTAGGCAACAGAACCCTAGGCGTTACGGGGCCCGAATAGAAGGGGCAAATTAAGAAAGAGGTAGCGCAATATCATTTTTAGGGTTCCGTACCAAAAAGGTACAACAGGAACCCTTATGGTGCGACTCTGTCCGTCTGTCTGTCCGTCTGTCACATTCCTAAATATCTCGAGAACTACTAATGCTATCAACTTGAAATTTGGAATAGTTGTGAACATTGTGAACCTCTACAAATAGAACATATAATTTTTTTTAATTTATTAATTTTAATTGTAGAACATGGCCAAAATGAAAGGGGGGCAAACTGTAAATTTCAAGTTACTAGGTCAAGTGGGGTATCGTTAGAAAGAGCTCAAATTGAACGTAAATAAACTATTTTTTAAAAAATTTTTGTTGTGGAAAAAAAAAGAATTTTGAAGGAAAATGTAAAAAAAAATACCGTTCCCCCCCCTTATCTCCGAAGTTTACCAACGAAAAATTATGAAAATTTTAGGAAACATTTGTTTTATGCTAAATATTACAGGAAAAATATAATCGTGTTTGTATCTTGAAAACCTTTTTTTTAATTCACAAAAAACTTTTCAGATTTTTACTTTTAATTTACCCACCTTTGCGGATGTATATAGTACTTCAAATTAATACGAGATGTTACGTAAATCAAATTCTTTCCAATAAAGTAAAAATTGTTTAAATCGGTTAACATTATAAAGAATAATCCCTGAAAAACCAACATACTAATATGGTCGCGCAAATTAGTTAGCGAATTCACCGAGTGATGGCGCTATACACAATAATGCTCATTAGTACCTATACTTTTGTCTTCTAGTCAAGTCGTTAGAGGTATGTGAAAACGTGAGATTATTTTAACTGGGGAGTTTGAAAGTTTGTACGGAACCCTCGGTGGGCGATTCCGACTCGCACTTGACCGGTTTTTTTAAATTTGTTTTAGAATAACGTCACTTTTATTCGAAAACTTTTTTACAAACCTATTTAAGTGTAGAGAAAAAAGTTTTGTACCGAACCGAACTTATCCAACGACTATAAGGTAACGGGCCCAATCATGGACAGTTTAAGATGAAATTTTGCCTATTTTCGATATTTCACTGAAACATGTAAAAATTCTACCGCTAAACGTGTTAAAACTTGAATGTCTTATCTTTCTTTTACATTTCCAGCGCATTGCAGAATAGATACTCCTATTGGTTTCTTCATAATTAACAAATTAAAGCAAGGTGCTTTTTCTCCAATCATGGACGGCAGTTCTCCAGTAATGGATCCCCCATTATGAACGGTGAAATAAGTTTAAAAATTTACATTTAAAGCAAACTAATACTCAATGAGACAATTTTATATACCCCAAATAAAATTAGTTTGGGTTATTTTAACATAGGATTGTTTCTTGTAAATTTTGGTTTTTGTAAATTGTTCCTTGTCCACGGAACGGAGGTACGCAGTTTTCCGGGTCCAGTTATGGACACTCGCAAAATAACACAATTTCTTTATATCTTTGGAGTAACAAACTAGTATGTTTTATACCTTATCTCATGGTTAATACAGTAAGTAAAACTCATTCAAGTTTACACCGAGTATTATTTTTTTTATTAATTTATGCACGAACTCTACTCTCTTAGCAACCTTATTTAATGAGAATTTTTACTAATATTTTTTTTCAGTAAACTGATGACTTTTATCTAGCCGCCAAATCCTTCAGAAATAACCGAATTAAATGAAACGTCAAAATTAAGCAGCTCTATTACTCTTGTTTATGGTACAATGCCGTCAATTTTTAGGAACTAATTTCAAATTATTATTTTTAAGGATTTGTCCATAATGGTATCACCGTCCATTATGGGGTATTTTATATTATACCAAGAACCATTTAATACAGGACCAGCAGAGTCCATACTAAATACCGTACCCCAGCTGGCAGCCGTCAATCTATGTCGCTAGATGTCACTAAGAGTGTCATTTGAATAAAAATGTCGTTATTTAACACGTTCACTGCGGAGCCGGATTTTGTGAACTCGCTCTCAGTGCGTTACAACCCATGAGAGTCCTGTATTGAGCTTTCTCTCTGTGCGGTACAAGTCAATTACAGCTTGTAAGGAGGGTTTCATATTTTACCTAAAATACCTTTACCAGATACACATTTATTAAATTTTATTGAAACAATATTTAGTCTAATAACTAATCTACACAATACTGTCTTCGCCGAAGTTGATGACTGTTCGTTTAGATTTTATAGACGAATTAATTAACAGGTCAAAATTGACTTGTGCCGCACAGCCAGAACGGGCACAGGTAAAAATGTCGATGATTTAGTAGTGATGAGGAAAATAAACGAACTAATATATCGATCCAATTCTTACTTTCTTTACCTTTAATGTAACCAGATTTTTATATACAACCAAAACTTTTAACGTTGCTCTTAACATTATTTAAAAAACGATTTTTAGAAATTTTAGTAAATATTTTGCATCAAGCAATTTGAACTTTTTACAATATATTTTTACGTAATAATATTTAGCAAAATTGTAAGCGTTTTGCGTATAAAAGCGTTATATTGTATTTAACGAATTTCATTTAAAACAATCGAAACACATTTTTTCACCACAAAATAACGTGTGGATTGATAATATGGTAACAACACTAATGCATTTTGCACTTTGCTCCAGTGCTATACAAGGTCGTGCGTAACAGGTCATTAAAGGCCCTGTTCCGCACTGAATAACAAAAGTCTAAGACTGGTGCGAACAGGACATATGTGACCTGTTTATTAATTTATATGCTGTCAAATAGAGTGTAAAATGATAAATATAAACGTATACTTGACTATATAAAAATAATAAAATATAACAATGATATGGGCTTCGCACCAGGGTAAAGTTGCGCATTTCTGTCGCCGCACCAGGGGAAGTCCAGAACAGGATCAGAATGACCTGTTTCGCAGTGAACGTGTTAAAAAAACCGGCCAAGAGCGTGTCGGGCCACGCTCAGTGGGCAAGTCAGGGTTCCGTAGTTTTCTGTATTTTTCTCAAAATCTACTGAACCTATCAAGTTCAAAACAATTTTCCTAGAAAGTATTTATAAAGTTCTACTTTTGTCATTTTTTTCATATTTTTTAAACATATGGTTCAAAAGTTAGAGGGGGGGGGACGCACATGTTTTTCCTTTAGGAGCGATTATTTACGAAAATATTAATATTATCAAAAAGCGATCTTAGTAAACCCTTATTCATTTTTTAATACCTATCCAACAATATATCACACGTTGGGGTTGGAATGAAAAAAAATATCAGCCCCCACTTTACATGTAGGGGGGGGTACCCTAATAAAACATTTTTTTCCATTTTTTATTTTTGCACTTTGTTGGCGTGATTGATATACATATTGGTACCAAATTTCAGCTTTCTAGTGCTAACGGTTACTGAGATTATCCGCGGACGGACGGACGGACGGACGGACGGACGGACGGACGGACGGACGGACGGACGGACGGACGGACAGACAGACATGGCGAAACTATAAGGGTTCCTAGTTGACTACGGAACCCTAAAAATACGCACGCGGTAGTTCAACGGCATTACAAATGATACAGTAAAAAGTATATAGATGACGCTAGGGGCCCGTGTCATGTTTCAGTCCCTGTTTACAACGCAAGCCATCGGCATCGTTCTTATTTTGAATTATGACAGTCATCCAAAAGAGTACCATACTGTCAAATTTTCTATCGCTTTCATTTTGAGCGTGACGTCAATGATTAGTAATATTACTTTCAATATATTTCAAATTTATATTTTAAATGAGGCCATTTCGAATAGTGTTTATGATTATGATAGATATCATGTTGACAATCAATCTCCGTCTCGCTCGCACCAATCCTATATTTGTACGAGTGCGACCGAAACGAGTTGAGTATTATTTAAAGATTTTTGAATGTGCAAAATCCATGAAGAATAGAAATAAAGGAGCAACCTCTTTAAGTATCAGAAGTGCACATATAAAAGAAAAGATAGGTGGCGCTGCAATCGCAGGTGCATAAGGGTTTGACAATCTCTTTGCCTTCTCGGTAGTGAGTGACCCCGCCTACGGAGCAAGGGGTCCCGGGTTCAAATCCTGGTGAGACCTTTATTATTTTTTTCTACTAATATTTTTCTTGAATTATTTTATTTTTTTAATGTCCAAAAATATTTTTTGTTTTGTTACAACTTTTTTAAATTTCATTTGCAAGACTTACAACATTACTGAAGAATCCTAAGATGGGGCAAACAATGTAAAAGGGCTTAAGTTAACATTTGTATGAATAAAACAATAAATAAACACAAATAAAATACACAAAAAGAAAATAAATGTATAAAAAAAAAAAAAAAAACAGAAAGATCGCTGTCAGAATTGAACCCGAGAACATCTGCGTACGAAGCCAGCGCACTACCACGGGACTACGTCTTGACTTGCTCAGTCTGACGAAATTAGCCTAGAGAAAAGAACGTCTAATGTCATCTCACATCGCTGATCATTGAGCGAGACATGCGCTCCAAGCGGAGATATTTGTAACTGCAATTATAAAGGCTCAGCCGGTCATTTTTGCGACTGTTCTACTTCGACAGACTTTCCTCCTTATCTCTAGTCTCCCTGGCAAAATCTTATTGGTAGTTGTCACAAAAACCTACTTTTTCCATAAAGCCTGGCTTCCACATATGCGGAATCGAGCGGCGTCGAGTCGAGTTTTCATCTTATACATTTGAATGCTATTCGACGCATCATGAGAAATGCAAAATACGAAAGTATAGCTATTAGTAAACTACGTAATAATTTATGGCAGAAGGTCCTTTAAGTATTAGGGACTGAATAAATTAACCGACTTGGTATTACAGGGATCTCAACTCTTTTTTACGCCAGAAGAACTGTGTTGAAGGACCAGCGATTACGTAGTTCCTGACGAACTATTGTAATATAAAATAAAATAAAACGGAAAAATAAAATTATGGTAATTGATGCGTGCCGAACTTACTGCTGTTGTTTTCTCGACAGTTCAGCGGGCGGCCACCCTTTCGAATATTTACTTGGTTCACTCTTTCTTGTGTACACTCGCGAATCGTTATTTATTTAATTAATAATTATAACTTTATTCGTCGTTGCGGATATTTTTTCACATTGACATCGAATGTCTTTTAGTTTAGCAGATTGACGTATTTTCTTATAGTTTTTAAGAAGGTCGGCAAAAAGGCGGGTGACACGACAAATAAAAATGAGGTTGAACCTATCAAAAGGAAGAGCGAACGGGATGGACGATATGAATGATAATGAATGAAAAGGGCGCGAACAAACTGAGTTGCGAAGACTTGGTGTTTTTACAAGTTTTGTTTTTGATGGGATACAGTATCTATTGTCTTAGTCCGTTTTTATCCGATCCGATATCGGATGTCGGAAGGATTTAAATGGAAAAACCGGCCAAGAGCGTGTCGGGCCACGCTCAGTGTAGGGTTCCGTAGTTTTCCGTATTTTTCTCAAAAACTACTGAACCTATCAAGTTCAAAATAATTTTCCTAGAAAGTCCTTATAAAGTTCTACTTTTGTGATTTTTTTCATATTTTTTAAACTTATGGTTCAAAAGTTAGAGGGGACGCACATTTTTTTCCTTTAGGAGCGATTATTTCCGAAAATATTAACATTATCAAAAAATGATCTTAGTAAACCCTTATTCATTTTTAAATACCTGCCCAACAATATATCACACGTTAGGGTTGGAATGAAAAAAAATATCAAACCCCACTTTACATCTAGGGGGGGCAAACTAATAAAATATTTTTTTCCAATTTTTATTTTTGCACTTTGCTGGCGTGATTGATATACATATTGGTACCAAATTTCAGCTTTCTAGTGCTAACGGTTACTAAGATTATCCGCGGACGGACGGACGGACGGACAGAAAGACATGGCGAAACTATAAGGGTTCCTAGTTGACTACGGAACCCTAAAAACAAGTAAAAATATAGGTGAAATTATGTTTTTTTCAACTCCCGGGTTGCAAAACAATGTCATCTAGTTTTGAACCAAAAATTGAGCTTTTTTTTAGGGGTACGCTTTTTTGTATGGGCTATGTCAGTCCAGTATTAAATGGTTCTTGATTATACTAATATAATATAGCAATACCCATGACGAATTTGTGTCAAATGTCAGATTCCAAATTGAACATTAATTTTGAAATCAGCAGCCCCGAAACCTAATTTACGACACTCCCATGACGACACAAAAGTTAGGAAAAAATGGGTTCTGTAATGAAATTAATGATAATTATACTAATGGTTAAGATGTGAACTTAAAATATAGCTTTTTTGGCTCACCTTAACTATAAACTGAAATAGACCTACCATAACTACTTACATAATTTGCTAACTGCCGGACAAGCGCTTGACGAGCAGCGCGACCCAGCTGCAGCTCTTTGTTTAGCCAACACCTGTCAGGAGCCATTGCCAAATAAATATCAGCATTCTGCTGACGGGCGTCAAACTCCGCCGCTAATCTCTGCTCCTGCTGCTGCTCCTTTTCTTCGTGTCGGTTCAGCGGAGGCAGTTCACAATTCGCTTTGTTAGCTATATTGTCAAGCACACAACACGTTTTAACGATCTTAGCTGCCGCTGCTGGCTTGTAGTGCAGTTTCTCCATTGACGACAAACACTACCAACTGATTTTTAGTCGCCCAAAACACCGCTCTATACAGTTGCGGGCTCGAACTTGTAAAGCGGTATAACGAGCTTCTGGAGATCCTACAGGTGCATCCAAAAGTCAGTGCATCCATCAGTAGTGTTTGCCTCTGTGGGTAAGCTGAATCACCTGAAAGAATATAAAAATGTATGGCTGTGATATATTGAAATATACAATTATGCTACGAGTGTTTTGTCTAACAGTTCTTACTTAGAGTGATATTTAAATTGACTTAACAATAAATCACACGTGCACGGAAGAAGATATTACACAGAAGATACTATTGGGACCGTGCGCGACGACACGCCACGTGACAGGTGACCATTATGGACAATATTGTCGCCGCTGTTAAGCGAGAAGTAAGTAAAAATTGTGAAAAAATTAATGAAATCTTGTGTTATTTTACTATATTAGACAATTTTGGACGACGGTGGTTACAACATTATCGCCAATAACATTAAAATTGTTGTTTTCAGTGAGAAATTAACAAACTGGTGACTAAAACGGGGTTTCGTGCCATCGCTCACGAAATCATTTTCCAACCTAAGACGATGAATAAAGACAAGAAATTGGTGCTAGCTGGGCATTTTCTAGAGATTGAAGACTTTTTTACACCATTTGTACCTATGTGCAATAAAGTATAAATAAATCATTGGCTTTTGAAATAGTTGATCAGTTCACTGCTATCCTGTCATTTTCATAGGCTAACTATAGGTATTATAAGTATCATTGCAGGGTACAGGGTTTATTGTAAAATAAAAACAAACTAGCTATAATAACGTTAAATTATAATATACATTACATAAACTTGTTTCATTTACTTAAAATATTGGAGGTTTACCAGATATCACATCAAATACAATCATGAATGCGATGAAATAAGTTCTCAGGAATTTTATTTAAAATGTGATAAGCCTTCAGTGGATGGACTGCTTCTGCTTCTATTGTTCTCGTGCTCCTTCTTCCCATTGAAACCTCGATATTTACGCATTTTCATCAATCCGTTTCGATTTGTAAACAGGAGCACAGATGAGGAAACAAATAAAATTATTTCCGAACATAACTGGGATTGGCTTCCACGTCGGCTTTTCTACCTCCAATAAAATTTGCACTATAAATTCACCGTAAATTCAATTCAATACTTGTATCAAATGATTACGCACTTTAAGTAAAACTTCAGAGATTGGACGACACTTTTCTTCTTACGGCAACTATTCACTTAAACGGTGGTTTCGTTTCCACCACGGTCTTGGAAATAGCTAGAATTTAGTCGCTACTTTTCTTGAAGTTATTACAATTCGCCATAACAAATTTTACTGGGCCCGTATTAAATTTATCTCAAAAACGACATGAAAATGTTTACTGCAATATGGATTTGACAGCGCAAGTCAGCGACTAAGATGTCAATTTTGGCCGTAGTGAGCGCTGTGATCGTTTTAGCTACCCCCTCCACCCGCTTTGCACCCTGCCAATATTTCTTTTAGACATTTGTCAAATTTATGTCACGTTAGCTTTTTTTTAAATATAAAATTATCATATCTACGTTTTCATGATGGGTCTACACCGACGCAAATGCACGTCATTCTTGTTTATTTTAATAATGCCAACGCCATCTTGCGACGAGTAGAGGAACCAAGTTGTGCCGAAAAAAACTTGCAATTTACTCTTTGGTACGACAAAATCCCCGTCTAAGTGTCATAAACCAAACATGGCGGCCATACCCATCGACAAAAAGTCTATATACTGTGCCATTCAGGAGAACGCATGCCTTGGTTCGTATTGTCAGGCCATGAGAGATTAAATTCGTGTAAAATTACGCAATTCATATCTTTGTAATGATATGATGATTCGAATTGCAATCTCATTCTGTCACTTTGACACAAGAGTAAAATCAAAGTAGAATCAATACTAGAGTCGTGACACGTTAGCAAAATGCAGACCAAAAGTGTGTACCAAAAGTATTGCCAGTATTACAAGTTTGACCCAAAAAAGGGAATTTAATCGTTTGCCGTGCTTAGGATTTCTACAAATAGGTGTTATTTGTGAATATTTTATCTTTTTGTTAGAAAGGCTCGGACGTATCGCGAAGTTTTGAGTCAAAGAGATTAATCAACTAACATATTTTTAAGCAATATTTTTTTTAAATATTTTTTGGTGTAGCTGGCACGACGACGACCGTCTATTAGCAAAAAAACATTTTACTTCAAGTAACAGTGAAAATGGAGATACGAGGTGATAAAAATGTCATATGTTATTTATTTCAAAGATAGAAGTCCGTTCTTTTAAAATACTCAAAACTTAAAAAATACTCCATCAAAAATAAATGTTACAAAAATTTTATCCGGTACATTGCCTGAGCTCTAGTCCCAACCTAGTACCAATCCAGATGACAGCTGCACGTATTCGACAACCCGTGATCCAATCCACTATCATTTGAGAGTCAACGTGAAACGTCAAATTCGCCATGCCGAATTGAGCCCCAGGTCACACTGTCTGTGCAAAATGCGCTTTGAGTGGGTCGACCCAGAGCATATATTCAAAGGTAAAGTATTGCAAATATTGCTTTGGTAGATCATAAAGGGCATACGCTTCTATTCCCAAGTTTCCTGGCCTGGGGGTTTAATAGATTTTAGCGGTTGACAGGGGCAGCTCTTACGCGTTAATACGTGTAGGATTTTGGCGTGTAAGTTCGTAGAGGGAGATCGGACACTTCTAAAACAAAGGTAGACGATGGCATTTCAGCCTAAGGGTGTTTTCAGTAGCGGTAATACCTATTGGAAACAATTTCATAGCATTAAAATGCAAGAAGAGCTTAAAATTAAATTTTAAATGAACGAAAGCAATTATAGTTATAATTATAATAGCTAGTGGTCTAGCGGAAAGAGCGAGCTCTCGTGAGGATAACGCACGAAAATTAATTTGAGACAATATCAATTCTGAATTCCAATATCTCAATAATCAATATAATCATTCAGAAACCATTTTATCGCACTATATTTTTTTGGCAACCGTTAAAGGTATTTTTATTATAGGTAAATAATAAAAAAGAAAAGTCATTATTATCATGCGATTCGCGCTGCGTTCACTCTCCGGAGCGGTAAACGCGGAAGCAATTTCATTATTTTAAGTTGCTGTAATAATTTGGAACGCTCAGGACTGTATTTAATTCTTGCCAAAATACAGTCAGCAATTTTCAGAGCAGGTATTTGGTAACATTCTGCAGTGTCTCCGAAAGGTAATAATATTATTTCAGTTTTGTTGCAATATCTACTTATTTTTTACTACCTAACATTGCCACCATATTTAGGGTGTTGAAACAAATAAATTATTCTTAGAAACAGGCAAGCGTCATCATGATTTACCTGCCATGATTCTTTAGGTGCCATCTCCATCAGCATTATGAATTCTCAGACACCGACACAAAGAAGTCAGATATTGAATTAAAACATATTAATTCCATTATTCTGGTGCCTTTTACAGTAACAATGAAATTGACTCCTATTATGATGTGTCTAAAAATGAATCCATTTATTTGAAAAAGTCCCTTAATTTTGACAAATTCTCTGCCGTAATTGCCCTCCTGGCTTTTTGTGCTGCGGACATAATAATTTGTCACACTTTACCTCAATTTTTATGTTCTTTGTAGATGCGGGTATATTTAGCTAGAATAGGAAATTATGATAAATGGTATTGCGTGAATCGGGATCTTTGCGAGGCGAGGCCTGAGATAAGTGAGGTGCATTAAACGGATCTAAAGAATCTAAAGAAAGCGTCTAAGATAGGTCGATATTTATTTCAGATCCTGTCATTGCAGATGTTTAAGAGAAGACTGGAACTAGAGTTAATAAAAGAGGAGGGAATTTTAGGTAAGGATACCCGTCTCGCTGAAGAGTCGGTTTGTAAAATTAATGTGAAAAGTGATAAAGAGAACGCTTTTGGTCACAAATATTGCGTAAAAATCTCTAAGCACAAATCGATACCATATAATTAGGTTATCAGTAAACTTTATAGTAGTAAATGTAGGACCTCATAACTATAGGCATAAGAATTAGTCATAGGATTTCACTTTGATCAGTATACCAAGTCCAGGAAAATGAGGTGTATTTCACAGTATACCTAACGAACGGGGAAAAATACAATCCCATAGAATATTTGGTCACATTCTTAGACCGGTCTTATGGAGTTGGTAGCGTTGGTTTTCGTACCGGTCAGCCAGCATAAGTGTGACCTGGTATTCTTCGATAATAAATGTGAATACTTAACAAAAATAATGGTTATTATTGACTACCTACAGTAAACTAGTATGGTTCTTAAAATGCAATTATAAAAGTTATCATTATTAGGCAAAAACACATCAATGACCCAATGGAAAAAAATCACTTTAGGAGATTTTAGTGAAAATCTGAAGTCATAATACCTTATTAAAAGCGGTGGCTTATGTTGAATGTAAATTAAATTATACATTTTAATGAAGTGCGTTTAATTTAGTATAAAGTTGATCATAATATTAATATAGTAGTATTTCGTTACTTTTTCAGGATTATGTGATTAAGTCAAGTAGATTAGTTTGAATATAGAAAAAAGATTTTTTTTTAAAGATGGCGTCATGGTAGCGAATACTCGGTACGCTATGAGACGCCATGGGCCCAGGATTACGATATAACTAGGCGAAGCACGTCCCAAACATTCACTGCGCCGAGCTCATCCCTCACATAATACACGACGTCGTTATATCCTTACACATGAGGAGTGTCTTTTCAAAAGGGCTTATTTCCACTTTGAACTTTTTTTGGGAAATCGAGAAAAACATAATTCCACGGTATTGATTTTGAAATTAATATTTAATTTGCAAAATTGTAATATTGTAAGTTGACGTTAATGCTATAATTACATCAAACGTAACATGTGTACCTAAATAAATATTTAATTACCATATGTTTTTGAGAATTAAGCACTTTTGATGCGAACTTTTGGGAATTAAGCCCTTTTGTTGTGGCCTCGTAGCGTAAACGTTATTATTTTAAAATAGTTTTATTTAATTTTTGGATTTTGTATTAAGTTAGTTGATATCAATGTTGTCGTACTACATACATTGGTTTATCCACATAAATAATCATTACACATTTTTCAAAATGTGTTCTAAACTTTGATGTTACTCTTTTTTTTAAAGATCAGGGCGAGACTTTTCGAGCTTTAATCTCAAAACAACACGTAATTTTCTATACTAAAAAAAACTGCATTCATAGTTTAAAAAAAAGAAAAAATGGAAATAAGCCCTTTTGAAAAGACACTCCTCACATAAACAATGACACAATGGTTGAGACTTTGTTTGACAGATAGCCTTAAAACATGTTGTAGAAAAAAAAATGCAAAATCTTACAAGTTTTTATTTGGATGTAGGTTCCAACTTTGTTTTCTACCGGCAACTATTGAAAGTTAAATTGTTTTGGGATCCGCTTATTTATGAGACAAACGATCGCCTGATGGTAAGTGACCGCCGCCCATGGATACCTGTAACACCGAAAGGGTTGTATACAGGTAAGTATGTTGCCAACCTTGTAAAAACTGACAAGCCAGCCTTTCAAATAAATCATTGTGTAAATCTCTAAAATGCTTACGAAATTCATAACAAAACGGACAATTTGCTCCGTGAAATAGCGGACGAAAATCAGGCTGTTATAAAAGTTATTAAAAAAGTGGCATTAATTTTATCGGCCATTACTAACTTTATGGTCTGGACACATCGTCCGCAACTTTTCCTGTGACTAAAATGGGCGAAAATTTTCTGCCGCCATTGAAAGGTACTAGCAGAGTGGAGTTTTGGGTGTCCGGATAATGTTACAGGATGTACAATGAGCTGCAAATATGCATGGTAAATTTATCAATGAATTCATTCATAATTTCTCCATGCAATTTCACAGCTCTCTGTACCACATGCCGTTTTAGAACATATCAACATTTTTGACCCCATTTCACACAGCTGTTATAACTTTAAAATTCAATTTGTACATGTTTTTAGGTCTATTCGAACTCGCACCGGACGTAAAAACGATAGTTGAATCATATTGGAGCATTCATCAGAACAATATTGGTTATGTCAATTCTACAGATTAGTTGTCAAGCGGATTCCCAGGCTCTCAAAGCCGGAACATCGCAAAGATACATTTTGGTGGGTTTTTTTTTGGGAGCACGCTATAAAAATATGTCTGCGACCACTTCTATTTACCGTAACTCTTTTCATGCATTTTGAATGGATAAATGTGGGTCATGTTCATGTACGTAATTAGACCGCAGACATATTTTTTTAGAATGACTGTTTCATGCCAGGGTACCCTAGCTTCGTAGCTAGCTAGTTTCTTTATCCCTCTTCTGTAGTTGCGCGACAGCGATTCGATCGCGACATAGCGTCAACGACTGTCGCTTTGGCTAGGCCTGCTGGTGTAAAGTTCGAGTTTTTTTCGTTTTTCAACCAAAACAAAATTTGATTTTAATTGACACAAGCTTTTAGTGCACGCTCCAATATGATAAAAAAACTTTCAAGTCTCATATGAGTGCCTGTTATTGAATCAGTATTTTGATTTTAAGTCAGTGTTTGTAAAGTACCACCGACGTATTTATTAAAAAAACGTTAATTTTAACTATTGCATTGTAATGCATATTAACTCGGCGGTAAACAAACATACGACCCGCCTGATGGTAAGCAGTCACAATAGCCTATGCATGCAGATATGCAACTTCAGCAACTCCGCACGCACATTACTGGCTGCGGTTTTCTGCAGGGAAAACAAGGAAGAAGGTTGGTTGGGTTTTACTCTCGATTTGGATAACATCTGGCGGCTTAGCACAACTTGCACTCTCGCGCGCGAGTCCATACATCAAACGCGACTTCAAGTATGGATTCGCGGGCGAGAGCGCAAGTTGTGCTAGACCGCCAGGTTATGTCGTGGCCTACCGCAAAGCGAGATAATATTCCCAACGTCCATCTACATATTTTGGATGTAGTACCTCGTATGCGGTATTCATTAAACCTGTAAATTTCTTACAATATCCGGTGCTTGTAGTCTTTTTTAGGGTTCCGTAGTCAACTAGGAACCCTTATAGTTTCGCCATGTCTGTCTGTCTGTCCGTCCGTCCGTCCGCGGATAATCTCAGTAACCGTTAGCACTAGAAAGCTGAAATTTGGTACCAATATGTATATCAATCACGTCAACAAAGTTCAAAAATAAAAAATGGAAAAATATGTTTTATTAGGGTACCCCCCCTACATGTAAAGTGGGGGCTGATATTTTTTTTCATTCCAACCCCAACATGTGATATATTATTGGATAGGTATTTAAAAATTAATAAGGGTTTACTCATATCGTTTTTTGATAATATTAATATTTTCGGAAATAATCGCTCCTAAAGGAAAAAAAAGTGCGTCCCCCCCCCCTCTAACTTTTGAACCATATGTTAAAAAAATATGAAAAAAATCACAAAAGTAGAACTTTATAAAGACTTTCTAGGAAAATTGTTTTGAACTTGATTGGTTCAGTAGTTTTTGAGAAAAATACGGAAAACTACGGAACCCTACACTGAGCGTGGCCCGACACGCTCTTTGCCGGTTTTTTACTCAACATGCTGTCGATTCGCACTTGACCGATTTTATTGGCATTATTCATACTCAATTCAGCCTTCAGAGATACAAAATTTAAAATAATGGTCGCTCATTTATTACGCGCATTTGTATTTCTAATTGACTACTTTCCATAAAATACTTAATATAAATTCATTCTAACTTTTCTCGATTACGTTCTTTCTGCCACTTATCACATTTGCATTAATTTTAAGAAAAAAATATAAAACAATTAATGGCCTTCATAAATCTAGTCCAAGAATCTCAATTGTATTCATTAATAATACTTACTTATTTTTTCAGAAATGATGAACTATTGAGCGAGTATATAGACGAGCAGTTGGGTAACTTACTATCGAGATTCATTACCTAAGGCACTGGTCCCACCGCGAGCTAGTAAGCTATGAGCTATCGGCTATAAAAACGAACAAAAGATAGTCGCTCCCGTGCAAATAAAAGAATGCTCATAACTTACTAGCTCGCGATGGGACCAGTGCCTAATGACTATAGTCGACCAATGTATTATGTGTTCGTATTGGTTTTGATACGTTATTGATGATGGTCCTGGGCCTTCAGTTAATTACGCGAGGGTATCGGGAGTTATCTCGCCATTATGCTTAGTGTTGCACCTAATAAGTATTAATAGGTCGTAAATAATTTATTTATTTATACAAGGTATGGTAGTATCAAAATTATATCAAGGAATCTGCTCTGAATCGGGTTTCCTGAATTATTGGCACTTATTTTGCTGCACTTTTCTGGTATTCAGGGACCGCATTCCTACTGTCATTTGTACTATACAGTCATCGTACTCATGTAATCAGAAATCGGACAACTGGGCGTCATTCTATCAACATAAGGGGCCCTATTCGAACCGTTATCTAACTGTCAAGTGGTATCATTTCAAAATCAACTGTGGATAATGGTCGCATGTGAGATCGGATCGCAAGTTGGTTTTGAGCCAACCAAAACGTATTAATTGAAAAAAAAATATGAATCTAAAATCAACTTTATCTTAGTACAATAGGGCTTATAGTTTTTTACATTAAGCAAAACGGTACATGATTCATGTGTCCTTTTTACCGTTGACAGCTTTTGGTACATGTGGATTTGGTCGCTAGACTTTTTGTCTATGGAAACGCTGTGCACGATGCGGTGGCGAGTAGCGGAACTAAACATGTCATTTACCGGCTATCAAAAAGAGGTTACACTGGTGATGGTCGATAAAGACTATTATTAAACGAATTTTAGCAGCAATGAAGCTTTATTGACAAGCGTTATTTTTGTGAAACCGACATCTACACGTCACATAATGCTAGCTCCACACATTATGAAATAAACGCCACAAATTATAGGAGGTATATACACGTCACCCAATCTCAAGTTGCTTCTAAACCACGCTTACGGATCAAGTCGTAAGTACATTCACACATTTTACAAAATACTTAAATTGAATTTTTTTTTCTCCTACAGAGCCGCCATTCATAGAGTCTGACCGGAAAGTGAAGAGTCGTGAAATGTATGGGGTCTAATACATTCCACGACTCACGACTCCTCACTTTCTGTACAGACACTAGTATACAAGGGGTTTGCATTGAAATTCAATGAGGAGGCACACTCGAAGCTTGTGACAGATGGCGCCACCTTATAAGTCCATTGCACAGACAAAGAATTTAATACGTGAGAGTGAGAAGAAGATATATTTTTCTCTCTCTCACACATATGAACGACAATGACATGCCCATTATTACACTTACGTACAGGCGCCGCCTAAAATGTCAGTGCCCGGCGGGATAACATGTCAGTGTGTCTCCTCATTCACATTGACAAAATAGCTTGAACATGTTAAATCCATTAAACTGCAATTGAAATTCCTATCTTTTTTGTGCCAATGTTTTCATTTCAATGACATACAAACACAACTATTAAATATGTGTTTGTATTGTTTATATTTATCAAGAATAAATGATTTGTATTATGATAATAATAATGATTTGTATAAGGCGGAAATTAGTTTTTTACCTCACCCACACAAAAAGGGACTTTGTTTTTTTTCTACGAGGGAGCAAACTGACAATTTTCTGTTCGAGAACTTTGTTGTCAGTACAGAATATTAACGCAACGAGTTTGCATACCTTTAAATGTCTGTCACATAATTAATAATTTACATCTTGGGCGTTAACATTTCAATACCTACTATTATCGAAATCCCTCGCTACGCTTAAAATTCAATGTGATTGCCATGCCCACAATATTGCTGCCGATATACAAATACAGTTGTATTTTTATAGCACCCTAAAGAAAAGGATGCATATAGTTTTCTTTGTTCTTGTTTACTGACACACTTGTTTGACAAAATATAGTACGCACTTACCTACAAAAATATTGACAAAAATGTGCAAACTCTTTGTTGCGTTAGTATTTTACACTGGCAAATTAATTCTACAACACAAAATATTGTACCTATGGTAACACCACATTTGGAGATACTTTTGCATTCGATCGTAAATATAATACAATATGCCCAATAAAACAACTGAACAAGCTTCGTTAAACTTTATTTGATGTCTTAAATGTTTGTGTCACAGAACACATTTGTACATTTATTTAGTCGCATACATCTGTATACTCCACAACTATTGTTACTATTGCTATTTACAACAGGGGAAGACAATTATATAACTCCGTATAGACAGATAGGAAGAAAACGGCCAAACTCAGAACTATAAAGAAAAAGGTACGGTGGCTTAGATGGCTTTACACCTTTGGGGGTGCTCGGCTAGATGGCGCCAATATTAGTATTTTACACTTTAACTCATATCAAGCTAAGAATATGGGTCAAATTTTCAAAACTGTGGTTCAAAAGTTTTAAGCCTGTGTCGAGAGATAGCAGTATAGGCACTGTGATTACACATTTTACTTTGACAGTAACTCTTCTTCAGCTACTTAGTAGATATTCCGTGCCACGACCGCATTATTTACCGCATGTATGATTTGAAGAACCACTGCAATTATTACAAAGGGGGAACCTAAGGGCACAGTACAAGAAAGAGCTCTATCTACAGTATGGCCACGCCCAGCAATAAACTCTGAACTAATGTAGATACTTACTACAATTTAAATACACGTGACTATCAAATTAAACAAATATCGTGACTATTATTTTGAAAAATCTTATCTCACACTGATACTTAATATTGAAACGCAGTGCCTCTACATGGACTTCATACATAGTTACTATATTCTTCTTTTCATTGACAGAAAAACAAAGTGATGCTCTCCAGCAATGTATTTAAATACAAAATGCAAATACTTTGGTTTTTTACCTATTTCAAATAAAAATACAAAATAGTTTTAGAAAAAGGTATTTGAAATACAAAATGCAAAATAGGTATCTTCAAAATACCTTTATTCAAATAAAATACTTTTTTGACATAAGGTAAAGCTTTTATTCTAAAGATGTGTTTAAAACACAGAATCACCAGAGAGCCCAGAAACCTGGCTCTATAGAATTAGCACGTTAAAAAGTGAAGCCAAAAATTGGCTGTCTCCATGTCTTTTACCTAATATTATAAAAATCTAATGAAAGAGTTATTAGGGGAAGGTTGCTATCATTGGACCACTTCGCTGCTCTATATATATAGTCGATGGCAAAGTTCCTTTTACCTTCGTGCCTCGATACCCTCGCAACGCTCAAGATTCCACTTTTTGAACCACTCGCTACGCTCGCGGTTCAATATTGAAATCTTTCCCTTGCTCAGGTATCAATATTGGCACGTCCAGTTAAACAACTACTTTGCCCCCTTGTAAAACAAATAACTATTATTTTTTCAAACTCGGTAAACGTAACAGTCAAGACGCTAGCTTTTTTGAGAAATTAATCGTATTTAATCTAAAGAACCTTCCCTTAAAGTTAACGGAATTCAAAAAAGTAAGTAAGTAAACACTTTATTGTACAAGAAAAGAATACAACACATATAATTTAAAATAGAAACAGGGTGTATAGTTTGCTAACTGGACACCACCCGACTAGTCGGGGCAGAGGTAGACCAAAAAAAACGAGGCGAGATGACCTCGACGTATTTTGCTGCGGCTAGCCGAAGCAGGCGGCAAAACGTGATGGGTGGCGGAAGAAAAGAGAGGCCTTTGCAGTGGGTTACAAATATAGGCTAGGAAAAAAAATTGTTTGCTCTTGCCTGGGGGTTTTTATCTAGCACGAAGTCGAAACTCCAAAACCATGCAGAGTGCGTTTTTTAAAAATGTAAAAAAAGTACCTACAATTTTTTTTTCATGAATATGTACACTACTGTACTGTAAACACCACAATCAGAAAAGGTATCCGGGGTGGCACATGAGGAGCCCACGACGGTCCTGGTCAGTTCCATGTCGCTAACAGGTCCGGGTTCTCCATTTTAGTAGTAGCAAGGTGCTCCGCATTCCTGTAATAATGGTGATATAGTCAATGAACATTAATTAACAGTTATTTGTTATGCTAGGGGGCAAAGTTGTATTTTAACGCCGAGTGTGGAATTGAAAAATGAGCAAGTGAAAGGATTCTATAGTTGAACCACGAGCGAAGTGAGTGGTTCGAGAATAGAACTCTAAACTTGCGTGTTTTAAAACACGAGAAGTAAAATACATTTGCACCCGAGTGTAACACAAAACTTTTCCCCTCACTATAGCGAGGAAACTACAACGCAAAAAATGCGTTTATCACTGCTTCCAGTAGTTCCACAGGTGGTAAATCATCTTTATTACTAGATTCACCTACATTTATCAATTTTAAAGCAGTTAATTTGACTTTATTCAAGGTCAAATTACTTTACCCACTAGTGGATAAAATGCGTTTTTACCCGCTGGTATTAAAGGACAAAACACGTGTTTCCGAGCTAGTGAGGGGGAATAGTTATTTGTTTTACAAGGGGGCAAAGTTGTTGTTTAACCGCACGTGCCAATATTGATACCCGAGCAAGCGAAAGATTCCAATATTGAACCGCGAGCGTAGCGAGTGGTTCAAAAAATGGAATCTTGAGCGTTGCGAGGGTTTCAAGGCACGAAGGTTAAACAAACTTTGCCACCGAGTGAAACACAAAATTTTTCACCACACCAACACGAACAAAATACTAACTATAAAACATCAAATAAAATCAAATCCATTAATTTATTCATTATTTATGATTCAAAATCATCATTTGTAGGTAAATTCTACCAGCCTGCTTAAGACATCAAGTTAAAATTTGTATGAAATTACTTTGCACTCTTGTGGATAAAATGCAATTTTGCTATCTGTTTTCGAATAGCAAAGTAAGCCTTTAACAGTTGGTGTGGTGAAAAATGTTTTTTCATCGCACTCTATTGCTATTTTGCACTTAATACATGCCAAGTTGCGCTTTCGCTTTCTCCCAGACCGGACTGTAGCTCCGGTTAAAAAGCCGTAATATAAGTAGTTCTCGAGATATTAAGTTATGTGACAGACGGACGGACACACAAGACGGACGGAACGGCACCATAAAGGTTCCTTTTGTACCTTTTTGGTACGGAACCCTAAAAAACCGCCGCTTTTGGAGTTCTGGTGAAAGGTACTTACGAATGTTGAATAGGCTACTTGCCTCCTAGTCAAATCAGCTTCCCTTTAAGAACTGTCAAAACGAATTTTAACGTTTTGCTAATATGAAATCGAATTGAGTGACGTCACGTTCAACTCATTTACTTTATATATTTCTACCTGACGAATTAAATAGAATTTGTATTTAAAAATAACTTCTATCCATGTTTTCCTTATATTTATCTGATGCTTTATTTCGTGCATGGTATTAAATAATTTATTTTAAGTACAGTCAAGTTCCATGTTGTGTAGAAATGTGTATTTTTTAAAACTGCTTTCAATGTCTGGTTATTTGATGGAAATACAAATGAATACATCAATAACGTATACCTACCGTTAAGGTTTAAGGAGTTCCCTCAATTCGTCATGAATCCAATATCCGACTACCTATAAGAAATCGAGTTTGACAAAATTTGAGTTAAAAACTCAATATGCTTAGCAAACAAAGATCCTTTTGTGTCGTCTTTGAGAAGTTTCGTTCTGATCATCATAAGCAGTTCCACTGCACCAACCCCAAACTCAAGTAATTTTGGAGAAAATAGGCTGTGACAGACGGACAGACAGGCGCACGAGTGATCCTATGAGGGTTCCGTTTTTCCTTTTTGAGGTACGGAATCCTAAAACCAAAGTCATAATAAGTGTCTCGTTCAAATTTGAGTAGTTCCGTTCTGATCATCATCAGCAGTTCCACTGCACTAAATGTCACTGTTCGGTACGATCGACTACAAAGAGATGTATCCATTTCTCACCTTATTACGATGCAAGAAGCTGAAAAAGTGTATACATCTCTTTGTAGTCGACCGTACGTAAACGCATGCTGTTCTTATAATAACACAAAAACCAATATATGTATACCTGAATAAATTAAAGTTATGGTCTTTGGGAGCCTGGGGTCTGCTTTGACAATCAATCCCAAGATTTGGCGTAGGCACTAGTTTAACGAAAGCGACTTCCATCTGACCTTCCAACCCGATGGGTAATTAGGGCTTTATTAGGATTACCCGGTTTCCTCACGATGCTGTCCTTCAGCGAAAAGCTACTGGCAAATATCAAATGACATTTCGCACATAAATTCCAAAAACCTCATTAGTGCGATCCGGGGTTCGAACCCGCGAGCTCTAACGCGACCACTGTTCTGAACGTAAATGCATACTGTTCTTATAATAATACTAAATTAAGTCACTATAAGTGTGTCGTCCAGATTTGAGGAGTTCCTTTATGACCATCATCAGCAGTTCCACTGCACCAAATGTCACTGTTATGAATGTACTTAAATTAAAGCTATTCTCATATAAATACCAAATTCATTGTAAGTGTGCCGTGCAGATTTGAGGAGTTCCATTCTGATCCATTTCCATCATCATCAGTTCCATTGCACTGAGTTCCACTGTTCTGAACATAAATGCATGCTGTTCTTATAAAAATACCAAAGTCACTATGAGTGTGCCTTTCAGACTTGAGGAGTTCCGTTCTGACCATCATCAGCAGTTCCACTGCACCAAATGTCACTGTTCCGTACGTATATGCATGCTGTTCTTATAAAAACACAAAAATCACCACATGTATGCCTTCAAGATTCGAGGAGTTGCCTTGATTTCTCCAGGATCCCATCATCAGAACTGGGTTTTGATAAAAATAGGACTAATCTCAAATCTGTATACATAACTTATATACATTCAATCAAAAAAAAAATGAAATCGGTCCTGTAACAACGGAGAAATCGACAACATAAAGAAACCGGTCAAGTGCGAGTCGGACTGGCCCACTGAGTAGTATCCGTACAAACTTACAAAAGTTAAAATAATCTCATGTATCTCATATATGTACCTATAACTTTAAAGATTTGACTATAATTACCTATAGGTATCGGTGAATTCGCTAACTAATTTGCGCGACCTGTTTAGTATGTTAGTTTTTCAGGGATAATTATTTCTTAATGTTAACTCATTTGCATAGTTTAATCTTAATTTAGAAGAGATTTTTTTTACATAATTATAATCTCGTATTCATTTGTAGTTCGATCTGTTCGATAAAATCCGCAAGGGTGGTTAAATTGAATTTTAAATCTGATTAGTTTTTAAAACCGAAATAAATTACACATATGAAAGAAAAAGTGACCAAGGCCTCCAGTGCCTGAGGCTGGAATCGAACCAACGTACCCTGCAATCGCGGCAGATGCCTATTTCGTGAGCGTCAGAATGGCGGGTGTACATCAAGCAATCCTGGTGTGGTATACGTCAGGAGTTAGTGCCAGCAATGTGCCAAATGTGCGCCAAAATTCGAGCAATGTGCTCTTTGAACTCCAGAGATATTTAAGAAATTAATGACACCCGCCATTCTGACGTCAGGTTGGCGGGTGCACTTCCAGTTCTAGCTAATGGCTGCTTACTCAAGGGTGAAAGTACTGCCTAAGGCTAGTGCTCGCAATGTTCTTGCACATGTATAAAACACACACTAATTCAGAGAGCCGTTGAAGAGTAATATGGGATCGAATAAATATATCTATAACGCCTGCTGAAATAAAATAGCAATGTTCATTGCCTGCAATGCAGCATTAACATGCAGGCGCTTTTCACAAAAAAGTGATACTTATAGATATATTTATTCAATCCCATATTACTCTTCAACGGCTCTCTGAATTAGTTTGTGTTTTATACATGTGGAAGCACATTGCGAGCACTAACCTTAGGCAGTACTTTCACCCTTGAGTAGGCAGCCATTAGCTAGAACTGGAAGTGCACCCGCCAACCTGACGTCAGAATGGCGGGTGTCATTAATTTCTTAAATATCTCTGAAGTTCAAAGAGCACATTGCTCGAATTTTGGCGCACATTTGGCACATTGCTAGCACTAACTCCTGACGTATACCACACCAGGATTGCTTGACATACACCCGCCATTCTGACGCTCACCCTATTTCCGCTCGGCCACCCAGGTCACAGATGCTGAGGTCGAAATTATCTCTCATATGAGTAATCTATACAAGGACTCGCAGCGCCCTCTGACCATCCCTAGAACCTTCCTTCCTTGACAGATTTGAGGCGGCGGTTAAAAATAGTTTTGATATGTACAATTTGAGCTTTTTCATACGATACCCCACTTGACGTAGTAGCTTGACATGATTTACAGTTTGCCATTAGAAGTTAAAAATGTTCATACCTGTTCCAAATTTCAAATCGATAGCAAAATTACCTAGTTCTCGAGATATTTAGAAATATGACAGACAGACAGACATACGGACAGAGTGGGACCATAAAGGTTCCTTTTGTACCTTTTTGGTACGGAACCCTAAAACCAAAAAAAATACAGACGAATTGAGAACCCCTTCCTTGAGATTTGGAGCGGCGGTAAAGTTAAATGCATGACCTTGACAAAGATTAATTCAAATTTGTATTTTGACATGCTGTCATTACAGTCAAAAATAGATGATGCATATATACATCGCTGTGCATTAAAGGGTTAAGTCGTTTTTCCTCTATTGTTGGCATTGTAGATACACAGATATTTTCAATTTTGTTAAACTTATTACCTGGCTCTCAGATTCTCCGCTCATTGTAGCTGCTTCTGTGAACGTCGGCGATTCTTGACATTTGGGTTCCGACGCGCCTTCATCATTAAATCTGCAATAATAATGATCACGAATAAATCAGAAGTTTCCAACCATTGGCGTGTGCAAAGGGCTTGGCACTTGGCAGTAATAGTTATTTGTTATACAAGGGGGCAAAGTTGTATTTGAACGTCGAATGTGGAATTGAAAAACTAGCAATTGAAAGGATACCTGCGTTTCACGATAAAATATCAAGAGCCAACACCATGACAGCTCCTCGAAACAATCACTAGTCCTTGTTCCAGGAAGCCCAGGAGATCCGAAAATTGGTCCTGGACAAATCGGCCTTGGTCCGATGAAGAATCACTGTAACATAAAAAATAAATTTACAAGTTAATTAGTGTTAATTTACAAGAGAAAATGCTTGAGTTGCTAAAAAATCCCTCAACTCTTCATGGATTCCAACATCAGAACAGCGCAGGTTTCGACATGTCACAAAAGAACGCCACCTCAATAAGTCAATACGTAGGCAACAGAACCCTAGGCGTTACGGGGCCCGAATAGAAGGGGCAAATTAAGAAAGAGGTAGCGCAATATCATTTTTAGGGTTCCGTACCAAAAAGGTACAACAGGAACCCTTATGGTGCGACTCTGTCCGTCTGTCTGTCCGTCTGTCACATTCCTAAATATCTCGAGAACTACTAATGCTATCAACTTGAAATTTGGAATAGTTGTGAACATTGTGAACCTCTACAAATAGAACATATAATTTTTTTTAATTTATTAATTTTAATTGTAGAACATGGCCAAAATGAAAGGGGGGCAAACTGTAAATTTCAAGTTACTAGGTCAAGTGGGGTATCGTTAGAAAGAGCTCAAATTGAACGTAAATAAACTATTTTTTAAAAAATTTTTGTTGTGGAAAAAAAAAGAATTTTGAAGGAAAATGTAAAAAAAAATACCGTTCCCCCCCTTATCTCCGAAGTTTACCAACGAAAAATTATGAAAATTTTAGGAAACATTTGTTTTATGCTAAATATTACAGGAAAAATATAATCGTGTTTGTATCTTGAAAACCTTTTTTTTAATTCACAAAAAACTTTTCAGATTTTTACTTTTAATTTACCCACCTTTGCGGATGTATATAGTACTTCAAATTAATACGAGATGTTACGTAAATCAAATTCTTTCCAATAAAGTAAAAATTGTTTAAATCGGTTAACATTATAAAGAATAATCCCTGAAAAACCAACATACTAATATGGTCGCGCAAATTAGTTAGCGAATTCACCGAGTGATGGCGCTATACACAATAATGCTCATTAGTACCTATACTTTTGTCTTCTAGTCAAGTCGTTAGAGGTATGTGAAAACGTGAGATTATTTTAACTGGGGAGTTTGAAAGTTTGTACGGAACCCTCGGTGGGCGATTCCGACTCGCACTTGACCGGTTTTTTTAAATTTGTTTTAGAATAACGTCACTTTTATTCGAAAACTTTTTTACAAACCTATTTAAGTGTAGAGAAAAAAGTTTTGTACCGAACCGAACTTATCCAACGACTATAAGGTAACGGGCCCAATCATGGACAGTTTAAGATGAAATTTTGCCTATTTTCGATATTTCACTGAAACATGTAAAAATTCTACCGCTAAACGTGTTAAAACTTGAATGTCTTATCTTTCTTTTACATTTCCAGCGCATTGCAGAATAGATACTCCTATTGGTTTCTTCATAATTAACAAATTAAAGCAAGGTGCTTTTTCTCCAATCATGGACGGCAGTTCTCCAGTAATGGATCCCCCATTATGAACGGTGAAATAAGTTTAAAAATTTACATTTAAAGCAAACTAATACTCAATGAGACAATTTTATATACCCCAAATAAAATTAGTTTGGGTTATTTTAACATAGGATTGTTTCTTGTAAATTTTGGTTTTTGTAAATTGTTCCTTGTCCACGGAACGGAGGTACGCAGTTTTCCGGGTCCAGTTATGGACACTCGCAAAATAACACAATTTCTTTATATCTTTGGAGTAACAAACTAGTATGTTTTATACCTTATCTCATGGTTAATACAGTAAGTAAAACTCATTCAAGTTTACACCGAGTATTATTTTTTTTATTAATTTATGCACGAACTCTACTCTCTTAGCAACCTTATTTAATGAGAATTTTTACTAATATTTTTTTCAGTAAACTGATGACTTTTATCTAGCCGCCAAATCCTTCAGAAATAACCGAATTAAATGAAACGTCAAAATTAAGCAGCTCTATTACTCTTGTTTATGGTACAATGCCGTCAATTTTTAGGAACTAATTTCAAATTATTATTTTTAAGGATTTGTCCATAATGGTATCACCGTCCATTATGGGGTATTTTATATTATACCAAGAACCATTTAATACAGGACCAGCAGAGTCCATACTAAATACCGTACCCCAGCTGGCAGCCGTCAATCTATGTCGCTAGATGTCACTAAGAGTGTCATTTGAATAAAAATGTCGTTATTTAACACGTTCACTGCGGAGCCGGATTTTGTGAACTCGCTCTCAGTGCGTTACAACCCATGAGAGTCCTGTATTGAGCTTTCTCTCTGTGCGGTACAAGTCAATTACAGCTTGTAAGGAGGGTTTCATATTTTACCTAAAATACCTTTACCAGATACACATTTATTAAATTTTATTGAAACAATATTTAGTCTAATAACTAATCTACACAATACTGTCTTCGCCGAAGTTGATGACTGTTCGTTTAGATTTTATAGACGAATTAATTAACAGGTCAAAATTGACTTGTGCCGCACAGCCAGAACGGGCACAGGTAAAAATGTCGATGATTTAGTAGTGATGAGGAAAATAAACGAACTAATATATCGATCCAATTCTTACTTTCTTTACCTTTAATGTAACCAGATTTTTATATACAACCAAAACTTTTAACGTTGCTCTTAACATTATTTAAAAAACGATTTTTAGAAATTTTAGTAAATATTTTGCATCAAGCAATTTGAACTTTTTACAATATATTTTTACGTAATAATATTTAGCAAAATTGTAAGCGTTTTGCGTATAAAAGCGTTATATTGTATTTAACGAATTTCATTTAAAACAATCGAAACACATTTTTTCACCACAAAATAACGTGTGGATTGATAATATGGTAACAACACTAATGCATTTTGCACTTTGCTCCAGTGCTATACAAGGTCGTGCGTAACAGGTCATTAAAGGCCCTGTTCCGCACTGAATAACAAAAGTCTAAGACTGGTGCGAACAGGACATATGTGACCTGTTTATTAATTTATATGCTGTCAAATAGAGTGTAAAATGATAAATATAAACGTATACTTGACTATATAAAAATAATAAAATATAACAATGATATGGGCTTCGCACCAGGGTAAAGTTGCGCATTTCTGTCGCCGCACCAGGGGGAAGTCCAGAACAGGATCAGAATGACCTGTTTCGCAGTGAACGTGTTAAAAAAAACCGGCCAAGAGCGTGTCGGGCCACGCTCAGTGGGCAAGTCAGGGTTCCGTAGTTTTCTGTATTTTTCTCAAAATCTACTGAACCTATCAAGTTCAAAACAATTTTCCTAGAAAGTATTTATAAAGTTCTACTTTTGTCATTTTTTTCATATTTTTTAAACATATGGTTCAAAAGTTAGAGGGGGGGGGACGCACATGTTTTTCCTTTAGGAGCGATTATTTACGAAAATATTAATATTATCAAAAAGCGATCTTAGTAAACCCTTATTCATTTTTTAATACCTATCCAACAATATATCACACGTTGGGGTTGGAATGAAAAAAATATCAGCCCCCACTTTACATGTAGGGGGGTACCCTAATAAAACATTTTTTTCCATTTTTTATTTTTGCACTTTGTTGGCGTGATTGATATACATATTGGTACCAAATTTCAGCTTTCTAGTGCTAACGGTTACTGAGATTATCCGCGGACGGACGGACGGACGGACGGACGGACGGACGGACGGACGGACGGACGGACGGACGGACGGACAGACAGACATGGCGAAACTATAAGGGTTCCTAGTTGACTACGGAACCCTAAAAATACGCACGCGGTAGTTCAACGGCATTACAAATGATACAGTAAAAAGTATATAGATGACGCTAGGGGCCCGTGTCATGTTTCAGTCCCTGTTTACAACGCAAGCCATCGGCATCGTTCTTATTTTGAATTATGACAGTCATCCAAAAGAGTACCATACTGTCAAATTTTCTATCGCTTTCATTTTGAGCGTGACGTCAATGATTAGTAATATTACTTTCAATATATTTCAAATTTATATTTTAAATGAGGCCATTTCGAATAGTGTTTATGATTATGATAGATATCATGTTGACAATCAATCTCCGTCTCGCTCGCACCAATCCTATATTTGTACGAGTGCGACCGAAACGAGTTGAGTATTATTTAAAGATTTTTGAATGTGCAAAATCCATGAAGAATAGAAATAAAGGAGCAACCTCTTTAAGTATCAGAAGTGCACATATAAAAGAAAGATAGGTGGCGCTGCAATCGCAGGTGCATAAGGGTTTGACAATCTCTTTGCCTTCTCGGTAGTGAGTGACCCCGCCTACGGAGCAAGGGGTCCCGGGTTCAAATCCTGGTGAGACCTTTATTATTTTTTTCTACTAATATTTTTCTTGAATTATTTTATTTTTTTAATGTCCAAAAATATTTTTTTGTTTTGTTACAACTTTTTTAAATTTCATTTGCAAGACTTACAACATTACTGAAGAATCCTAAGATGGGGCAAACAATGTAAAAGGGCTTAAGTTAACATTTGTATGAATAAAACAATAAATAAACACAAATAAAATACACAAAAAGAAAATAAATGTATAAAAAAAAAAAAAAAACAGAAAGATCGCTGTCAGAATTGAACCCGAGAACATCTGCGTACGAAGCCAGCGCACTACCACGGGACTACGTCTTGACTTGCTCAGTCTGACGAAATTAGCCTAGAGAAAAGAACGTCTAATGTCATCTCACATCGCTGATCATTGAGCGAGACATGCGCTCCAAGCGGAGATATTTGTAACTGCAATTATAAAGGCTCAGCCGGTCATTTTTGCGACTGTTCTACTTCGACAGACTTTCCTCCTTATCTCTAGTCTCCCTGGCAAAATCTTATTGGTAGTTGTCACAAAAACCTACTTTTTCCATAAAGCCTGGCTTCCACATATGCGGAATCGAGCGGCGTCGAGTCGAGTTTTCATCTTATACATTTGAATGCTATTCGACGCATCATGAGAAATGCAAAATACGAAAGTATAGCTATTAGTAAACTACGTAATAATTTATGGCAGAAGGTCCTTTAAGTATTAGGGACTGAATAAATTAACCGACTTGGTATTACAGGGATCTCAACTCTTTTTTACGCCAGAAGAACTGTGTTGAAGGACCAGCGATTACGTAGTTCCTGACGAACTATTGTAATATAAAATAAAATAAAACGGAAAAATAAAATTATGGTAATTGATGCGTGCCGAACTTACTGCTGTTGTTTTCTCGACAGTTCAGCGGGCGGCCACCCTTTCGAATATTTACTTGGTTCACTCTTTCTTGTGTACACTCGCGAATCGTTATTTATTTAATTAATAATTATAACTTTATTCGTCGTTGCGGATATTTTTTCACATTGACATCGAATGTCTTTTAGTTTAGCAGATTGACGTATTTTCTTATAGTTTTTAAGAAGGTCGGCAAAAAGGCGGGTGACACGACAAATAAAAATGAGGTTGAACCTATCAAAAGGAAGAGCGAACGGGATGGACGATATGAATGATAATGAATGAAAAGGGCGCGAACAAACTGAGTTGCGAAGACTTGGTGTTTTTACAAGTTTTGTTTTTGATGGGATACAGTATCTATTGTCTTAGTCCGTTTTTATCCGATCCGATATCGGATGTCGGAAGGATTTAAATGGAAAAACCGGCCAAGAGCGTGTCGGGCCACGCTCAGTGTAGGGTTCCGTAGTTTTCCGTATTTTTCTCAAAAACTACTGAACCTATCAAGTTCAAAATAATTTTCCTAGAAAGTCCTTATAAAGTTCTACTTTTGTGATTTTTTTCATATTTTTTAAACTTATGGTTCAAAAGTTAGAGGGGACGCACATTTTTTTCCTTTAGGAGCGATTATTTCCGAAAATATTAACATTATCAAAAAATGATCTTAGTAAACCCTTATTCATTTTTAAATACCTGCCCAACAATATATCACACGTTAGGGTTGGAATGAAAAAAAATATCAAACCCCACTTTACATCTAGGGGGGCAAACTAATAAAATATTTTTTTCCAATTTTTATTTTTGCACTTTGCTGGCGTGATTGATATACATATTGGTACCAAATTTCAGCTTTCTAGTGCTAACGGTTACTAAGATTATCCGCGGACGGACGGACGGACGGACAGAAAGACATGGCGAAACTATAAGGGTTCCTAGTTGACTACGGAACCCTAAAAACAAGTAAAAATATAGGTGAAATTATGTTTTTTTCAACTCCCGGGTTGCAAAACAATGTCATCTAGTTTTGAACCAAAAATTGAGCTTTTTTTAGGGGTACGCTTTTTTGTATGGGCTATGTCAGTCCAGTATTAAATGGTTCTTGATTATACTAATATAATATAGCAATACCCATGACGAATTTGTGTCAAATGTCAGATTCCAAATTGAACATTAATTTTGAAATCAGCAGCCCCGAAACCTAATTTACGACACTCCCATGACGACACAAAAGTTAGGAAAAAATGGGTTCTGTAATGAAATTAATGATAATTATACTAATGGTTAAGATGTGAACTTAAAATATAGCTTTTTTGGCTCACCTTAACTATAAACTGAAATAGACCTACCATAACTACTTACATAATTTGCTAACTGCCGGACAAGCGCTTGACGAGCAGCGCGACCCAGCTGCAGCTCTTTGTTTAGCCAACACCTGTCAGGAGCCATTGCCAAATAAATATCAGCATTCTGCTGACGGGCGTCAAACTCCGCCGCTAATCTCTGCTCCTGCTGCTGCTCCTTTTCTTCGTGTCGGTTCAGCGGAGGCAGTTCACAATTCGCTTTGTTAGCTATATTGTCAAGCACACAACACGTTTTAACGATCTTAGCTGCCGCTGCTGGCTTGTAGTGCAGTTTCTCCATTGACGACAAACACTACCAACTGATTTTTAGTCGCCCAAAACACCGCTCTATACAGTTGCGGGCTCGAACTTGTAAAGCGGTATAACGAGCTTCTGGAGATCCTACAGGTGCATCCAAAAGTCAGTGCATCCATCAGTAGTGTTTGCCTCTGTGGGTAAGCTGAATCACCTGAAAGAATATAAAAATGTATGGCTGTGATATATTGAAATATACAATTATGCTACGAGTGTTTTGTCTAACAGTTCTTACTTAGAGTGATATTTAAATTGACTTAACAATAAATCACACGTGCACGGAAGAAGATATTACACAGAAGATACTATTGGGACCGTGCGCGACGACACGCCACGTGACAGGTGACCATTATGGACAATATTGTCGCCGCTGTTAAGCGAGAAGTAAGTAAAAATTGTGAAAAAATTAATGAAATCTTGTGTTATTTTACTATATTAGACAATTTTGGACGACGGTGGTTACAACATTATCGCCAATAACATTAAAATTGTTGTTTTCAGTGAGAAATTAACAAACTGGTGACTAAAACGGGGTTTCGTGCCATCGCTCACGAAATCATTTTCCAACCTAAGACGATGAATAAAGACAAGAAATTGGTGCTAGCTGGGCATTTTCTAGAGATTGAAGACTTTTTTACACCATTTGTACCTATGTGCAATAAAGTATAAATAAATCATTGGCTTTTGAAATAGTTGATCAGTTCACTGCTATCCTGTCATTTTCATAGGCTAACTATAGGTATTATAAGTATCATTGCAGGGTACAGGGTTTATTGTAAAATAAAAACAAACTAGCTATAATAACGTTAAATTATAATATACATTACATAAACTTGTTTCATTTACTTAAAATATTGGAGGTTTACCAGATATCACATCAAATACAATCATGAATGCGATGAAATAAGTTCTCAGGAATTTTATTTAAAATGTGATAAGCCTTCAGTGGATGGACTGCTTCTGCTTCTATTGTTCTCGTGCTCCTTCTTCCCATTGAAACCTCGATATTTACGCATTTTCATCAATCCGTTTCGATTTGTAAACAGGAGCACAGATGAGGAAACAAATAAAATTATTTCCGAACATAACTGGGATTGGCTTCCACGTCGGCTTTTCTACCTCCAATAAAATTTGCACTATAAATTCACCGTAAATTCAATTCAATACTTGTATCAAATGATTACGCACTTTAAGTAAAACTTCAGAGATTGGACGACACTTTTCTTCTTACGGCAACTATTCACTTAAACGGTGGTTTCGTTTCCACCACGGTCTTGGAAATAGCTAGAATTTAGTCGCTACTTTTCTTGAAGTTATTACAATTCGCCATAACAAATTTTACTGGGCCCGTATTAAATTTATCTCAAAAACGACATGAAAATGTTTACTGCAATATGGATTTGACAGCGCAAGTCAGCGACTAAGATGTCAATTTTGGCCGTAGTGAGCGCTGTGATCGTTTTAGCTACCCCCTCCACCCGCTTTGCACCCTGCCAATATTTCTTTTAGACATTTGTCAAATTTATGTCACGTTAGCTTTTTTTTAAATATAAAATTATCATATCTACGTTTTCATGATGGGTCTACACCGACGCAAATGCACGTCATTCTTGTTTATTTTAATAATGCCAACGCCTTCTTGCGACGAGTAGAGGAACCAAGTTGTGCCGAAAAAACTTGCAATTTACTCTTTGGTACGACAAAATCCCCGTCTAAGTGTCATAAACCAAACATGGCGGCCATACCCATCGACAAAAAAGTCTATATACTGTGCCATTCAGGAGAACGCATGCCTTGGTTCGTATTGTCAGGCCATGAGAGATTAAATTCGTGTAAAATTACGCAATTCATATCTTTGTAATGATATGATGATTCGAATTGCAATCTCATTCTGTCACTTTGACACAAGAGTAAAATCAAAGTAGAATCAATACTAGAGTCGTGACACGTTAGCAAAATGCAGACCAAAAGTGTGTACCAAAAGTATTGCCAGTATTACAAGTTTGACCCAAAAAAGGGAATTTAATCGTTTGCCGTGCTTAGGATTTCTACAAATAGGTGTTATTTGTGAATATTTTATCTTTTTGTTAGAAAGGCTCGGACGTATCGCGAAGTTTTGAGTCAAAGAGATTAATCAACTAACATATTTTTAAGCAATATTTTTTTTAAATATTTTTTGGTGTAGCTGGCACGACGACGACCGTCTATTAGCAAAAAAACATTTTACTTCAAGTAACAGTGAAAATGGAGATACGAGGTGATAAAAATGTCATATGTTATTTATTTCAAAGATAGAAGTCCGTTCTTTTAAAATACTCAAAACTTAAAAAATACTCCATCAAAAATAAATGTTACAAAAATTTTATCCGGTACATTGCCTGAGCTCTAGTCCCAACCTAGTACCAATCCAGATGACAGCTGCACGTATTCGACAACCCGTGATCCAATCCACTATCATTTGAGAGTCAACGTGAAACGTCAAATTCGCCATGCCGAATTGAGCCCCAGGTTCTTTATTCCGTAAACGTCATACAAATGACGCCCAACGCCCGTCTGTCTTTGATCCTAGTGAAATCAGTTTGATTTTATAACTTGTATTATAAGGCAAGTAGTATATTAGGATATCTACGAAAATAGGCTACTAATAGACTCATATTGAATTTGGCACAATATAGGTAAATGATTGTCTTCTATAGTATTTGGCAAAAAAAAAATTATAGATTTTGGGTATTAAAAGTGTATGATGACTACGTATTTTCGATTAAAAATGTGTGTAATTTTTATTTATTTTAGCCACCGAAAACGCTGTCAGGGATGTAGTGACGTCATCGAATTTGAATCTTACTGCACGTCAAAACAATCACTGATATATTGAACTTTATGCGTTCATACTTAAAAAGTTAGAAAATGTTGTTTTCGAATATAATGTCTGATGCATAGATAATCTATAGATTAACATGACTGTGTTGTTCGCCTGATTACGTAAAAGTATACCTACTTTAAAAATATTTTTTGCTGTTTTTAAGTCATAATAAAATATGGTAATATTTTATTTCGGTTTATTGGACAATCATATAAGATAAACTTTAAAAAGGGTCAAGTAGCCTATGGTGACTATCCTAACAAACCTCATTGGTGTAAACCAAGAGTACTATAACAGTAGGTCGTCCAGAATGGCCGTCAAGCCGCTGATGCCAAGTGTTGTGTGGGCTGAAATGTTATTGCCTTGGCTCCGAGCCACAGTTCTTGGGACTTGGCGAATGGGATCTTCGTTCATAGTTCGCAGTAAATTGCACTTTTTAATCTGCTTGTTACTTTGAGAGTGAATTTTATAGCATAGTGTAAATTAGTAGTAGCGATAGGGTATGTGATATCTTATTTTGTATGAGGCTAGACTGGAATGAACATGATTGTGTAATACAGTTTAAAATAATGCTAAGGTACTACATAACGTACAATACTAAAAACAACTACTAATGTGTATTTATAAAATACGACATTTTTATCTTTGCCGTTTTCGGTAGAGTTATGGAGAAGTGAAACAGCATATAAAAAGAGTGTCAAAATGAAAATATTTATTAGCATGTATGTGTCATGTCCAAGTTGATATCGTTAAGTGATATCGGATTGTTGAGGGAACAAATAATTTGATTTTGGTACCTACTTTATTAATAAAATAAAAAGTTCGAGTGTCCCGGACCCCCCCTACTTAAATTATATTTAGGTGAATCCTGTATTTTATATGTGATAACTGTATGACAAATATTAGAGAATATTGTAAAATACAATATTACCAAATCAAAATAAGTATATTAGCAACAGTGTAACTTTGTCATACCACCCTTTGGTAACATCACAGCGTTTCTAATCCGGGAACACATATCATTAATGAATACATATTAATAGATTGTGTATTAAATTGAGGCTTACCAGTAAAACGGCGTAGGCTCCTTTGCATACAAAATGACGGCTTTCCACGCAATAATCTTTAGTAATAATCCTTGTGTTTTTGACAGTAATAACATGTTTTACTTTTGCATCATTATACCTTTTGTAATAAAAGCTTCTAACATAAGTTTTTGACGATTTAGGGACGGTTTTGACAGAATAACAGTGTTGCAATTCGCCTCGCTTGCGTTTTACAACAACATGACTCATCAAAGCCGTTGCCCTACTACACAGTTACACACATTGCTGGACACACAAGTGTAATTTTCTGTTTGTGTGTATATAATTTTCTTAGGATATTTTTGTGTATTTGTTGTTATTTCTTTATTAACACTCTTACTTAGCTCTTAGCTCTCGCGTTTTGTACACATATTTAAAGGTTATCGCCAACATGGAGACCAGTGATTCAATTGTTGAAACCAAGATCTTCGGACCAGTGCGTGAATGTTGTAAGTTCGTATAGTAGGCAATAAATATTAAACACTAACGGGTAGATTAATTTATTCGTCTAGACTGAACATTATAAAAGAATATCGGGTAGTTATGTGTTGTTTACGTAGTTCAGTGATATTTTGTTTGGGCATCAGTCTTCCGTGACCACGGTCAGTTCAACCTGACCGAAACACCGGAAAAAGGTAAAATAATGATATTTAATCGCATTTGACATGCAACTTTAGTGAATTTTTAATAATTATGTACAGTAACAAAAGTCAAAAAACATACCAACCGTTCAATTCAGTTGTTTTTGTACAGCAAATTTGACCAGTCACTTTATTCAAATTAAGCAAATCACTGAGAATTGCAAATAAATAAGAACGAACAATCCGGATTTTGTAGTAATATAGACCAGCTTAGTATTTAATCCGACTTCTTACAAACTACACTTTTTGCCACGGATAGTTTTGTGGTTAGTTCTCCGATCCCGGTTCGGCCAAGCATAAAGCTTAAAGGCTTTATATTAACTTTAACCTGTTGTATTTTCAACTTAGTAATGCGCTTAGTCTGAATAATATAAGCAGGCTTTGCATAGAGATGCGCTGAGTCTGACCGACTGGGTAAATAGCCAAATGTACAAACGCTTACGATAATATTGCTATCTCTATCGCTCTTCCGTATTGGCGCGACAGAGCCAGACTGCTTTTCGATCAGCGTTTAGTGTCAACGATTGTCATTTCGTCTAGGCCGGCTGGTCCGAAAACATATAGAATAAAACACAATTCAACCAATCAGGACCGATAGTTTTGTTTTTATGAATAAAGGGGGATAGTCTTAGGATGATGGTTCTAGGAAATTCTCAAGAAATTATTGCAATTACTTTCTTAATTGAAAAACAAAACAAAAGAGTACGCGAAATCAACGCCTATGACATCGAGTGCGTATGTATTTCTTATTGAATTTATATCCGATCACATCATGTGTACAAATATTGTTTCAAATTATATATTCTTACAAAAATAAACGACACAGAGACGTGACTTGCGTGACATGTTATATTATTCTGATAGAAAAAGACAATTTTGAAGAGTGATCATTTACATACCTGACACAACATTTATCTACAATTATATTCGGTGTTAGTTTAACCGAAATGACTCATAGTAGTGTTGGGTTTCGCGATTTTTTTAATATTTATACACACATTAATAAAACTCGCAAATAGAATTTAACGACTGGCAACATCGGGGGCACGCCAAACGTGGCGTGACCGGTAGGGGATTTAAAAAAAAATAACGAACGGTCGGCTGGCAGGACATTCGGTGCTTGACTATGATAGTGAAAACATTGAATTGTGAATTTGTGAACATTGTGATTACGAGCAAGTGTAAAATACAAGAGTAGTTAGTACAAGTTGAATAAAGTGTTAAGTGTATGTTATTGAGTTGTTTTACTGAACTTCCACGAGAATACTACAGTAGTCATAGTAATTATTCTGTATTGTCTTCCTAGCAACTTCACAGTGTGCATTCAGTATGATTTCATACGATGCAGTCTGAAAATCAGATTAATCGTGCACCAGCGCCCGCAGTGTGAAAGCGTGTGAAATGAGAGCGACATCGGAGGGTCTATTTGTTCTCTGTGTTGTGTTGTAGTTCGCACACACAGGAGAGAAATACACAGAAAGTTCTATTGATTAGGACAAAATCTTAGATATATGAGAAATGGTTAACATTGCAACAGTTTCTTTATTAAAGCGGTTAGTGTCAAAGTCAGGAATTTAAAGTACATATATTAATCTGTCAAATATACATAAGTTGAATGAATTATACCATGTTTCAAAGGGGTGTGAAGCGCTGGCTGTCACAAGTTCTGTGCACTCTTTCTATGTTGCAAATATCTGCAGGTATTTGGATTAGTAAACCACAATAGTTCGTCCGTGGCCTAACATCATGCTCAGCAGGTACTAATTATTCTGATATCAAGAACTAAAAAAACATCAAAACCAAAACAAATGAAATCTACGAGTATCCCACGATTCAGAATTAATTTTTGGCAGTTGGTTGAAAACGGCTTTTGGTTGGATTACGCCAGCTTCAGATAAGATTTAGTTTAGTTCGGGCTCAGGATTACCCCACGGATTGTAGGCTCCTTTGTGCAAAAAAAAGGCTCCTTTGTGCAAAACATTGTGATGAATAGCAGAAATCGTGACGGGTTTTAGTGTAAGTCAGGAAACCATACTTAGCAATAGCCTATGTATTTCCCATCACGAAACAATGGTGTTCCGGACATTCGGGAAGCGTGGAGCCGAATCCAACACGTACCTAGAGATGTCCTATTGACACTTTAAAAGTAAGGGGTACATGGAGTGGATGCTGCTGTCATGGGAAGCACGCAGAGGCAGCACCCGACAGGGTGTATGGAATTTTAACATAATTTCGTCACCAAATTTGATTCAGACTTGTTGCTAATTATATGTTTAAAGATTCATTTTGAAAGGAACGTTTTCTTCTGCTATGGAGTCCTGTAACAGTCATCATCGGTAACTAGAAAATTAATAAACATGTAAACTTGTCGAAGATCGCTCGACATGTTTCGCTCCGTAACGAGGAGCATTTTCATTGAGTACGCGCGATACCGGTGGTATCCCGACGCAGACTGATTTTACGTGAGTGACCCGATTTCACATGTTTGTCAGCGCCTCACGGTAGTTATTAAAAAAATTAATTAATGAGTATATTAATGAGTACTCAATTACTGAGATAAATCTAAATCCTTATCGACAAAATTGGCTTCATCTTTACAGAATACAGAATACAGAACCATTTATTTGTCCAACATAGGTGTACATAAGTTGTTACATTACATTTCAGTATAGTTTCACTATGTGGCGCCTTACGGCATACAAATTTGAGAGCATGCATGTCAAACTATAAATTAATAATTACCTACATAATTATATTCTAAATATTCAGAAGTCTTTATCATCTAAGAATTATTTTATAGAGTAGTAACTCTTTTGAGCTAACAACAATTTTAAGGCATTTTTAAACTTGTTAAGTGGTAATAATTGAATATGTTGTGGTATTTTGTTGAATATTCTTGGGGCCATTCCGTCTACATTTTTTTGGAATAGCATTGTCTTGGGTACAGCTGAATGCAATATTTTTCAATACTTATTCATACAATAGATGCGGATTATTTATGCACGTTGTTGTAAGCTATGTCGCGGGGGATGAGATTGTTTATGCGGCTTTCACCCAAACTGCACGCGGTAATGAGTGTCAAGAGGCTGCGACACCGCGCCACGGAATCACGGTGGATCAGGGTTTCTATGGAAATGTGCTATGAATTCATACTGTCCGCGCTGAGCTACAAATTTGTACTATATATACTTTTCAGTGCAGGTGGTACTTGATGGTGCTTAAATTTATTCTTTAATGGAAATAGGAGATAACAATAAATAAATAAAAATATATCTAGTCTCAGTAATTTCAATGTTAAAATAAAACCTCAACTTACGACAGATATGTTAACATTTTACGGACATTCTGTTACGTTTTATGGAGCCATTCCACAATAAAACAGTGCCTTTATTTTATTACCTAATACGGACACTCATAACCTAATCGTAAATTTACTGGGTTATATCCCCAATTCTTCGCGTTATTTCTTGGCTATTATTTACTTTAAAAATAATATCTGCCTTCCTTGCCGTCGGCTGAGCCTTTCTGAAACTCCTATTGAATATAAAATCTAATATTATATCCGAGCGGGTTTGAGCCTACTTTTCGTCATTTCAATCCCCGTAATCTACTTTCAAACTTTATGCCGGTAGATGGAGGAAAAACGAGTACAAATGGACAGAAAGTCGGGTGAAAGTTTACAATAGACGAGTTAATGTCTCTGCAGTCACTTGTCCCATATAGACCGATTACTATATCCAATTTAAAGTGTTACAATACAAATAGTAATAATCTGATCGTTTCGGGAAAATCTGGCTTCGTTCAGCTCAGGAAGCTTACTCCAAGCAATTATGGGTTAGCATAAAAGAGGATCGAGTATTATAGAGAATTAAATTACTGTCAGAGTAAAATGTGTAATTACACCGCATAGACTGCCATCAGGCCCCGTAGCCGAATGGCATTTCTCCGACGCCAAACGAAAGCGATACGCCGCTGGCTCTGTCGCGCCAATACGCAAGCGTGATAGAGATAGATATCTACTAGCGCTTCGTTTCGTGAGCTTTTCGTGAGCGATTGTGCCATTCGGCTAGCCACCCTGATCTCTTGACACAGGCTTAATGAACCTCAGTTTTGTCAATTTGGCCCATATTGTTAGCTTGATATGTGTTAAAATGTCAAGTATTAATATTAGCGCCATCTAGCCGAGCGTCCCCCAAAGGTGTAACGCTATCTAGGCCACCGTATCTCTTTCTCTATGGCTTTGAGGTACGTTTTTTTCTTAGACTTTATCCGTCTATACGGAGTTACATATGTCTTTGGTTAGCATATAACTATACTAGTATGGGTATATTGACGACCGGTCTGGCTCAGTCGGTAGTGACCCTCCTGGGTTCGAATCCCGGTAAGGGCATTTATTTGTGTGATGAGCACAGATATTTGTTCCTGAGTCAAGGACGTTTTCTATGTATATAAGTATTTGTGTATTATATATTTATATATCGTTGTCCAAGTACCCACAACACAACTTTCTTGAGCTTACCGTGGGGCTCAGTCAATCTGTGTAAGAATGTCCTATGTCCTAATAACTTGACGTTTCTTTGCGCACTCAGCCACAGATACCTATAGTTATTTGTTCTACAACGGGCAAAGTGTTTGTTTGTTGTTTCTCTGCTTGTGCTTATATTGTTACCCTAATAGGCGACAGATTCCAATACTGAAGGTTCGAATAGTGAAATCTTGAGCGTTGCATGGGTTTCAAGATACGAAGGTTAAACAAATTTTGCCACCGAGTGGAAACAATATTTTTCTCAGCAATGCGAGAAAAATACTTAACTGTTAAACATGAAACTATATTAACCTAGATATGTATTAATTGATATATTTCTGATTATAAATAATAGTAAATAATAGATCAGTTAATACCAGCCAGCTAGGAACATCAAGTTAAAATTTGCATGAAATTACTTCACACCAACTTCGAACTCTTGTGAATGCTATTTTCTCATGCGATATTGAAGAATCAAGAAAGACTTTACCAGTGGTGTGATGTAAACAAGGTGTCTTAATATTTGTAAATGAAAATGTATTACCTATTGTAATTTACATTCAGTATTCAGCAGGTTTTAAAGTTTCACGGGAGTAGTGGCGAAGCACTATAAAAACAAATGGGGCGTTGCATATTTTTACGGTGCAAGCCAATGGAAAGTTAAATGAGCTTTGAAACATTAAAACTTTAAATACAGCGATTATACTTGCGTATTGGGCATCGTAATTAGTAGGAACTGAGCGGAATGAGAAGAGGCAGAAAATGTAATTTAACGTAACAGAACCAATGCAATCTACAGTCTGGCCAAAAAGAGTAGAAATTAAAAAGTGGCAACATTGTATAGTGTCATCCCTTTCAAATCAATATGTGTGAGAAAACGGGACGACACTACGATGTTGCTACTTTTTAATTTCTTTTCTACTCTTTATGGTCAGACTATATGATTATTCTGTTTCCAGAGATAGGAAACTTTAATGCCTCTCAAAAGAGTAGAAGACTGGACGCAGAGATGTATGGACGCAGCAACCAGTATCACTCCAATATGATGATTTCCTTGTAACTCGGTTGTAATTTGATTTACTACGGGACAAGCATAGCCTAGTGTAGGAATCACGCCAACTATTGGTAAGACACGAAGCTGTGCTTTTCAAATTCACTGTATGTAGATATAGTTATTTATGCTTTTTTTTGAAATGAAATGAAATATTTGTTTTCCAAGTAAGCATATTACAATGCGCATATGAACGTCAAATAAAACTACGCCGGCTACGCCTCAGCCTCGAGAAGATTTCAGTCCCCCTCAGTTGGAGGGGGGTATCCACTATGGGACTGGCAAAAAACTCGGCGGGCCACTTCTTTTCAAATCTTATAATTAACTTTGTTTTCTTTCATTCCCTGAATTGCTGCCTACCTACCTGTTTTGGAAACATAGGCGTGAGTTTATGTATGCATGTATGAAAAATATCTACAAGTTGCAAGTACTAGTAATTGCTATTTAATTATATCTTATCAGCTCATACCCATTGTCTAGTCTGTGTGTCAGAAAAAACAAATTGACCTTGATTCTTCCTAACCAATATTTCCAATAAAAGTAAATAAGAAATAAAGGATACCCTCTTCTCTTAAAGAGTAATTGCCTGCCTCAAAGATATCCTTAGAAGTTTTTTCAGTATATTTTTAAAGCCGTCAAAAATGTGCCTCGGGCCCGATTCATTGTTATTAATTTTCCTCGCCCTGCTTCGGCGAGAAATCGCGCGGCAAATCGAAATCAACTGCCAATTATATCCAGAGTGACAAGGATGATTGATTCGACAGCTTTATCATAGGTCGAACGCTTTTAAGAGTTGGAGTGCCTAGTTAATATTTTAATACAATGACAATAGTGTACATATTTACAAGGATTATATGAGCCATTAGTCCCAGAGCTGTAAGAACCTCTTTTTGACACATGACAGCGTCCACAATACGTAAACTCGCGCAACCTTATGAAATTTTAAATAAAATCCTGTAATAATATTTAAAATAATCAAGTACTTAAAAACAATATTTCGCTTACTTTAAACATAATCTAACACATGTTACATTTTTGCGGATCTTCGTTAGTGAGTATTTTACGATAGTAATTTATCACGCAGGATTTACTTATTATGTCATTTATCATTCATTTTTATTTTTAAACTAGTGCTGTGGCAGAGTCTGTCATTTCGATTCAAATGACATTTCAGTAAGTTGATAGAAATCGAATATTTGTTTAAGCGCCTCCTTGTACATAGGGTCTAATCGATTCAACCAATTCGAAATTAATCGTTAGATTTGGCAAACGATACGTCTTAGCCACATCGCAACATACTTCAAAACAAATGTGTCAAAAATGTGAACTTACAAATCCGGGACGAATAATATTTAGTTATTTCTTCACCAAATTTTCTCGGGTTATTATTACATTAAGCAAATAGGTTTGCACTAGTTATTCTAATACGAATGTGACCACCGATTGATTATTATTATGGTGCTCCCACACTGTCTGTTATAAAATGTTATATAACAAGGTATGACAGGGACAGTGCGATGTCGCAATAGCCCTGTCTCACCATGTTTTTTATAACATGTATAACAGCGCAGTGTGAGAGCACCATTAAATCAGTCTGTTATTTAGAAGATATTAGATAGGTATCCTTACTATTATTATAAACGGGAAAGTGTGTGTGTCTGTTTGTCCGTCTTTCACGGCAAAACGGAGAGACGAATTTACGTAATTTTTTAAGTGGAGATAGTTGAAGGGATGAAAAGTGGCATAGGCAAAAGCCTCTTTCTAACGCGAGCGAAGCCGCGGGAAAAAGCTAGTATACTTTACGCACACTACCCGTTTTCTACTAAAATTAATCTAAAATTCATATATGGCTACAGTATTGTAGGCAATACATATTGTCTCGAGAAAGTATGACATTTGCATGTTATTGCCAATATCTGCTTCACCGAGAACGCCAGAGGCAACTTGTTTAAAAAAAAATCTTTTGACATGTGCCGTCACATATTTGAACGCTAACTTATTATTCTAAAGGACTATTAATTATATTTGTATTAATAAAAAACGTGTTTTTTTTTACTCTTTTCTAATTAAAAATAAATTAATAGTTTAAAAAACACTATAAAACACGCTTTTATAAATGCACGTAAAAGCCAAAAATAAATTATGGATCGTTCAAGTTGTCTCTATTTGTGAGCTGAAGTTTAAAAACTATGTGCTTTTAATTATAATATTTGATTGTAAAAGCGTGGGGCGCTGGAACAGGAAAGACTTTCTTGTAAACAAATACTAATCCGAACTTCCTGGCGAATGAAGTTGCATAAGAACATAACGTTTACATATGCCGCCTAAGGGTTACCAAAAAGAACCAAAGATATCTCGTCCACGAACAAGAACTGCATCCTGTCACTGTAGACACTTTCCCCTTTTGTACTTTGATTACCGGAAAAAAGCGGCGTTCTAAGTGTCGGTGACTGTCGACTCTCCTCGCTACTAGCGCATATTTTGTCTGAGTTCGACAAACTGGTTGACTGTTTAATGTAGAACCTACTAGTCATGCTGCAACTCCAGTTAGCGCGTCAATCTGTGTAACCTCCTTCCCGTAGCATAGCATAATTTGATTTATCAGCAAGTTATACAAAACGTCTTTCCTGTTCCAGCGCCCCACGCTTTTACAATCAAATATTATAATTAAAAGCACATAGTTTTTAAACTTCAGCTCACAAATAGAGACAACTTGAACGATCCATAATTTATTTTTGGCTTTTACGTGCATTTATAAAAGCGTGTTTTATAGTGTTTTTTAAACTATTAATTTATTTTCTTTTTTTTTTTTCGTGGGGAATGCGTTTACGCATACCGCCGGGTCTGAGGTGGTGGGCGACGACCCGGTCGGTTATGTGGGGCTCGAGGCTGTAAAGAGTCCCCCCTACCCACTAAACCCCACGGTGTCCTCTCACCGCTTTGTGTGCGGGGTCCGGGGAAGCTGTAAAGTGCATCCGCGGCCCCGCAGCGGCCATCCTGGATCAGAATCCCTCGCTGATCGGGCCATGAGCCGACCGGTCCTCACTGTGGGAGCGCTTCCCGGACACAAGGGTCGCACTCTCCAACTCGAGAGCCAGCATATTGGGCGGGGGCGCTCTCATGCATCCCTCGCCCGCTGGCTGTCTTTAGGGTGGCAGGTTCCGCTCGTGAGCGGCACGTCTGCAACCTGTGCGGCGGCGGCGCATCGGGGTGCCTCGGCCTGGGCTTCCCGTTCGCGCTCCGCCGCCTCTTTCTCGTTGAGGACGTGCTCGCTAAAAGAGAGCAGAATCACAAGAAAACGCTAACCCAACTTATCTTAAATACAACGTTGATCTTTCTTTTATGCGGGGGCTTCGCCCCCCGAGCCCCCTTTGTTTGCTCTGAAATGTCACAAGAAAACGCTAACCCAACTTATTTTAAATACTACGTTAATCTTTTTTTTTATGCGGGGGGCTTCGCCCCCCGAGCCCCCCTTTGTTTGCTCTTAAAGGTCACAAGAAAACGCTAACCCAACTGATCTTAAATACTACGTTGATCTTTCTTTCATGCGGGGGGCTTCACCCCCCCAAGCCCCCCTTTGTTTGCTCGTAAAGGTCACAAGAAAACGCTAACCCAACTTATTCTAAATACTTCGTTGATCTTTCTTTCATGCGAGGGGCTTCTCCCCCCGAGGCCCCCTTTTCTTTACTCTTAAGGATCACAAGAAAACTTAACCCAACTTATTTTAAATACAACGTTGATCTCTCTTTTATGAGGGGGGCCTGGCCCCCCGAGCCCCCCTTTGTTTGCTCTGAAAGGTCACAAGAAAACGCTATCCCAACTTATTTTAAATACTACGTTAATCTTTCTTTCATGCGGTGGGCTTCGCCCCCGAGCCCCCCTTTGTTTGCTCTGAAATGTCACAAGAAAACGCTAACCCAACTTATTTTAAATACTACGTTAATCTTTTTTTTATGCGGGGGGCTTCGCCCCCCGAGCCCCCCTTTGTTTGCTCTTAAAGGTCACAAGAAAACGCTAACCCAACTGATCTTAAATACTACGTTGATCTTTCTTTCATGCGGGGGGCTTCACCCCCCCAAGCCCCCCTTTGTTTGCTCGTAAAGGTCACAAGAAAACGCTAACCCAACTTATTCTAAATACTTCGTTGATCTTTCTTTCATGCGAGGGGCTTCTCCCCCCGAGGCCCCCTTTTCTTTACTCTTAAGGATCACAAGAAAACTTAACCCAACTTATTTTAAATACAACGTTGATCTTTCTTTTATGAGGGGGGTCTGGCCCCCCGAGCCCCCCTTTGTTTGCTCTGAAAGGTCACAAGAAAACGCTATCCCAACTTATTTTAAATACTACGTTAATCTTTCTTTCATGCGGTGGGCTTCGCCCCCGAGCCCCCTTTGTTTGCTCTGAAAGGTCACAAGAAAACGCTATCCCAACTTATTTTAAATACTACTTTAATCTTTCTTTTATACGGGGGGCTTCGCCCCCCGAGCCCCCCTTTGTTTGCTCTTAAAGGTCACAAGAAAACGCTAACCCAACTTATCTTAAATACTACGTTGATCTTTCTTTCATGCGGGGGCTTCGCCCCCGAGCCCCCTTTGTTTGCTCTGAAAGGTCACAAGAAAACGCTATCCCTACTTATTCTAAATACTACGTTGATCTTTCTTTCATGCGGGGGCTTCGCCCCCGAGCCCCCTTTTCTTTGCTCTTAAGGATCACAAGAAAACCTTAACCCAACTTATTTAAATACAACGTTTATCTTTCTTTCTTGCGGGGGCTTCGCCCCCGAGCCCCCTTTGTTTGCTCTGAAAGGTCACAAGAAAACGCTAACCCAACTTTTTTTAAATACTACGTTGATCTTTCTTTCATGCTTTCCCCCTCGAGCCCCCCCCCCCTTTTCTGTTCTTATCTTCCGGCACCATCATCAGGCCTTGAAACCTAATCGTAGTCATAGTTCATTACAAGACTTTTCTAAGAAGCCCAAAAACAGCTATGATACGATGTTCCATCATGTAGTTCCAGTTCATATCTTCCGGCTCCATCATCAGACCTTGAAACCTAATCGTAGTCAAAGTTCATTACAAGACTTTCTTAAGAAGCCCAAAAACAGCTATGATACGATGTTCCATCATGTAGTTCCAGTTCATATCTTCCGGCTCCATCATCAGACCTTGAAACCTAATCGTAGTCAAAGTTCATTACAAGACTTTTCTAAGAAACCCAAAAACAGCTATGATACGATGTTCCATCATGTAGTTCCAGTTCATATCTTTCGGCTTCATCATCAGACCTTGAAACCTAATTGTAGTCAAAGTTCATTACAAGACTTTTCTAAGAAACCCAAAAACGGCTATGATACGATGTTCCATCATGTAGTTCCAGTTCATATCTTCCGACTCCATCATCAGATCAGCTCAACAGTACCATATTATTGTATTGTCATCGGAACTACATATAGCTGCCAATTTTCATTACGCTACGTTCCTTGGAAGATGGTTAAATTAGCCTCCGCAGATTCCATTACATAGTTACATACACGACGACCTAATAAAAGCGTGTTAAAAACAGCACACCAGGTAGCTTCCGTTAATCAAATATTAATCCTGTGTGTCGAAATTAATGGAAACTAAATAAAACACGGTATATTATAAGTGAAAACTGGAATTATTCAATTAGAATGAATGAGAAATAAAATGCAGCTAGTCTGAAAGTTTAACCTCTTTTCATAATTTTGAGATTAATTCTAGCAGTTACAAACTAATTTACTAGCTTAAGAATGGGAAGTTTAAATTTAAATGTTCTCACTTTATTTTTAACTAATCGCCTTCACAAAATTGTTCATTTCATCCACTAGTTATTTATTATGGGGTGGTAGTATGAGATTTTAAGCGTTGTTTATTGAATTGTATCCTATTTTGGTTCTGTAATTTTATAAGTACATACATGACACGATAAAATGAGGAGGCACACTCAAAGGTTGTGACAGATGGCGCCTTATTAGTCCATTGCACAAATAAAGAATTTCATACGTGAGAGCGAGAAGATGATATTTTTTCTCTCTCTCACACACATGAATGAGAGTAACATGCTAGGCACTTGCACAGGCGCCGCCTGGCGGGATAAAATGTCAGTGTGCCTCCTCATTGGACACGGAAATCCCACCAAATGAGGGCAGCACACGTCGTGCAATAGTCAAACTGCTGTAACTTGGCAGACATTCAGATGTACTCTCTGAGTAATTACCGGTTAAAACCAAACTAAGTCTTGCAATAGTAATCACATATCTTATTCAATTCAATTCAATTCAAAAAAATTATTTCAGGTAAAACCCATAGTAAAAGAATACAATTAAATACAATAAAAGCAACAGAATTTAAACATTAAAAATCGTCAATAAAAATAAAAATTAAAAATATTAAAAATAAAATAAAAATAAAATTCAAAACATTAAATAAAAGTCAAAAAACATAAAAATTAAAATTATTCAATCTATTCCGATATTTACATTAAATTATACACCACGCCTCTAGAACCCATATGCAAGGAATTCCAGTGTCTCCAGAATGTACCGGCAGGATACCCAGAGATCAGCTGAAGCACGCTGTTGGGACTATCACGCACCCGGTGCATGAGAGACGCGGTACGCTTGCGGATTATAGCCCCAGCTTATCCAGCGCCATCTACATTATATCCTGGGTACGCAATATAATCAGTTTAACTTGTTTTATTTAAATGAGATGTTAATATCTAAATCACTTGAGTAAGCCTGAAACAGTCATGAGCTTCGGGCTTTATTCTTAATTTTACAGTTTACACATTAACATAGATTGAATTTAAAAGTAACACTTTGATATTTTGATGGAATAGGAATAGGAATAAATTGTTTTTTCTACTCCCGTACTGTTATTCGTGAGTTACAAGGTCGTGCATAGAACTTTAAAACCCTACATAAAAGATGGCAGGACAAGTCTGTCTAGTCTATACCCTGAAAACATTTTATAGCAGTAGCACGATGAAAGTAGGTATTTGTTGAATTTATAATTTTCTTTCAAAGCAAGTGCTTGGTCGTAGAAAAAGTATTGTATGCAACGGTGTTTAACTGAATCAAAAATGCTCGTGGCGTCTTTATTAACAATTTTCGGCTTCGCCTCAAATTGTTACCCACGCCACTCACCTTTTTTAACCTCTTTTAACCACCAGTTGCATAAAATACTATATTCTACTTGTAATAGTTGAGTAAGTCATACAGGTAAATAATATCTACTTAATTCACCTGAACCATATTGACATACCTAGCATAGCAGCTAGTTATTAAGTATTCAAACTTTTGATACTTTAGCGATATTTAGCGATATTTTATACAATTTAAATCAAAAACATTTTCCATAACAACACTTTTATTTTACTCAAAACTTTATAGGATTGAGAGTGCTATACTATTGCGATCTATAAGTAGTGGACCGTCTAGTGCCGCAACGAGTATATTTTAATTAACACTTTCGAAACCGGGCTCTACGCGGCGCTACGACATTTTCGCTACATACGGGGAAACCCATGTAATCGGCTACGCTTCTACGAGCGGTGTGCCCGACAGTCGGGTTCTTGGTAGCGAAAGTGTTAACTCGCGTTGCAATCAAGCCAATGCAGTAGATAGTTTGTGTTGGGTCCAGTGTGTGTTGTGCGCAGTTAAAAACTTTTAGCAATGTACATGGCGAAGACTGGACACAAGCGGCACGTAGCGCGACAAGCGGAGCGGGCGACGGCGCGACAAGCAGCCACCAATCTTGTCGTCTCAAACGGCTCCATTTAATTATAGAGAGAGAGCGAGAGAGAGAGATATTGTGATCGTGTAGCATGACCCACCTATCGGTGCGCCGCCGTTTGTCGCTTGACAGCCACGATACAAATTATTGAGCAACAGCGGCGGCCGCTTGCCGCGCCGTGAGCGTTGAGACTGCGGCCTTTAGTTTCAAGCTCGACAACGGACGTATGCAACAATATGGGGTACCAACTAAGATACATTATTGCCTCGTTTATTGATAATAGTAGACTAAGCAGAGTAATTGTATTTGCGGATGAGTCGAAACCCTTCTGTGAATAGTGAATGAAGGAACCGCTATATAGTTATAGTTTTGACTAAAGAGGTTAATAATTATGTCCAATTGGTATATCCACTGGCTGATGCGCTATTTGCGCGTGCCGTTTGTCTATTTTTTGTCTTCGTTCTGTCACGTCAAGATTTTGTATTGTCGTAGTATATTTTGCCTAATTTCTTATATAAATCTTATTAAAATAATGTATTAGTGCTCTGTTGTGTCTTAAATTATTTATTTTCCGACTACATTATCTTGCAATGTAAATATCGTGTGAAGGAAATTAAAAGCTGTCAAGTTGGAACATCGGTTTTATTGTTAATAACTCGAAAACTACACCTGATCTACACTTCCACAGGTATGTAATGTACCTATTATGATCTAAGACATTTGGAAAAAAAAAACGTTCACAAATAGCTCGGATTTGCATAAGACCACCATGTGGAATATTGCCGATACCGACCGTCATGACAGCAAACGGTTTCATAGCGAAGACTCTCAACCTGAGCTCTCAACCAATACCTAGACACACATAGAAAGCTTGTCTACCACGAATACTGACATCATTTCCTCACTGCATCGCTCTTAGATTTCATTTACCGTCGAGGATTAAGAAAATTTATTCACTATTTGAAACTCGTTATGAACTAATATTGTCTTCGGTTACCGCGACAGTTACTCATGAAATAAAACTATGGAAACGGATTAAATCACGTATAATGAATTTACGATTCATCCCGACGTTTCTAACACTTTACAGCGTTCATGGTCAACTAGTGACTGAGGAAAAATTGCAATGTGCAAAAGATACAAGAAATATTAACGAACCATGACCATAAATAATATAGATATATCGCTATGAACTCCTATATTTTCATTCTGTTGTGAAAGACAGTATTTGCGTCATTAATAAATTCGTTGGTAATTAGGTGTCCTCACCCATTTGGCATGCGGTCGCCAAACTGATGGCCCGCCGAGGTGGAAAATTAGCACTGGCTTGATTGGATGACAGAATATAAGGTGGATTGAAGTTATTCCGATACGATTTTGGACGAATTCAGAATCATTTTCGCTACTAAGTCATAGATAATTTTGTAGGCTTCCATACTTCAAAAAAAAAAATTTGAACCGTTATTTATAAAGATCAAACTTGTAAATCTGTTTGCCTATCTGTCACAGTAATCTTCGCTGAATCTGAAAGGTATACTAGTAGGTACATGTGTAATATGGTATGGAGCAAAAAATGACGTTTTACTTATAAATTATATTATATTATATAAGATTGCTCACTCTTAGACGCTTTTGTGGAATAAACAGCAAATCTAACGTCTATTAGTATTCAGAATTTCCGCCGCAATGGGAATTGTACACGTCATACGGCAAGACCGCTAAAAGATAACAAACTCTAGTGAGAATTCTGTAATAAAATTTCCCAGAACTCACAACTGCGTCATTAAGTACAATTTGTCATAATAATATAATTTATTCGAGCGGCCACAATTTTTGAGAATGAATATAAATATTTCGAGGAAAGTACTTACGACTAAATATTGTTTGATAGTTAAAAGAGTCTGCACCAAATAGGCCAAATGTCATCCTTCCGTCTAGTACAAACAAAGGTCTTATTTCATTCTCTTTTTTTTTTGTTGGATTACTGATGTATAGTGAAACGTTGTAGGTACTTAGTGTGCTTATAATACAAACAAGACTTTTTTTAGAGACTTGGTAAATTTTAAACGAAAAACTCACATTTTTACGCAATAAAAGCTAAATAACGTGTCCATCTACGTGCCACCTACTATCCTGTTCTAAAACTCCGAATGCAAGGCCCGAAGGGATACAACCAAGACAAGATTCGAGTTCCATGCAAGCCCTAGAGTGTTTTATTCAGTTGACATTTTAATCTAGAATGCCATATATATATACTAGAGTGAGGAACGTTACGGCGTTTCTAAATTGTTACTGTAGAGTATTTCGAATCACCTCGTTCGTACTCGAGGCCATGTAGGAATTAGAATGTTGTAGGCGCGAGAGTTGGTTCAGCTTCCAAGGGACCACCGTACTGAGACCTACAGGTAAATAACAGTTAGCTACCTGTTAATAATAAAACTACCGTGAGACATGTTAAACATGTAAAATCGGGTTACTCACGTAAAATTGTCGAAGGTCGCTCGACATGTTTCGCTCCGTAAGTCTGTTTTCACATTATCCGATCCGATATCGGATGTCGGAAGGATTTCAATAGAAAAAATCCAAGATGGCGCCTGTAATGTATGGCATAGCCGTCCGACATCCGATATCGAGGAGCGTCCGATTTTACATGTTAGCTACTTACATGTATCAAGTCATTTTGAAGATAGCAACATATTCTAACTTTTTCTCTGGAGATTATTCTGTTTCTAAAAAAACTTGCCAGAATAGCGAACGTCACAATTGCTAACGCTTCGTAATAGTATCGTAATCGTAGATAGCTCTCCCTATCGCTCTTATACATATAGTAGTACGACAGAGCGAGACCGCGTTTCGATGGCAACGTGTTTACTCGTAGCCTCAACCATTGTCACTTCAGCTATGCCGGCAGGCCAGTAAGTACTATATTCTTTGAAGAACAGAACAGTCAACTCGGCAATCAATTGGAATATGTGTTCGAGTTCGTAACGGTGTGATTCAATCAAGTTGCAGACGCTTTAGTTGGAGATCTAGAGAGAAGAGATTTCCTAACATCATCAAAACGGCTAAAAGGTTGTACTTTCTTGTCTGTCTCAGCAGAAATATATTACAAAAACTTTTATCAAGTAATGGATTTTATTTCACTAACCGAATTTTCTAATAAAAGGTACTTTTTGAACCAAGATTTACTTAAGATCTTAAATTGACTTAAAATAAATTAATAGTTTAAAAAACACTATAAAACACGCTTTTATAAATGCACGTAAAAGCCAAAAATAAATTATGGATCGTTCAAGTTGTCTCTATTTGTGAGCTGAAGTTTAAAAACTATGTGCTTTTAATTAATATTTGATTGTAAAAGCGTGGGGCGCTGGAACAGGAAAGACGTTTTGTATAACTTGCTGATAAATCAAATTATGCTATGCTACGGGAAGGAGGTTACACAGATTGACGCGCTAACTGGAGTTGCAGCATGACTAGTAGGTTCTACATTAAACAGTCAAATCAATTAAAAGTCAGTGTTCAAACTAGGCACCAGTTTGTCGAACTCAGACAAAATATGCGCTAGTAGCGAGGAGAGTCGACAGTCACCGACACTTAGAACGCCGCTTTTTTCCGGTAATCAAGGTACAAAAGGGGAAAGTGTCTACAGTGACAGGATGCAGAGTTCTTGTTCGTGGACGAGATATCTTTGGTTCTTTTTGGTAACCCTTAGGCGGCATATGTAAACGTTATGTGCTTATGCAACTTCATTCGCCAGGAAGTTCGGATTAGTATTTGTTTACAAGAAAGTCTTTCCTGTTCCAGCGCCCCACGCTTTTACAATCAAATATTATAATTAAAAGCACATAGTTTTTAAACTTCAGCTCACAGATAGAGACAACTTGAACGATCCATAATTTATTTTTGGCTTTTACGTGCATTTATAAAAGCGTGTTTTATAGTGTTTTTTAAACTATTAATTTAGTTTATACTTTTTAGTCATTAATAATGAAATACTTTTAACATTTATACATAAATTTATTTCAAGTAGGCGGATTTTACATGCCATTTGTGGCTTAACGTGTACTTATTGCTAATTGCTACTTAATAATAACCAGCGGCTACCTTCTTATTACGGTATTATCATAAAAATGTTTATACCTAGTAAGTTATCCGTAAAAGATAGACCCCCTTTATTTGCTCTTAAGGGTCACAGGAAAACCATTACCCAACTTATTTTAAATACAACGTTGATCTTTCTTTTATGCGGGGGGCTTCGCCCATCGAGTCCCCCTTTGTTTGCTCTGGAAGGTCACAAGAAAACGTCAACCCAACTTATTTTAAATACTACGTTAATCTTTCTTTTATGCGGGGGGCTTCGCACCCCGAGCCCCCCTTTGTTTGCTCTTAAAGGTCACAAGAAAACGCTTACCCAACTTATTTTAAATACTACGTTAATCTTTCTTTTATGCGGGGGGCTTCGCCCTCCGAGCCCCCCTTTGTTTGCTCTTAAAGGTCACAAGAAAACGCTAACCCAACTTATTTTAAATACTACGTTAATCTTTATTTAATGCGGGGGGCTTCGCACCCTGGGCCCCCCTTTGTTTGCTCTTAAAGGTCACAAGAAAACGCTAACCCAACTTATTTTAAATACTACGTTAATCTTTCTTTTATGCGGGGGGCTTGGCCCCCCGAGCCCCCCTTTGTTTGCTCTTAAAGGTCACAAGAAAACGCTAACCCAACTTATCTTAAATACAACGTTGATGTTTCTTTTATGCAGGGGGCTTCGCCCCCGAGCCCCCCTTTGTTTGCTCTTAAAGGTCACAAGAAAACGCTATCCCAACTTATTTTAAATACTACGTTAATCTTTCTTTTATGCGGGGGGCTTCGCCCCCCGAGCCCCCCTTTGTTTGCTCTTAAAGGTCACAAGAAAACGCTAACCTAACTTATCTTAAATACTACGTTGATCTTTCTTTCATGCGGGGGGCTTCGCCCCCCGAGCCCCACTTTGTTTGCTCTTAAAGGTCACAAGAAAACGCTAAACCAATTTATTTTACATACTACGTTGATCTTTTTTTCATGCGGGGGGCTTCGCCCCCCGAGCCCCCCTTTGGTTGCTCTTAAAGGTCACAAGAAAACGCTAACCCAACTTATTTTAAATACAACGTTGATCTTTCTTTTATGCGGGGGGCTTCGCCCCCGAGCCCCCTTTGTTTACTCTGAAAGGTCACAAGAAAACGCTTACCCAACTTATTTTAAATACTACGTTAATCTTTCTTTTATGCGGGGGCTTCGCCCTCCGAGCCCCCTTTGTTTGCTCTTAAAGGTCACAAGCAAACGCTAACCCAACTTATTTTAAATACTACGTTAATCTTTATTTTATGCGGGGGGCTTCGCACCCCGAGCCCCCCTTTGTTTGCTCTTAAAGGTCACAAGAAAACGCTAACCCAACTTATTTGAAATACTGCGTTAATCTTTCTTTTATTCGGGGGCTTGGCCCCCGAGCCCCCTTTGTTTGCTCTTAAAGGTCACAAGAAAACGCTAACCCAACTTATCTTAAATACAACGTTGATCTTTCTTTTATGCAGGGGCTTTGCCCCCGAGCCCCCTTTGTTTGCTCTGAAATGTCACAAGAAAACGCTAACCCAACTTATTTTAAATACTACGTTAATCTTTCTTTTATGCGGGGGCTTCGCCCCCGAGCCCCCTTTGTTTGCTCTTAAAGGTCACAAGAAAACGCTAACCTAACTTATCTTAAATACTACGTTGATCTTTCTTTCATGCGGGGGCTTCGCCCCCGAGCCCCACTTTGTTTGCTCTTAAAGGTCACAAGAAAACGCTAAACCAATTTATTTTACATACTACGTTGATCTTTTTTTCATGCGGGGGCTTCGCCCCCGAGCCCCCTTTGGTTGCTCTTAAAGGTCACAAGAAAACGCTAACCCAACTTATTTTAAATACAACGTTGATCTTTCTTTTATGCGGGGGCTTCGCCCCCGAGCCCCCTTTGTTTACTCTGAAAGGTCACAAGAAAACGCTTACCCAACTTATTTTAAATACTACGTTAATCTTTCTTTTATGCGGGGGGCTTCGCCCTCCGAGCCCCCCTTTGTTTGCTCTTAAAGGTCACAAGAAAACGCTAACCCAACTTATTTTAAATACTACGTTAATCTTTATTTTATGCGGGGGGCTTCGCACCCCGAGCCCCCCTTTGTTTGCTCTTAAAGGTCACAAGAAAACGCTAACCCAACTTATTTGAAATACTGCGTTAATCTTTCTTTTATTCGGGGGGCTTGGCCCCCCGAGCCCCCCTTTGTTTGCTCTTAAAGGTCACAAGAAAACGCTAACCCAACTTATCTTAAATACAACGTTGATCTTTCTTTTATGCAGGGGGCTTTGCCCCCCGAGCCCCCCTTTGTTTGCTCTGAAATGTCACAAGAAAACGCTAACCCAACTTATTTTAAATACTACGTTAATCTTTATTTTATGCGGGGGGCTTCGCCCCCGAGCCCCCCTTTGTTTGCTCTTAAAGGTCACAAGAAAACGCTAACCCAACTGATCTTAAATACTACGTTGATCTTTCTTTCATGCGGGGGGCTTCGCCCCCGAGCCCCCCTTTGTTTGCTCTTAAAGGTCACAAGAAAACGCTAACCCAACTGATCTAAAATACTACATTGATCTTTCTTTCATGCGGGGGCTTCGCCCCCGAGCCCCCCTTTGTTTGCTCTTAAAGGTCACAAGAAAACGCTAACCCAACTTATCTTGAATACTACGTTGATCTTTCTTTCATGCGGGGGGCTTCGCCCCCGAGCCCCCCTTTGTTTGCTCTGAAAGGTCACAAGAAAACGCTATCCCTACTTATTCTAAATACTACGTTGATCGTTCTTTCATGCGGGGGGCTTCGCTCCCCGAGCCCCCCTTTTCTTTGCTCTTAAGGATCACAAGAAAACCTTAACCCAACTTATTTTAAATACAACGTTTATCTTTCTTTCTTGCGGGGGCTTCGCCCCCGAGCCCCCTTTGTTTGCTCTGAAAGGTCACAAGAAAACGCTAACCCAACTTTTTTTAAATACTACGTTGATCTTTCTTTCATGCTTTCCCCCTCGAGCCCCCCCCTTTTCTGTTCTTATCTTCCGGCACCATCATCAGGCCTTGAAACCTAATCGTAGTCATAGTTCATTACAAGACTTTTCTAAGAAGCCCAAAAACAGCTATGATACGATGTTCCATCATGTAGTTCCAGTTCATATCTTCCGGCTCCATCATCAGACCTTGAAACCTAATCGTAGTCAAAGTTCATTACAAGACTTTTCTAAGAAGCCCAAAAACAGCTATGATACGATGTTCCATCATGTAGTTCCAGTTCATATCTTCCGGCTCCATCATCAGACCTTGAAACCTAATCGTAGTCAAAGTTCATTACAAGACTTTTCTAAGAAGCCCAAAAACAGCTATGACACGATGTTCCATCATGTAGTTCCAGCTCATATCTTCCGGCTCCATCATCAGACCTTGAAACCTAATTGTAGTCAAAGTTCATTACAAGACTTTCCTAAGAAGCCCAAAAACAGCTATGATACGATGTTCCATCATGTAGTTCCAGTTCATATCTTCCGGCTCCATCATCAGACCTTGAAACCTAATCGTAGTCAAAGTTCATTACAAGACTTTTCTAAGAAACCCAAAAACAGCTATGATACGATGTTCCATCATGTAGTTCCAGTTCATATCTTTCGGCTTCATCATCAGATCTTGAAACCTAATTGTAGTCAAAGTTCATTACAAGACTTTTCTAAGAAACCCAAAAACGGCTATGATACGATGTTCCATCATGTAGTTCCAGTTCATATCTTCCGACTCCATCATCAGATCAGCTCAACAGTACCATATTATTGTATTGTCATCGGAACTACATATAGCTGCCAATTTTCATTACGCTACGATCCTTGGAAGATGGTTAAATTAGCCTCCGTAGATTCCATTACATAGTTAGTTACATACACGACGACCTAATAAAAGCGTGTTAATAAAAACGCACGCGAGGCACAACTTTTTACTTAGGTAGAACTTGGTTTTAATATTGACGTTGCCCGTAGTGCACTTTATATCATCATAAACTCTATCGGATATTAATTTACCTACTTGTAGCAGACTTTGCACAGACTATTTTTTACACTTTTTGCGTATGGATTCCGCGCTATTGGTTGTAAGCGGAAAAAATACTGCTTTTGTTGTAATTTTTTTGTTTTCTATAAAATTTGTTTCGCATTTGGTATTTTTCACTTGAGAAACGCTGGTGGTCCAGCGGTAAGAGCGTGCGACTTTCGATCCGGAGGTCGCGGGTTCGAACCAAGCTCGTACCAATGAGTTATTCTGAATTTATGTGCGAAATGTCATTTGATAAATATTGCCAGTCGCTTTTCGGTGAAGGAAAACATCGTGAGTAAACCGGACTAATTCAAATAAGGCCTAGTTACCCTTCAAGTTGGAAGGTCAGATGGTCGCTTTCGTAAAACTAGTGCCTACGCCAACCCCCAGGACCCTAGGCTTCCATGAGCCGTGGCAGATGGCGGGATAACGCAAGGATAATGATTTGGTATGTTCACTTAGTACTAATTAGATACTTGGTTGGCGCGATAACCCAAAAATGAGTTTTGGCCTCCAACACAAGAACACGCCACTTTGCGCGGTCTTGAGCGGTACCGCGCTAACTTTCGCCAACGCTGAACTCACAGAGGTCTACCTCCATTCTATCTGTCCAAACGATATTTTGCGTGACCAACAGGACGGCGACCATTCGGTTGAACCAAGTAGGATTATTTTCACTGGTCACTGGTCACAATTACATAGAAACACAATGTATTGTATATGAGTTATTGTATACTACACCTAAATACTGACTGGGCAGTACGGCGTGTGGTTTAGTTAACTTGGATCGTAGTTCTCACTTCGGATCTTACTAATTGGTTTCTTGTTAGGTATTTGTGTGATATACCATAATATACATGAATGAACTCACGTCTGTATACCCTAATGGAGTGAGTGGGCACAGCATGTAGAACTTCTCAAGTTTTGTAAAACAGTGATTCCATTGACAGGTTGCTAGTGATATTAAAAAAAAAAAACTATTTTTTTTTGAGGTATTTTATTTATCTACATTTCTATATAGGATGTTGATCGATCCATTAAGCTTTTACTGAGTGAGTAGGTAGGTATACTCCCAGTCGCGCACCATGAACCAATCTGTAGAGGTCATCTATAAAAGCTGTGCTTTATGGCCGGTAGTTGCCTAAATTAAAATTTCATAACTGAATTACTTATTCAAGTGATACCTCAAATTAGGGCAAAGGCCTTTGTTGCGTCAGTACCTAATTTTAACGGAAACCGCAATACAAAGAGGCGCGTTCTGATTTCAAAATTAGTTCCCGCCGCGGCCGGCGGGCGCTGCGGTCGCGTCAGTCACGCTCATTGCTCTTAGGCTCGCTAACATCAGTTTCGTGACTTTCGTGGTTTTGCACAACAGGGTACGGAGCCGAATGCACAAACGCTTACGATAATATCGTTATCGTAGCTATCTTTATCGCTCATCCGTATTGGCGCGACAGAACCAGACTGCGTTTCGATCGGCGTTTAGCGTGAATGATTGTCATAGTGGCTAGGCCGGCAGAGCTGATTTTCAGAGGGATACGGTGACAACAGTAGCTTAAGTGACTGAAAAAATCTAACAAATAAAGCAGTTGAAGTCACTGAAAGTTTTCAAATAGAAGAGACCTTAAGTAACGTAGCTTAAAGCGACCGAAATAAATTAATAGTTTAAAAAACACTATAAAACAGCAAGTTATACAAAAAGTCTTTCCTGTTCCAGCGCCCCACGCTTTTACAATCAAATATTATAATTAAAAGCACATAGTTTTTAAACTTCAGCTCACAAATAGAGACAACTTGAACGATCCATAATTTATTTTTGGCTTTTACGTGCATTTATAAAAGCGTGTTTTATAGTGTTTTTTAAACTATTAATTTATTTTATACTTTTTAGTCATTAATAATTAAATACTTTTAACATTTATACATAAATTTATTTCAAGTAGGCGGATTTTACATGCCATTTGTGGTTTAACGTGTACTTATTGCTAATTGCTACTTAATAATAACTAGCGGCTACCTTCTTATTACGGTATTATCATAAAAATGTTTATACCTAGTAAGTTATCCGTAAAAGATAGACAATATAGACATGTCCCATCGCGGACTTTTTGAAGACATTAGAGAGACATACTTTCGCCATACATTGTTTTGAAGCTCTCAGCTAGTGGGATTTTGTTTGACTCGATTAGAAAATATTGTCACATTTCAACTAATTCAAACAAAATATAAGGATTTTTTTTTGCCGAGCCCCCCTTTATTTGCTCTTAAGGGTCACAGGAAAACCATTACCCAACTTATTTTAAATAAAACGTTGATCTTTCTTTTATGCGGGGGGTTTCGCCCCCCGAGCCCCCCTTTGTTTGCTCTGAAAGGTCACAAGAAAACGCTAACCGAACTTATTTTAAATACTACGTTAATCTTTCTTTAATGCGGGGGGCTTCGCCCCCCCAGCCCCCTTTGTTTGCTCTTAAAGGTCACAAGAAAACGCTAACACAACTTATCTTAAATACTACGTTGATCTTTCTTTCATGCGGGGGGCTTCGCCCCCCGAGCCCCCCTTTGTTTGCTTTTAAAGGTCACAAGAAAACGCTAACCCAACTTATTTTAAATACAACGTTGATCTTTCTTTCATGCGCCCCCTTTGTTTGCTCTTAAAGGTCACAAGAAAACGCTAACCCAACTTATTTTAAATACAACGTTGATCTTTCTTTTATGCGGGGGCTTCGCTCCCCGAGCCCCCTTTGTTTGCTCTTAAAGGTCACAAGAAAACGCTATCCCAACTTTTCTTAAATACTACGTTGATCTTTCTTTCATGCGGGGGCTTCGCCCCCGAGCCCCCTTTGTTTGCTCTTGAAGGTCACAAGAAAACGCTAACCCAACTTATCTTAAATACTACGTTGATCTTTCTTTCATGCGGGGGCTTCGCCCCCGAGCCCCTTTGTTTGCTTTTAAAGGTCACAAGAAAACCCTAAACCAACTTATTTTAAATACAACGTTGATCTTTCTTTCATGCGGGGGCTTCGCCCCCGAGCCCCCTTTGTTTGCTCTTAAAGGTCACAAGAAAACGCTAACCCAACTTATCTTAAATACTACGTTGATCTTTCTTTCATGCGGGGGCTTCGCCCCCGAGCCCCCTTTATTTGCTCTTAAAGGTCACAAGAAAACGCTAACCCAACTTATTTTAAATACAACGTTGATCTTTCTTTTATGCGGGGGCTTTGCCCCCGAGCCCCCCCCTTTGTTTGCTCTTAAAGGTCACAAGAAAACGCTAACCCAACTTATTTTAAATACAACGTTGATCTTCCTGTTTTGCGGGGGCTTCGCCCCCGAGCCCCCTTTGTTTGCTCTAAAAGGTCACAAGAAAACGCTAACCCAACTTATCTTAAATACTACGTAGATCTTTCTTTCATGCGGGGGCTTCGCCCCCGAGCCCCCCTTTGTTTGCTCTTAAAGGTCACAAGAAAACGCTAAGCCAACTTATTCTAAATACTACGTTGATCTTTCTTTCATGCGGGGCTTCGCCCCCCGAGCCCCCCTTTTCTTTACTCTTAAGGATCACAAGAAAACCTTAACCCAACTTATTTTAAATACAACGTTGATCTTTCTTTTATGCGGGGGGCTTCGCCCCCCGAGCCCCCCTTTTTTTGCTCTGAAAGGTCACAAGAAAACGCTAACCCAACTTATTTTAAATACTACGTTAATCTTTCTTTTATGTGGGGGTTTAGCCCCCCCAGCCCCCCTTTTCGTTACTCTTAAGGGTAACAAGAAAACCCTAACCCAACTTATTTTAAATACAACGTTTATCTTTCTTTTATGCGGGGGGCTTCGCCCCCCGTGCCCCCCTTTGTTTGCTCTTAAAGGTCACAAGAAAACGCTAACCCAACTTATTCTAAATACTACGTTGATCTTTCTTTCATGCGGGGGCTTCGCCCCCGAGCCCCCTTTTCTTTACTCTTAAGGATCACAAGAAAACCTTAACCCAACTTATTTTAAATACAACGTTGATCTTTCTTTTATGCGGGGGCTTCGCCCCCGAGCCCCCTTTGTTTGCTCTGAAAGGTCACAAGAAAACGCTAACCCAACTTATTTTAAATACTACGTTGATCTTTCTTTCATGCTTCCCCCTCGAGCCCCCCCCTTTTTTCTGTTCTTATCTTCCGGCACCATCATCAGGCCTTGAAACCTAATCGTAGTCATAGTTCATTACAAGACTTTTCTAAGAAGCCCAAAAACAGCTATGATACGATGTTCCATCATGTAGTTCCAGTTCATATCTTCCGGCTCCATCATCAGACCTTGAAACCTAATCGTAGTCAAAGTTCATTACAAGACTTTTCTAAGAAGCCCAAAAACAGCTATGACACGATGTTCCATCATGTAGTTCCAGCTCATATCTTCCGGCTCCATCATCAGACCTTGAAACCTAATTGTAGTCAAAGTTCATTACAAGACTTTCCTAAGAAGCCCAAAAACAGCTATGATACGATGTTCCATCATGTAGTTCCAGTTCATATCTTCCGGCTCCATCATCAGACCTTGAAACCTAATCGTAGTCAAAGTTCATTACAAGACTTTTCTAAGAAACCCAAAAACAGCTATGATACGATGTTCCATCATGTAGTTCCAGTTCATATCTTTCGGCTTCATCATCAGACCTTGAAACCTAATTGTAGTCAAAGTTCATTACAAGACTTTTCTAAGAAACCCAAAAACGGCTATGATACGATGTTCCATCATGTAGTTCCAGTTCATATCTTCCGACTCCATCATCAGATCAGCTCAACAGTACCATATTATTGTATTGTCATCGGAACTACATATAGCTGCCAATTTTCATTACGCTACGACTCCTGGAAGATGGTTAAATTAGCTTCCTTAGATTCCATTACATACATAGTTACATACACGACGACCTAATAAAAGCGTGTTAAAAATGTAACAGATGAAATAACTGAAATGTGTTAAATACTGTAATATATAATTATTTTGTTCAATATCCTAGAACTGATTTTGAAATAGGTAACATACTCGTATATAGCACCTCTAGTTCGCTATAACCAAAATGTTCAAATTGTAAATATATATCTTGGGTGGCTATTTTTATATGGATATCTTGGGTGGCTATACATTAGACACGATAGAAACCATTGAAATGATAAATATAATAAAATGTTCTTCTTGCAATATAGCTCACTCAAAATTACTAAAACTAATATTGCAGGTGCAATACCACCTGCTACGGTACGCGTTATGATTTGTTATTTTATATCTCATCTACCTTTATAGATCTCTAGATTTTATGCTCCCATGTGGGTTCTTTCATCATAAATTAAAATTTTTGCTCGAATATGAACTCTATTTCTTGAAGATATCACAGCTTTTTAGAAAATTGCATCTTCCTTAAAATGTCGAATTCAGCTACCCGTTAAAATGTTAGTGACACTACCTTGTTACAGTGGTGTATTCGGAAATGATAATGGACACTATATTTATACCAATTCAATATCAACACGAGCGCACTGTGTTCACACATTTTCGTTTTACTAAAGAAAACATGAACCAATATAATTTCCATTTAATACTGCGAAATATCATTAAAAGAATTATTTTCTAGCTGCATTTCAAGAAGGTACTCCTCTTTTGAAGACTGAGACTTAAATATGGTATCAAAACTTGCAAGAATGCGCTCACAATGTAGGTAAAGCAATCATGTGCAATGCCGGAACTTTTGAATTAACGCTATATTTGCCAATGTTTTCGTAATTTTCCATTATGGATAGTGGATAGGGCGATAAATAACGCCTACGTTTTTAAATTGCTTGATGAACTATAGCTTACGCTACGGTGCAGCCGAATTTTACACCGTAACATAAGCTTGTGTAGTACATGTACTAATATGCAGTACAAAAGACACGATTCCCTGTACTGTACTGCATGCTGTTCCTTAAAAAACACAAAAATCACCATATGTGTGCCTTTCAGATTTGAGGCGTTCTCTCGATTTCTCCAGGATCCCATCATCAGAACTGGGTTCTGAGGAAAATGGGACTAATCTGTATGCATATACATTCAATAAAAATAAAAAACAAAATCGGTCCAGTAACGACGGAGATATCGTGTAACAAACATAAAAAAAAGATATAGACGAATTGAAAACCACCTTCCTTAAAAATTCTAAAGCCTACGCCGTAGCAGATCGTGTAGCACCGTTTTCTTTCTTTTGACATTTCAGTGGTTTCCATAGCCAGCGAAATGAACTAGAGTCTGTTTGGAAACAGAAGTCGTGGAATTTATTGGACCCCATACATTTCACGACTCTTCTCTTCCGAACATTACAGACTCTACTAATTACATCAGTTTAACAACCTTTCCCTTATTTGATTTGTATGTCTATATTTGACACGGCGCCAAAAAGATGTCAAAACTGTACCGTATTCGTTATAAAATCATACAAATCGTCAACCTATCAACACACTGCTAAACATTCATTTGCTTACAATTTTATTTTCCAGACAATCTCTTTATTTATCCCTCAAGAGGCCGGACCGAATACTCAAATGCCTTTCAAAGTGTATATTTGGAACCTTTCACAAAACTGCCTTAGTTGTGTAAACAATGTATTAGATTTCCTCATTTTGTAAAGGTTCGGGGGTGAGGAAAACTTTGTTATGAGGATTGTGTTAGTTTCCTTCTTTTATAAGGTTGTAGGAAATGGAAAACTTTACGAGTACAAATATTCAGTCGAAGTTGATTCAAAGTCCATAAGGATAATTAAAATTCAGGAATAAAGGTAAATACTCTTTATTCTTAACGGCATATCCATACTTAAAATTATAAATGGGGAAGTGGGGAAGTGTGTGTGTCTGTTTGTTTGTCCGTATTTCGACGAATTGACGTAATTTTTTAAGTGTAAATAGTTGGAGGAATGGAGAGTAACATAGGCTACTTTTTGTCTCTTTCTAACCCCCCACTTCCCTAAAAGGGAGGGTGGAAATTTGTATGAAGCATTAATTAAATGCATGTACATTTTACAGTCATCATACAAACACTAAATAATAAATCAAATAGTAATCCAGTCATACACAAATGTTTTAACAATTTTGCTATTCTTTTAAAACTAGAATTTTCCGATTCTCTCGCGCGTTGTTTCGTCTTTTGTTCTAAAAAAGAAACGTTAGAAAATATTAACATTTAATTTAATCCGGAATCCTTTCAAGTATGAACTGTCAAAGACATTTTCTTAGAATATAATCCTTGAGAGCACCCATTGATACTCAATGCGTTCATATTGACGAGCAGGAGTCTCATTCCGTTTATAAAATTAGGATTTTAATCATGTTGATTTCAATGCTTTTACCTGGCCTTGTAATGTCCATGTCATGAATGAATGAATAAAAAAAATGAATAAATGAATGAATGAATAAATTAAATATTTATTTGTTTCAAACAAGCGTATATACCCGTCTTACATGATAGTGGTTTTTCATGAACGATTCTTGTTTTGCCACGACGGGCGTACGAATATTGTTCTTATAACATGGGACGCACGATGTTACTTATTACTCTTATTTCACCTAATTATGACATATATTAATTATTATTATAAATGAAAATGTCGGTCTATCACCTCATCATTAAACGGCTTAACCAATTTACAAAGTTGAAAAGTATAGACATTGTTTGCGTATCAGAAAAAGTTATATAATTTTATATTTATAGTATTTAATTTTTTTTTATTTGTGGGGTTTTATTTTATAGGTAGTTTTAGTTTAGTTATAGTTTTATTTATAATTTCATAGTTAAGTTTTTTAATGCCCTGTTAATTTAGTTTATTTTGATTACTTTTAGATTTCTTTCGAAACATGGATATATTTATAGTATTCAGAAAATGTAAGAGGAAACTTTGGGATTAACAAATATTATCATATTTTAAAATATTAAAATGCGCCTCATATCTAATATAATAGGCGTTAAAAGCTGCACTTAGACGTTCGCTGTGAAAGAATATGTCTCCTAATTGAATACAATTATTATACTCAGTTTTATTCAAAGTTCTTTTGAACCTGAGTGAATAGGTTTAATAATTGTTAGATCCTGTCACAAGGGAGGAAAGTATTGGGGTTACTAAGTGTGCGAAAAACACGTAAAATCATATGTGTCATTCCGATATCACTATTATATCATCATCATCAATCAATCACAAAGTCAATCAAACTTTTATTTAATCCCGCGCTCTTATGCTATGAACAATTCATCTAAATATATAAAAGAAGAAGCTGACTGACTGACTGACTGACTGACTGACTGACTGACTGACTGACTGACTGACTGACTGACTGACTGACATATCAACGCACAGCCGAAACCGCTGGTCCTAGAGATTTCAAATTTGGCACGTAGGTTTCTTATATAGTGTAGAGGAGCACTAAGAAAGGATTTCCCAAAATTCACCTCCTAAGGGGGTCAAATGGGGGTTCAAAGTTTGTATGGGGAAACAAGATTAGTTTGACTATTTTATTCGAAACTTCACAGGAAGATTCCTTACGACATATGACTGAATACGTGTTTCAGGTTTTTTTTAAATTTAACCCCTAAAAGGGTGAAAAGGGGGTGATAAAGTAAAAAAATCAATATGGGTATCGTTTTTATAGTTTATCGGGTCGCTGATCACGATAAATACAACGTTTTTAAAATCTAACGAGGCGGAAGTGAAATACCTTCTCCCCTGTTGTGGTGCAATGGGGTTTAAATATCAAAAAAATATATAAATAAAAGAAGATATTGACTGACTGACTGACATATCAACGCACAGCCGAAACCGCTGGTCCTAGAGATGTCGAATTTGGCACGTAGGTTCCTTATATAGTGTAGAGGAGCACTAAGAAAGGATTTTTCAAAATTCGTCTCCTAAGGGGGTTAAATGGGGGTTCAAAGTTTGTATGGGGAAACAATGTTAGTTTCACTGTTTTATTCGAAACTTCACAAGAGGGATCCTAAAAACATATGACTAAAGACGTGTTTCAGGTTTTTTGAAATCTAACCCCTGAAAGGGTGAAAAGGGGGTGATAAAGTCCAAAAACTAATATGGGTATCGTTTTTACGGTTTATTGGGTCGCTGATCACGATAAATACAACGTTTTTAAAATCTAACGAAGCGGAAGTGAAATACCTTCTCCCCTGTTGTAGTGCAATGGGGTTTAAATATCAAAAAATATATAAAAGAAGAAACTGACTGCCTGACTAACTGACATAATATATCAACACACAGCCGAAACATAGGTTCCTTATATGGCGTAGAGAAGCACTAAGAAAGGATTTTTCAAAATTCTCCTCTTAAAAGGGTGAAATGGGGGTTCAAAGTTTGTATGGGGAAACAAGATTAGTTTGACTATTTTATTCGAAACTTCATAGGAGGATTCCTAAAGACATATGACTAAATACATTTTTCAGGTTTTTTGAAAATTTTACCCCTAAAGGGGTGAAAAGGGGGTAAAGTCAAAAACACAATATGGGTATCGTTTTTATGGTTTATCGGGTCGCTGAACACGATAAATAGGTACAACGATTTTAAAATCTAATGAGGTGGAAAAGAAATTTTCTCCCCTGTTGTTGTGCAATGGGGTTAAAATATCCAAAATAGCCATTAGTTGCATATATGTATATTATGTATATATCTTTATAATTATTAAGTTGACTTAGTTTAATTTAGATTAGTTTTTAATTTAATTGTATTTTATTTGTCTTAAGTTAACTACTAATATGTACTTTCCTAGACACCACGCGCTCAACGACATCGTCCGGAGGGCCCTGGTATCGGCAAACATCCCTTGCGTACTAGAACCACCGGGCCTCTGCCGCACTGATGGAAAACGTCCTGACGGCTTAACCCTGGTGCCTTGGCAGAAAGGTAAGTGCCTACTGTGGGACGCCACATGCGTCAGCACTTTCGCCGCCTCACACCTAAGCCGGACGGTACAGGCAGCCGGCGCTGCTGCAGAATCTGCAGCTCTGCTAAAAAGAGCTAAATATTCTGCGCTTGAGGCGAAATATTATTTCGTTCCCCTCGCCTTTGAGACAACGGGGTGTTGGGGGTCAGAGGCCATAGCGTTCATACGGGAGTTGGGTCTTAAGCTGAGGGAAAGGACCTCCGATGCTCGTGCGGGCTCGTACCTGGTGCAAAGGTTGTCCATTGCCATCCAACGCGGCAATGCGGCAAGTTTAATGGGCACCTTTGCACCCGGTACAGCTCGCGGAGGTCTTTTTTATTAGTTTATAATTATATTTTAATTTAGTTTTATTTAAATTTTTAAGGTACTTTAGTTTTAATTTTTATATTTTAATTGTTTAAGATTGTACATACTAGTCACTTTTGATATTTATTTATAAATAATACTTACAATATGTACTTTTTATGTTAATTTTGTTAATAAGTTATAGAATAAAATAAAATATGGTACTTACTTAAATAAAATATAACATAATCCAAAATAGCCATAAGTATAGGTTTAGTTTTTATCTTTACTTCTGGTTCAAGAGATTTCAAATTGACACGGAAGTTCCTTAGAGGACCACTAAGAAAGGATTTTTCAAAGTTCACCTCCTAGCATGATAATTTGACAGGGACAGGGACAGGGACAGGTACAGGGACAGGAACGGGATAGGGTTAGGGTTAGGGTTAGGGTTAGGGTTAGGGTTAGGGTTAGGGTTAGGGTTAGGGTTAGGGTTAGGGTTAGGGTTAGGGTTAGGGTTAGGGTTAGGGTTAGGGTTAGGGTTAGGGTTAGGGATAGGGATAGGGATAGGGATAGGGATAGGGATAGGGATAGGGATAGGGATAGGGATAGGGATAGGGATAGGGATAGGGATAGGGATAGGGATAGGGATAGGGATAGGGATAGGGATAGGGATAGGGATAGGGATAGGGATAGGGATAGGGATAGGGATAGGGATAGGGATAGGGATAGGGATAGGGATAGGGATAGGGATAGGGATAGGGATAGGGATAGGGATAGGGATTGGGATTGGGATTGGGATTGGGATTGGGATTGGGATTGGGATTGGGATTGGGATTGGGATTGGGATTGGGATTGGGATTGGGATTGGGATTTGGATTGGGATTGGGATTGGGATTGGGATTTGGATTGGGATTGGGATTGGGATTGGGATTGGGATTGGGATAGGGGTAGGGATAGGGATAGGGATAGGGATAGGGATAGGGATAGGGGACGGGGACGGGGATAGGGATAGGGGAGGGACAGGGACGGGACGGGGACGGGGATAAGAATAGGGATTGGGGTCGGACTAATCGGTGGGTAATCGATATCTAGGCAGTGTAAAATGCAGGTGGCTCAGTGCGAAGGGATTAGTTAGTTGGGATCGGCGAGTATCCTGCATCCGTAATAACTATTACATTCAATGTGCTGTAAGAAGATCGTTGTTTGCTTGCCTTTTTAACCGACTTCAAAAAAGGAGGAGGTTCTCAATTCGATTGAATGTTTTTTTTTTTGTATGTATGTTACTCGATATCTCCGAGGATTGTGGAGCGATTTTCAAATATTTTTTTTTGATCGAACGGGTATAACTCAGAGATGGTCCCATTGGTACCAAGTCCGGGGTCTGATGATGGAATCTTGGAGAAATCGAGGGAACTCTTCAAATGTTATAGGCACATGTAATGTTCTTAGTATATTTTTTAAAGGTACACCAGTATTTACGCCTCATCATCATCATTCCCTTGCCCTTTTCCCATTATTTGGGGCCGACCCCAAATAATGCGCCTGCGCCGACGCAGCAGATCATCTTCCTCCATTTAAGTCCGATAGTCATACTGCAAAAGGTTTTGGCATTTAGTTTTTACAACCGGCCGCCCGCCTGACGTCAACCCTCCAGTAACCAGTATTTACGCCTGATGGTAATAATTTTATGTGGCTGAGCTGATGATGGAAGGTCAACTCCTCAACGGTTAGGAGTTAAAGGATAATTCTTTCACTACTGTACATATATATTCGGACTGATACAATTAATATCACTTTTTGTATGTATGTTACTCGATATCTCCGAGGATTGTGGAGCGATTTTCAAATATTTTTTTTTGATCGAACGGGTATAACTCAGAGATGGTCCCATTGGTACCAAGTCGGGGTCTGATGATGGGATCTTGGAGAAATCGAGGGAACTCTTCAAATGTTATAGGCACATGTAATGTTCTTAGTATATTTTTTAAAGGTACACCAGTATTTACGCCTCATCATCATCATTCCCTTGCCCTTTTCCCATTATTTGGGGCCGACCCCAAATAATGCGCCTGCGCCGACGCAGCAGATCATCTTCCTCCATTTAAGTCCGATAGTCATACTGCAAAAGGTTTTGGCATTTAGTTTTTACAACCGGCCGCCCGCCTGACGTCAACCCTCCAGTAACCAGTATTTACGCCTGATGGTAATAATTTTATGTGGCTGAGCTGATGATGGAAGGTCAACTCCTCAACGGTTAGGAGTTAAAGGATAATTCTTTCACTACTGTACATATATATTCGGACTGATACAATTAATATCACTAGGAACCACTAAAAATCAACAAATAAATTAACTTTTTAACAAAAAATAAAACCGCCAACACGGAGAAACTAAAAAGCCAAAAATAATAAACCTTCGAATTCAGATTTCTTATCGGATTGCAATAATCTAAACATCCAAATTATAAACAAATCAATTATTTTTGGAGTCGGGGCCAGCCTGCGTATGGTTGGGTGGGGCAAACAGGAAATAGCAAGGCGACGAACAGGTCTGGTACCGACTACAAAAATAATTGATTTTTTTATAATTTGGATGTTTAGATTATTGCAATCCGATAAGAAATCTGAATTCGAAGGTTTATTATTTTTGGCTTTTTAGTTTCTCCGTGTTTTGTAACACGCTTTTTTTGAAGGCGGTTTTATTTTTTATATGTTTACGTTTGCAATAAGTACCTATAAGCAAAATGGAAAAAATTGTAAGCGATAATGCAAGGAAGTACTTTTTACCCTACCGACCATAGCGTCGAGATACTGGTTATGTGGGTTGTATAAAGTTTCCCCAGTATAAATATTTATATAGGTAAAATACAAACATATTCGTACCTACTACCTACGCTGTGGTCGCTGTGTAACAATTCTACAATAATTGCAAGAATTTCTTTTAAAACAATAGTAATATGTGTCAGCCAAAAAAGTGGTTTACCACTTTTCGATCAATAGAGTCGAAAAGTGGTAAACCACTTTCTTGGCTGACCGTACAGCAAATAGATCAGTTACAATGGCCCCCCAGTCGAGAATTGCCCCGCTTACCTACAAAGAAACCTACGGATCCAAATGAAAATCTTATTTTTTGTAAACGTTTCAATAAGAATACTTTTATTACGCGGGCGAAGCCGCGGGTAAAAGCTAGTTGTTAATAACTAGTCTTATTTACCAAGACAATAAGAACTAAGTATCTCAAGAAACACGGATAACTTTGCCTATGAAAATACAATATATCAAGAAGCATGGATAAGTTTGTCTTAAAACTTATCTATTGCGTTACACAAGTAAACACTTATTTGCTAAAACTGTCACAAAATATTCACAACCACTCTCACAGGGCTAAGAAATCCGGCAGAGAAACTTAGCAAATAAATAACACCTTGTTTACACGATACCGCCGGAGCACCCTCGTGTGTGTCCACAAACACTATCCGTCAACGTCGCTGTACCTCTTTGATTCACTTGGATAGTGCAAACACGCCCTTACAAGCCTATTTATAGAGGCCGAGTGTAGTGGAGACAATAACAGCAGGATTTCCGAGAGATGCCGAACTACGGGAATATTAAATTTAGATGGAAGGTATAACGCTAATTTGAACTTGGCTATAACAACGTCACGTGGGTACATGTTTACTTAGGTACTTTCATTCTTTTACAACATTTTATCTTACCTTACAAATAAAAAAACGAATAGCGATATCGTTAAGTACTCAAGTGTTTTTAATAAGAGCATTTTTTTTCTCTATATGTTCTCGTAGCGTAGGCAAAAAGAAGATAGCGTAGGAAGAAGTGCTAAAATGTAGAACAGTTGAGTTGGTAATTAAGATACATTTTGTGTCATGTTTTTAATTCGCTAACGCAATTGAGTGGCTACTGTTTTGACTTGAGACCTAATTTTGTGCCGCCATATGTGATTTCGTTTTCTGTTTTATTTACCTTTTGTCTCATATCAAGTCACTAAGATAGCCGAGTCAGGTCGCTCAGCCGAGTAAAACGCACACGCCGCTTCGGCCGAGGCATTTCTACGTTGGACGTTTTTCGCGAGAGCACATTGCCGAGCATCGTGCCTCGTTCTGTGTTGACCAACGAACTAACAATCGCTGGTGTTGACCTACTTTCTTCATTCGTCCTACTGTGACTTGACTAGTGTGCCGTCGACTCGCGAATGCAAAACCGACTAAGTGACGGCTGACGAACAGCGCCGCATCAGCCCTGTATGTAAATTCTGGTTAATAGACATACAAACATTACAAACGACAAAGACGGCAAAATTATTCTTACTTATTCATAATTTAGATTATTAAGAAGGGCTTATAGGTGAAATTATTGTTTTTAACTTACTAGGAGCCAAAACAACAGTAGTGATAAAACGTTAAATGGGTGAATCAACATAAAAGTAACGTGAGTCACGACTACATTAAGTGTTTATTTGAACAGCACAAATTAAAGGATCTACGCATATATCGGGAAAGTAACACTCATTTAGAGATAAATTATTACTTGAATTTGCATCGTGAATAAATGGAACATGCCGTAAAATCGTGACTCATGTTACTCTTGCCGCGGATTGATCCAAATAGTTATAATAAATTATAATACCTAAGTATACTTACCTTTCTTGTTAGTCCTTACTAACACACTAATTTAAAAACTTTTTCAATCATTCGATATCCCTTTGATACCAAAATATAAGTAATAAAAACCATGTACTTGTTTTGTACTTAAATAGAATAAAAGTAAAATATGAATTACAGAATGAATTTTATATTCATAACGTACACGCGCTTGTTGTTATAGATACCAATAGGTATTAGGTAGGGGAGCCTGGGGTCAATAGGAACGTGGGTCATTAGAAACAAGTCAAATAACTCCGAGAGGGATAGTCACAGCGGAGGCGGTCCAAGGGGGGGAAGGCAACGGAAATATTACTGGCAACATTCGCCAAGTAAACACTACTATCATCAGCTCTGTAGATTTTATTATCGGAAAATGTGTAAAATGTAACCTAAGTGCGAAGTTTGAAGTGAAGGAGGTGCACCTCAGTACTTACATTAGAAACACAGTGAAAACTTAACAATTATCAAACACTGGATACTAAATTAAGTGGTGAGAAACTGTTTTAAACCGTTACTTTCGTGACTTTTAAACCACAACAACTCGAAAATCAAATTTTCAAAACAAGATAACGGGGATCACTCGACACTACTCGACAGCTGATTGGATCATCTTCTGACAGCAGTGACAGCCGACAGATGTGACATCGCGCAAACAAGTCAGTATTGCCAGCTCAAAATACTCTACGGCTGCGTTCAGTTGCGTCGTGTCCGCGTGTTTAAGGAGACGGCGTTCGAGGTGTCTTTAGTTTCTGAGATCACCACAAGGTGACACTACTGTGCTGTTGATATCCATAAAGTAAGAATATACAAACGAATTAAAGATGGCAAATATCTGTAATGGATGTGGCGAACAAATTAATTCATGTATGTTTATGACTTGTTCTAAATGTACGCTATTATATGATCTGATGTGTGTTCAAATACCGGAGGAGGTGTTCAATGGACTAAATCAAGAGGATAAGGACGAGTGGTTGTGTCCCTGTTGTAAATCGTCCCGTCCAAAGGGGGACAATAGTCACACCCCGGTTCGTGGCCGTGACTCTATTGACAGCTACGCTGCACGAGATAGTGTCACCTTATTCAGGGGCCCTCGCCAACCTCCTCCAATGACTAAAAGCAGAAATGATGATGATGATACTTCCGTTTCCGTTTCTGCAGCTCTGATTAAAGAAGTTCGGGAGTTGCGAAAAGATGTGTGTGACCTCAGTAATTTAAAACTTGAGTTACAGGAGATAAAAGCCCAGGTGATGGTTGCTTCATTCTTGCAGCGTAAGGTTGAAGAATACGAGGAGACAATCTCGAAGCAAAAGCTTACTATAAAGGACCTGCAAGAAAAAGTCATGGCTTCGAAATCCAGTCCGAGAAGGGGCCGGAAGCGAAAGGTGAAGAAGCAAGGAAATAAGGCTGAAGAAACCATTACATCAGAGGACACCACATTATCTGGATCTGATTCGTGCATGGCAGTTGTAGAAATACCCTCCGGGGAAGTGAATCTCACACTTGAAATGCCTAACGCGAATACCAACTCCTCATCGACGAAGCAATGTCTACAGAGAAGCCAACTGGCACAAACAGTTGTAAAAAGCACTCATGTTGAAGTAAAGTCTACTCGGCGTGGTGACGACAAGGGTGCGGATCAGCTAAGTGGTGACCAAAATGGGTGTCCAAGAGTGAGTGGAGTTCTGCGAGGTACTGCCGCTCCTGGTGTTACACAAATAGAAGCAGCAGTGAGATTAAACTATATGCACCTATGTTATGTCAAGCAGGGTACTACTAAGGAACAAGTGTTGCAGCATTTGAGTATGATATGTGGAGATGATGGCTGCACGGTGGATGAACTCAAGGCACGAGGAAATTATGCTTCATTTAAACTGGGTGTGCCGGGAAATCTGTCAGGAAAGGTCATGGCTGAAGAAAACTGGGCAAAGGATATATGCATTAAACCTTGGCGACAGAATTTTCGTCACCACAGCAGCAAAAGCGGCAAAGAAAAGCATGAAGAACATTCGCATCTATTACCAGAATGTACGCGGTCTGAGGTCGAAAACTGATGTCTTCCATACCAATATGCTTCTAAACTCGTACGGTGTGTTAGCACTAACCGAAACATTTCTTACTAGCTCAGTGAAAGACGGGGAACTATTCTCCGAAGATTACACAGTGTTAAGAAAAGATCGTCTCGGCGATGTGGGCTGGGGAGGAGTGTTACTTGCTGCGCATAAAAGTTTCTCTGTGCGTCTTTTGTCAGAAATTGATGGATTAAGTGATGATATGGAATTGGTGACTGCTATGATTGTGGGGAAAGCAGTAAAATTTGTATGTTGTGTTGTTTATCTCCCACCAAACTATAATGATGACCAATATTTGAAAGTTTTAACATGCTTAGAAAATGTAATCTGTAAATTTCCGGATCATGAAATAATTATTTTAGGTGATTTTAACTTGAATTCGTGTAGTGTTAATGTTCTAAATAGCTTCAATTGTTTTATGGAATTTTGTCAGCTGCACCAACATAATAATGTGTATAATCAGCATGGTGGCATGTTAGACCTGGTTTTGAGTGGGTGTAACCTAGAGACTGAAAGAGTCAGCGTTTGCGGCGATGTCGATGCGCTTGTACCGGCTGATAAGTACCACCCGCCTCTTGAGGTACTGGTGAAGTTCCAACGTGTTGGTATTCATACCCCAACTTCACGGTCTCATTCTCGTTCTCATGGTCCAAACTGGAACTTTCGTAAGGCTGATTTAGGAGTCCTTTATAGAGCCATATCGGATATTGATTGGACTGATGTGCTCAATGAGAACTGTTCTAACGCTGCTGCCGAATTATTTTACGGAAAATTAAATAAATGTATCGACAGTAATGTTCCCCTCAAAAAACAATATGTATCTAGTAATCGGTATTCCTATCCTACCTGGTTCACTAATGATATAATTAAAAACATCAAGTTTAAGCATTTCCACTTAAAAAGGTACAGAGAGAAAGGAGAGCTTTTTAATCTGGAAATGTTTAGATATTATCGGACGCATGTAAAGACCTTAATTGATAATTCGTACCGAAATTATCTACGGGGTATTGAGAGAGACATTACTGACGATCCTAGTAAATTTTGGAAGTATGTTGCTAGTAAAAGTAAAGACAGACGTTGTGACACTGAGTTTCTCTACAGGGGGAAACTGTATCGGGGCAAGAAGCAGCTGACTCGTTTGCGGAGTACTTCGCCTCAGTGTTTCAAGGGGACATTCCACTCTTGAATTACGAGCTAGCGGCACAGGGATCTCCTGGCCCTCCAGTTAGCGCTGCGCGTGTGTCCCTGGAAAATGTTGATGCTACAGACATACGAAAAGCAGCAAGACGTATAAAAGTGCGAGCTGCGGCTGGACCTGACGATATACCTTCTTTTCTTGTGAAAGACTGTATTTCAGTACTTGACAGTGCACTTTTACACATTTTCAACATAAGTTTAAAAAAGGGGCAGTATCCAGCCTGTTGGAAGGTCTCTAGGGTGACTCCCGTTTCTAAGGGTGGTTCGGGTCGTGAAGTGTCGAATTATAGACCCATAGCTGTGCTGCCGTGTTTCGCCAAATTGTTTGAGTCAATCATAGAAGGCCGCATCAGCCAACAGATACAATGTTGGTTGAATGACAGTCAGCACGGATTTCGTCGTGCTCGGTCTACTGTCACCAACCATGTCAACTTTGTGGACTATGTCAGAAATGAGCTAGATGCAGGTCGCCAGGTTGATGCGGCTTATTTTGACTTCAGAAAGGCATTCGATTTGGTAAATAATGACATCCTGCTTCAGAAATGTGGCGCTTTGGGTTTTACGCCACACTTACTGAAATTTTTATCTAGTTACCTCCGAGATAGAAATCAGTACGTTGAGTGTGGAGGGTACAAATCCGGACCATTCTTTACTCGATCCGGCGTAAGTCAAGGCAGCACTCTCGGCCCTACATTATTTACGATAATGATCAACGACTTGCCGGGAGTGGTACGATCTGCGGGTTGTCTATTGTTCGCTGACGATCTGAAGCTATTTTTGGGAATAGAGAATACGTCTGATCAGGTGTCGTTACAGCGTGACATTGACGCAGTGGCCGAGTGGAGTGAGACCAATCAATTACACTTCAATACCTCAAAGTGTAAAGTTATAGCGTTCTCTAGAAGTCGGGTGCCTCTTGTCAAACAATATAACATTAAAGAGACCGTGTTGGATCGTGTTGACGAAATAACTGACCTGGGACTGACCTTGGACACGAGACTCAACTTTAGAACGCATGTCACCAATATATGTAAAAAGGCGAATAGGGTCCTCGGATTTATCATGAGGGTATCAAGCCAGTTCAGTGACACTCGTGTTTCGCTGTTACTGTACAGTGCATACGTTCGCAGCAAACTCGAATTTGGGGCTTGTGTCTGGGACCCACACGAGAGCAAGTATACCCTCATGATAGAGAAAATCCAGAGGAAATTTGCTCGTTTCCTTTACAAGAGGAAGTTTGGGTTTTACCCTTATCTCTATCCTTCTTTGTTCGTCAGCGGCATGGTCGGGTTGGATACACTAGAGTTGCGGAGGAAAATGTTGCTCCTGGGGCATTTTTATAAGCTACTGTGCAACCAAGTATCTAACCCGACTGCGCTAGCACGGATAGGTTTGTCTGTGCCGCCCCCTCGCCGGCTCGGAGTGGAAGGGGAGGGCGGGGCGGTGGTGTCGCGGCGGCGCCGGCGCCTGTTCGCGTGTCCGTCGACGCGCACGCGCTGGGCCGCAAACGCTCCTCTGCAAGAGCTATTGCTCTTTTAAATGACATGCATCTGCAGCTACCCGATGCCGATATTTTTTTTGATCCACCTTACCAAATTATGAAATGTATTAATGAATTTTTGAATAGAATGTAATGAATGTACCTATATATTAGTTTTAGTTTACTTTATGGATTAGTATGAAGTTTTTTTTTTTTTTTTTTTTTTTTTTTGACATTACTTATTATTGATATTTTATTTGCTTGTTTGTTTATAATGTTTAATTGTTGTATGTTTCTAATGTATTGACATGTAATTTAGTATTGTATAAAGTGACTTGTTTGTATATAAATATTATTATGTAATAACCTAACTTTTAAGCGCTTGGTGTTAACTGTAAGCTTATCTGTGAATAAAAATTGAAAAAAAGGAACGCCAAACCCGTCCGAACCTGCCGAGTAGTGCATGCCGCGGCTGCGAGCCCGTCGAACATTTTTAAGTGACCGTATTACTTTTTTGGCAGTAAAAGTAAGTATTTTTCATGTTTTTGTTTTGTTTCTTGATCAATAACCACTGGCAATATGCTGATTGTACTAAACTACAATAATTTGTAAGTATTTTACTTGAAATTAGCGTGGTTTGTGTATGCCTACAACGTTCCGTTATTTTTGTATCTAATTTAAAGTTTACAAATAGCTTAATGGGGCAATAGAAACAAAATTCTTGGTGGCATTAGAAACATGTTTCAATTGACCCTAGTACGTGATTTTGAGTTTTAGTATGTGATTTTTTATTTCACCATCTACTGAGGCACCAACTAACAACACTAACCAAGTTACGTAACTCCAGATAGTCCAGATAAAACTGAGACATCTATTGAGACACTAACTAATGTGACAGACATCTAAGTTGCAGGTTCGGATACAGAGTCAACTGAAGGAGACAATACCAATGCAATTGCGTGCCAATGCCTACCACACCTCCCATTCCTGTAAACCTAGCTTTTGGAACTTTTTATGATCCAAATCAGCCATCCAAAAGCCTTAAATATTTTTACGCCCGAAGCGACCAGGCCATTCCCTGCTCCACCGAGGGTTCAGCCAAAAGGGGGTAGTAAAAAATAAAGTTGACCATCTACACGGATACGCCGAAAAAAGAAGAAATTAGTAAGGAAAATAAACAGAAAAATGAACAAACGACAGTGAAAACAAATAAAAAAATCAATAAAACAAATAAGGGCAAAGGTAAAAAAACAAATCAGACCGAAATGGCACTTTCTTCGGAGGATGAAGTGAATAGGTGGCATTCGATAATGCTAAATTAGAAGACTGTGTTTGGGTGATATGATTCTAATGTAAAATAATTGAAAGTAAAGATTATAATAATGTATCCATTGATTGATCTTGATGTTTCAACTACCCCCCACCTTTGTTTCATTTGAACCAGGCATAGGGACGTTTGAAACATTTTCCGAGGTTTACTAAAAATCTTCTTCCTATTTATTTCTCGCTTATGAAGCCAAATAATACATTTCACCATATAGATAACTTGACTATAACTGTGACCACTCAAGTTACCAATTCAGTAAAAAACAAAGGTAGAATACTCGATTTTGTCGAAAACGTTCCAATTGACCCCAGCCTCCCCTACTTCCGCAGAATTGGACTTTTTATTTCGAATTTTTACACGTTTTAAGGATGAAATATAACAACAAATCTTTATAATGGAGTTACTGCGTCAGATAGCTTTTTCCTTTTGATTTTGTATCAATTCATTTTATAAAAACACTAGCTTTTGCCCGCGGCTTCGCTCGCGTTAATTTCGAAGATTGCGGAATGCTCCATACAAATTTCCACCCTTTTAGGGAAGTGGGAGATTAGAGAGAGACAAAAAGTAGTTTTTGTCACTCCCCATACCTTCAGCTATCTCCACTTGAAAATCACGTCAATTAGTCGCTTCGTTCTGTCGTGAAAGACGGACAAACGACAAAGTTATAAGGAAATGACATCCTCAGAGAGTTACATAGTTAGAGTTAGAGTTATTTATCGTAGAAGTTCTGGTACCAAACTATATTATAGTATAGTAAACCGTATCTCAAAAACATAATTACAGGACCAAATTACAGATTCAAGGTCATACATTTTTCCCGAATCACTAACCGCTTGTTTCGTACCATTAATATTGCACTAGTATTCCTTGGTCTAATGGCCTTCGTAATGTCCACACCATCGGTCAACGTCGCTTCCCGACTTTTTGCTCACTCTATGAACCTCCGCACTTTGCTGAGTGTTGTGATTTTAGGAAAAATCTAATTTTGTCACTTTGTAAACTCTGACGAGGTTATTAATAATAACTATTAGCGTCTGCAGGAAATGTTTTTGACGTCCTGTTTTTTTATCTATAATAATAATTCAGTATTTAGTACTTCTACTCATATAATAGACCGGTTCATTTTAAATACCTCAGTACCTGCACTCTCGAAGGTTATGCGTCTGTGATCTAATTTGATATGTAACGGACATGCACAATAACCACTTGCCCCTCTCGCACAACTTGCCTTGTCGCGCGCGAGTCCATACTTGAAGTCGCGCTTGATGGACTCGCACGCGACAAGGTAAGTTGTGCTAAAGGGTTTGCTGTACCCCTTACATTTCTTTTAATTGTCAAAAAGGTTTCTAGGTACAGACGTATTATCTTAGTTAAGAGTACGCTTCCAAAAAGTCCAAAAGGTCTGGATCGATGTTCTGTGATGGAAAAGTCAGGTAATTTTTTTTAGAGTGTGTATCTTGTAATGTGACTTTTTACTAGGTACTATAATTATGTAACGATTTAAAGTATGGGTAGGTACGTTCATAATAATTTCGTATCGATCATTGATATCTGAACCAGGCTTCTTAATTATCGTGAAATTGTTGTTAATTAAGTTCATATTTTGCTTTAGATCATCACAAGCACGTTAACCGCAAAATAAAATAGAAAGTTTGGAGAGCGAAGTTTGTGTAAAATACCTCTATTAAACTCAGAAAACCCGGCAATCATGTGCCTAAATAGAGCTATAGCTCCGCTTTAATTAATTTTAAATTAAATTATATTATCATCGCGATATTGACAACGTGAGAGTGAAGAACTTTCAATAGAGCCTTCCAATTTATTTCAGATACCGGCTTAAGCCAGTTTTAATTACTGCCAGACGAGGTAAGCCGATTGATACAGCTCGTTTGCCGCCATTTTGTGGTGTCCCCATATCTCCATTTTGTTTTTACTGGCAAACAATACAAAGATCCTTTATAGGCAACGTGAGTGAATGAGGGGCACTGATTGTCACAAATACATGTAATACTATGCAATGTCAAACCTTAATGCTGCATCGGCAGTTATTAAAAATTGTTTTAATTTATAAGATTTCACTCTGAATAACTAACCCTGGCCAATGAACCAATCATCCACCGGAATATTTCCTCCGTCCAAAAATCAATATATTTTTCTTGGTTTTAAATAGCAAGCTGCTTCAACAACATATTACAGCTAACACACGACAAACACATTTTGATTATATTATGGTCGTATCAATTCAATAGTACATACATATTAACCGCCGCCCCAAATCTCAAGGAAGGTGGTGCTCAATTCGTCTGTATGTTTTTAATGTTTGTTCTACGATACCTCCGTCGTTACTGGACCAATTTGAAAAAAAAAAAAAATTTTTGGTTGAATGTATATGCATACAGATTGGTCCCATTTTTAACCGACTTCAAAAAAGGAGAAGGTTCTCAATTCGACTGAATGTTTTTTTTTTATTTTTTTTTTGTATGTATGTTACTCGATATCTCCGAGAATCGTGGACCGATTTTCAAAATTTTTTTTTGATCGAACCGGTATAACCCCGAGATGGTCCCATTGGCACCAAGTCAGGGTCTGATGATGGGATCCTGGAGAAATCGAGGGAACTCTTCAAATGTTATAGGCACATGTAATGTTTTTAGTCTATTTTTCAAAGGTACACCAGTATTTACGTCTGATGGTAATAATTTTATGTGGCTGAGCTGATGATGGAAGGTCAACTCCTCAATGGTTAGGAGTTAAAGGATAATTCTTTCACTACTGTACATGTATTCGGACTGATACATATAATATCACTAGGAACCACTAAAAATCAACAAATAAATAAACTTTTTAACAAAAAATAAAACCGCCTTCAGAAATAAGCGCGTTACAAAACACGGAGAAACTAAAAAGCCAAAAATAATAAACCTTTCAATTCAGATTTCTTATCGTATTGCAATAAGCTAAACATCCAAATTATAAACAAATCAATTATTTTTGGAGTCGGTACCAGCCTGTGTATGGTTGGGTGGGGCAAACAGGCAATAGCAAGGCGACGAACAGGTCTGGTACCGACTACAAAAATAATTTATTTGTTTATAATTTGGATGTTTAGCTTATTGCAATACGATAAGAAATCTGAATTGAAAGGTTTATTATTTTTGGCTTTTTAGTTTCTCCGTGTTTTTTATCAGAACCCAGTTCTGATGATGGGATCCTGGAAAAATCGAGGGAACTCCTCAAATCTGAAAAGCATACCTACATATGGTGATTTTTGTGTTTTTAAAGGAACAGCATGCATTTACGTACGGAACAGTGACATTTGGTGCAGTGGAAAGATGGTGGTCAGAACGGAACTCCTCAAATCTGAACGGCACACTTATAGTGACTTTGGTATTTTTATAAGAACAACATGCACTTACGTCCAGAACAGTGACATTTGGTGCAGTGGAACTGCTGATGAAGATCAGAACGGAACTCCTCAAATCTGAACGGCACACTTATAACGACTTTGGTATTTTTATAAGAACAGCTTGCGTTAACTTTCAGAACAGTGACATTTGGTGCAGTGGAACTTCTGATGATGATCAGAACGGAACTCCTCAAGTCTGAATGGCACACTTATAGTGACTTTCGTATTTTTATAGGAACAGCATGCATTAAAGTTCAGAACAGTCACATTTATTTGTTAGGAGATTCGTTCTCTTTGTTATGCTTACATATTGAGTTTTTAAATTTTTTCAAGCTCGATTTCTTATAATCGGATATCGGATTCGTGAGTTAAGGTTTGAAGAGTTTCCTCAAACTCTTCAAACCTTAACGGTATACGTATATTAATTTGCGTTTCCATCAAATAATTTGATTATTTACATTAAAAGCAGTTTTAAAAAATACCTACACATTTCTACATAACAACATTCGCGAGTACCTTTCACCAGAACCCCAAAAGCGGCGGTTTTTTTTTCTTAAAAATGATTCAACCCTAATTGAGTTGGTTGAGTGTACAAGTTTCTAATAGGTCGGTAACGCGCACGTGACACTCCTTGAGTTGCAGGCGTCTATAGGTGACGGTGACCGCTTTCCATCAGGCCGACCGTATGCTTGTTTGCCACCGACGTAGTATAAAAGAAATACATCCATACTAATATTATAAATGGGAAAGTGTGTGTGTCTGTTTGTTTGTCCGTCTTTCACGGCAAAACGGAGCGACGAATTGACGTGATTTTTTAAGTGGATATAGTTGAAGGGATGGAAAGTGACATAGGCTACTTTTGTCTCTTTCTAATGCGAGCGAAGCCGCGGGCAAAAGCTAGTATATAATATATCTAGATCGTTTTCAAGTAACGTGAGCCAAACTGTGGTCATTATTAATAATTATTCTTAATAATTTTATTGCTTTTTCGACATGATTGATGGATGACAGTAGAATTTAATACTAAAAAATAAAGATCCACCACGTTATTAAAATATTTCCCTGAAAGTCTGACGTCGGAAAATCAGAACAATATCATCGTTGGCTATTTTATTAAAAAGTGACACTGGGAAATGATGGATTGTTTCGTTGCAGTATTTATTAATTAGTTGTAGCGCCTTGTAGCAAAGAGATATATAACTACGTATAGACAGAATACTGATAAAGTCTAAGAAAAAAACGTACTTCAGTACCATACAGAAAAAAGTATTACGGTGGCCTAGATGGCATTACACCTTTGGGGGACGCTCAGCTAGATGGCGCTAATATTAATATTTGACATTTTAAAACATATCAAGCTAAGAATATGGGCCAAAATGTCAAAACTGAGGTTCAAAAGTTTTAAGCCTGTGTCAAGAGATGGCTGTGATTACACATTTTACTTCGACAGTAACTGGGTGATTCTCCGAGACCCTAATTTTCAATGTCCGGAGGCTTATTTCACTGAAAACTTTAGTTTAAAATCCTGTTTTTTTTTTCAGAGATACTTTATATCTCTAGTCGACTGGGACATCGATTAGCTTTAGTATAAGGTCATTGTAATTTTTTATATTAAAAAAATATATCCGTTATTCTTACTACTCTGTCGTGTCCGTTCTCCATTTTTCTCTAAACATGTGATGATAACTTCAATTCAGTCATCTTAACGAATATTTTGATTGAGTACATGGATACATTATTAGTTACTACATTACTAAAATTTAACAATTATTTTTTTATCTATAATTTTGTATTTATAATTTAGGAAATAAGAGATGTCCGCGACAAAATTCTTATTTCTCTGGTGCGGGCTTTATTCGCCTGTATCGTAAACGTATTGAAGATTGTAGACAAACTTCCCCCCGCGGGGAATAATCAGTCGCGTTCGGAACGTGGTACGAAGTGGAAGTTTCGGCTGTTGCACGTGGCTCCGGAATTACGAAGGTAAATATCTTATTCCTCTGTCCGTGGTTCAGGTATCATTCTTATTACTCTGTTCGGTTTTTTGGGATTTATGTAACTTTTAAATTGTACTTTTTTGCTTAATTCATTGTTTTACGTACTATCTATTCATATTATTAACGACAGCCGCGTTGTACATACACATTATGAATCATTGGTTTTTTTTCGATAATTTCTTATTCCTTTGTCCCTTATTCCTATGGATTTTGGACAATGGAATAAGAATTTCCTAAATTTTTCTTGTTTTTCTTAACTGACTTTCAAAAAGAAGAGTAGTTTTCAAGTGATTTCCTATATTTTAAAGTAACTTAATAAAAAAAACTTACATCTTTTTAAAAATATTAATAAAAAAAATTAGACCTTTTTAGCACCTAGTGCATTTACAGTCTGAATGTTATTAATAAAAATAAATATAAAAATATTCTAGAATACTTTTTTGATAGTTTTGTGAACAAAAGTACAATATATAATTTATAAATATACGGTTTTTTAACATTTTTGTTAACCTATCCTGACTTATCTTATTCCTCTGGGCCTAAATTTCTTATTCCTCTGGACCAAAAAGTTAAAATGAATTTATTTTATGAATGGGTTCACAAAAATATGGGCCAAAACCATAGTTATGTCTAAAAATAAATCTATTTTCACAAGAGTATGTCCTTATTGGTCAAATTTCAAAAATAAAAAAGGACAGAGGAATAAGACAAAAAACGCTGTCTCGTAGAATGACCCAACTCTCTATAATACTCTATCCTCTTTAGTTGTAAGTGAAGCGCTGGTAGCCTAGCGGTAAGCGCGTGCGACTTTCGTTCCGGAGGTCGCGGGTTCGAACCCCGGCTCGCACCAATGGGTTTTCGGAACTTATGTGCGAAATGTCATTTGATATTTGGCAGTCGCTTTTCGGTGAAGGAAACCATCGTGAGGAAACCGAGCTAATTCCAATAAGGTCTAGTTACCCTTCGGGTTGGAAAGTCAGATGGCAGTCGCTTTCGTAAAACTACTGCCTACGCCAAATTTTGGGATTAGTTGTCAAAGCGGACCCCAGGCTCCCATGAGCCGTGGCAAATGCCGAGATAATGCAAGGAGGATGATGATTTATTAATTAGTTGTATGAACATAATTATTTACACAATTATAAAATAAAATAAGACTAAACTTAAAAGCTAGCGAATGTCTTTATTAGGCCCTTAAGGTATATTGTACCAAGGATACTGGCGACATTTCCTCGCTGTATCGCAATTTTGTAATATTGGAAGCCTTACTTGATTATTTTTAATGAATGCCTTAAAAATAATATATTGAATATACTACAGAAACTTTTCATATCATAATGCGTGTTTTTTTTATTTACGTTAAATTTGACAGGAGGACGTAGGCTTATTAACAGAAGGTAGGTAGGTATATCGCTTTTTGTTGAATTTGAATAAAATGTCGTTTTCATAAATAATAGGTATTGGGTGTCCATGGGTGGCGGTGATCGCTTACCATCAGGCGACCTGTCTGCTCGTTTGCCTCCTATCCCATAAAAAAAGGAATATATACATAAGTGTGAGGGAACCTTAAGAATAACATAAAAGTTAATGTCAAGTATGTGATGATATTGTTCTTTATTAAAGGAAGTATAAAAAAGTTATTGGTATAATTTTATCAGTAAACTGAGATAATAATCATCTATTACAAAAAAATCGAAGCCATCTGCAAATTACGCGGCTGACGTTATTATCACTAGACCTCCTATCACTTTATTTTTGTTCATAAATTTAATTTACTTCGAAGCACGTGAATCTGTTTAATATATTTAAAGTTACTCATACTCATCCTCATGTATATAATTTGTCACAAAATGCTTTTAATTTCATCTAAAACGATGAATTATTAAAACTGTGTGACTGAATGTTAACTGTTAATTATTTTTTGATTGCGTGTCTTTTTACGTACGTATAAAACATAGTGTGGCAGTTTTTTTTTTCGTTTAAAATATAGTTTCATTCAATTCCAAGTGCATGCAAACGGTGGCTGCGGTCATCGTCATTCTTAGAAATATAATTATCAGTTCATTCCAAGTTATATTATTTCATTTATTATCAACTTTTGGAATGAATATGTGAGTATGAGTATGAGTTGACTTTTATGTTAAAATCGACTCCATGGTTCTCTAACGTTTACCATGCTACGAAATATCCGAATCCTGATCATTATATAACCTTTATTTGACAACACAAAATAAATTACTCGATGTTAGTTTAGAAACCTAGCCGAAACGTCAGAAAAAAGGTAAAATAATGATACTGATGGCGCTCGGCCTGCAAGTGACTTTAAATACGTGTGCAAAACCCGAGAACTATAAGTTCTACCTATGTATAATGTACCTGTCTCTAGGAGTATAATGCAAGTAGTAGACAACCAATAAGAATATAACCACATTTTTCATTATAAATAAACCTTGATTAAAGTAAAAAAAAAATAATTGCAAATTCTGTTGAGTAAATCCATTTTTTTATGAAACTTGTTTAAACTGAGCAGACTTCGTTTCATATTAAAAATAATTCCAACATGCCCCAGGTAAGACGAAACAGTATGAAACGAAAGCGAATAATTTAACATTCCGGCAAAAGATAAAAATGATTATAACGTCCATTGCGAGTTGCGGATAAAAGAGGAAAAGAATTAAATTTCGTGAGGAAAGGAATTGCATTTGAACTTGCATTTTAAGCTATTGAGGCTCGCTCGACCATGAATGAGATAGAAAAATTCTCTCTAAAAAGGATGAGAAGGCACCCAGATTTTGCAATTCTATTATCTTTTCAAATAACTGTTTTACGTACTTTTTATAACTGTCTGAACTAGGTCTTGTAAAATGGCGTCCGATATCGGCTTTTTTTATGAGTGTTGCCTTTAAGCTTACCTCTGTGCCAAAAAGTGTTGGAATGGTCATTGTTATGGACTGAGGTTTATTTGAAACTTTATTATAAATAACCAAAAATATGACTCAAATTGCCAGACTTTTGTAAAGAAATTACCGACCCGACATACTCGAAGCGTCTGCTCCTGAATGCTCAAAGTATATTATTACAATACGGATATTACAGTTCTGAGAACTATTCACATTGAAATTTTTTATTGCAGGTACATACCGTAATATCTTGTTCAGTTCAAAAATAGGAGTCGAATTAATAAGTCTTTTTAAAATTCCGTTTCTTTTTCCTTATTTAACTGGCATGAAATAAGAAATCTATTGAGAGAGAACTAGATCTCTGTAAATCTCGCAGATAACCGTGCATCAATTATATAACCTCAACATTTTCTGCATAAGTTAGAGATTAGGGAACCGAGTGGAGCAAAGAGCGGAAACAGCTAAAAATCCACGAGAGCGGCAAATTCCCGCTATCAGCATCCGGGGTTCGATTCCTCTCTTCAATTACCGTCCGCTGACTATTCAACTATTGTCGACCCGCTCATTATTAACCGGGAATAAAAGTTTTATTGCATACTCGTACCGCTCGAGGTAAGATGGGGTTTTGGTTTTGAGCTGAGAACACATATTGGTCGGTAGATTACGGAGTCGGTAGACTACTACGGAGCAATGAGTCGCAAGAAGAAAATTATTCTTGTTTTCTTACGAAGAATGAAGTTTCAGCGGTTCTTATGATGTTAACTTTTGGGTTTATTAATGTTTTGAATACCATCAACTGACTGAATTTTCAATGAATGATATCAATATGAACCATAGTCACAATATTGATATTTTCAAAAATAATACGTTGGTATTTTTTTCCAAATTCAATCATAACCGTGTAAAATCAAAAATTAAATTTAAACATCGCTCTAGTATTAGATATCAAATTCTATACTTGCCTGTAGGCAAGTACTGAACAGGTGACTTATAAACATTATAATAAAAATAAAACTTAAGTTACCCCTTTCTTCGACTAGCAGTGAGAGTAATTTCAAATAACAACAGAATAATCCATAAGAATTTACTTAAACACCACATTAATCACGTTAACTCATAACTCATAACTAATCAAATTCTCGCTAAATGGTATAGCCTAAATAAAATATACTCCATAAGATGAGAGTAATAAAGAGGCAACACAAAGCGAAATATAATTAGCGAAAGTCCAGCACAGATAAGAAATAATGGCATTGATAAAATTGGTACTGACGGAGTGGCAGTTCCGCTCCTTATTGAGTTACGGCGGAGTAGGAGTTTCTACGTACTTCTATAACTTATTGTATTGACTGGTACGTTTATTGGTTGCGGTGTCATTATAAAGCATTTTTCCCCTCACTAGCTCGGAAACACGTGTTTTGTCCTTCAATACCAGCGGCTAAAAACGCATTTTATCCACTAGTGGGTAAAGTAATTTGGCCTTGAATAAAGTCAAATTACCTGCTTTAAAATTGATAAAAGCAGGTGAATCTAGCAATAAAGATGATTTACCACCTGTCGAACTACTGGAAGCAGTGATAAACGCATTATTTGCGTTGTAGTTTCCTCGCTATAGTGAGGGAAAAAGTTTTGTGTTACACTCGGGTGCAAATGTATTTTACTTCTCGTGTGTTAAAAAACTCGCAAGTTCAGGATTCTATTCTCGAACCACTCGCTTCGCTCGTGGTTCAAGTATAGAATCCTTTCACTTGCTCGTTTTTCAATTCCACACTCGGCGTTAAAATACAACTTTGCCCCCTTGTATAACAAATAACTATTATTTCGTTATACTTTCTTTTACATACATGTTATTGCAAGAACAGGAACTTTCCTTTGTGGTGACGTTAATATAAGATCAGAAAATTATTGGTGCGAGGAGCGAAAGTCGCACGTACTTACCGCTAGGCTACCAGCGCTTACTCTTGTGTTATATATGAATACTCAATTTATTTCTAGCCGTGACCAGCCCAATAGCCATTTTAGATTAAATCATAACTAGCTAAATTTTCCGTTTAAGTCCCGTTCAAATTTCGCTCAAGTAGTAGTCATTTGAAAATTATGTTGTATTCATGAATTTATTTACGTCATTTACGAGAATTAGAGTCCGCAGCTGCCGAGTTCGAGCTCGTTACAGTTATTCAAGGAACATTCCCTTACAACCGACATTATTCAGCTGCTAAATTCAATTTGAATACCTATAACCCAGAAATTGAATACTTATTTAAATTGTATTACATTATTTTTAATACTTAAACTGTTTTTGTCACAGAACTAGATTAGATAGAAAAAACAAATTAATCTAATTGTATACGGGCCGAGCGTGTCAGATTTTGTATTGAAGTTGTTACTTGCCTGTGATTTTAAATATGTCTCAGGCCCTTGAGCGTACATAATTTTTGGGTTGTTGCAATTAAATGTTAGCAAAGAGGATCGAGTATTATAGAGAGTTACTGTCGAAGTAAAATGTGTAATCACAGTGCATAGACTGCCATCTCTTGACACAGGCTTAAAACTTTTGAACCTCAGTTTTGACAATTTGGCCCATATTCTTAGCTTGATATGTTTTAAAATGTCAAATATTAATATTAGCGCCATCTAGCTGAGCGTACCCCAAAGGTGTATCGCCATCTAGGCCACCGTACCTTTTTCTGTATGGTACTGAGGTACGTTTTTTTCTTAGACTTTATCTGTCTATACGGAATTATATATGTCTTTGATGTCAGGTACCCAGGTATTTTTAGGGTTCCGTAGTCAACTAGGAACCCTTATAGTTTCGCCATGTCTGTCTGTCCGTCCGTCCGTCCGTCCGTCCGTCCGTCCGCGGATAATCTCAGTAACCGTTAGCACTAGAAAGCTGAAATTTGGTACCAATATGTATATCAATCACGCCAACAAAGTGCAAAAATAAAAAATGGAAAAAAATGTTTTATTAGGGTACCCCCCCTACATGTAAAGTGGGGGCTGATATTTTTTTCATTCTAACCCCGACGTGTGATATATTGTTGGATAGGTATTTAAAAATGAATAAGGGTTTACTAAGATCGTTTTTTGATAATATTAATATTTTCGGAAATAATCGCTCCTAAAGGAAAAAAAAGTGCGTCCCCCCCCTCTAACTTTTGAACCATAAGTTTAAAAAATATGAAAAAAATCATAAAAGGAGAACTTTATAAAGACTTTCTAGGAAAATTGTTTTGAACTTGATAGGTTCAGTAGTTTTTGAGAAAAATACGGAAAACTACGGAACCCTACACTGAGCGTGGCCCGACACGCTCTTGGCCGGTTTTTAATGTTTTTGTTGACTGCAACTTACAAAAATTGACGCCCGAAATCTGCAAGCTGCGATTAAAGACGGACAACTCAGTGGATTTTACTAAGTTAATTTCACACGATAAGTAGATAAGTTTGCTTGATCTACGATATATGACATCTGTGGTTTTTGTACTTAATAGTTTTATATCGGATACAATCCAGATAGATAATCGCCTTAAAATTCCAATGAATTTTTAATCCCTTTCAGTAGTCGTAACATGCATTTTGTTTTAAATTAAAATAACATTAATTAATATATATTAATTTGAGTTAAATTAGCCCCAAGAGAAAACACGGTAAAATAACCAGGAATTACATCCTTTAAACCAAAAGAGCTTTTGAATGAGGCTCCGGCTTCCTAATTAAAAATTATTTGTTTAAAGTTTATGAAATAGCACTACTAGTTAGTGTTAGTACTTATGAATAACGTTGTTTTGCTTGTCACTGATGGATTTTTTTTAAACTATTTATTGAGAATCTTTATTTAATGTAGATTAAAAAAAATCAACGACAATCATTGACTTAGGTTCATGGTAAATACCTACTCGTAGTCCCGTGTAGTGACGGGTTAATAATTTTAACACCCCCTTTCTTCCCGTGGATGTTACAGAAGTCAACTGTGATATATGGGTTTTGGTGTGGGCAATGGGCTGATGACCTGTCACTGCACTATCATAATTTACTTTTCTTTTAACCCCTTAATTGTCAAAAGAGCGGTTTCATAAGTTCTGAGTACCCCGTCCGGGAATTCACCGGCCAAGTATAGTTCCTGTCTATAGAATTTTTTGTCATTCCTGCACATTTTCCGGCAGTGCAAATGTTCAGTGCATGTATAGGGTTTTTAAAGTGGGATGATTGCTTCTTTTCAACTGCGAATAGCGGTATCATTTTTCAAACGTTCGCGTCCATCAAACTAAATGGAGACTCGAATAGAAAACAACAGTTTCTGTTTTATTTGCCCAAGTATGGCAACAAAGGATTCCATGTACACGTGTCAGGTGCCTATTGAAATTTTATAACGGAGTTTCGTTCCTCCTTTACTGAACACATGGGAACACCTACGTACCTTTTTGTAAAGAATTATTAACCGATTTGTAAAGAAATATCAACCTTTTGATAAAACGCTTTTCAGACAGCAAAATTCCTGATCCTTTAACCATATTAATTGCAAAGGGTCACAGGCGTACATGGTGTTTATTTCTATTAGTCCTCTGTTATGAGTTTTCTGAGAAATGTGATGTAATTCAATAACAAACTAGCGTTTTCCAGAAGTTCTTAAAGTCGCTGTCATTGTCATATTACTTAGCCTCACTACTAAATAAAGTCGAGGAGTCTGGACTCTGGAGGTGTATTCACACTGCTAACATAGTTTATAATATGCTACACGCTACAACAGAAGAGTAGAAAATGATAGTGGCACCACCGTCTACGTAAACCGTTTTGCATGTGGCAACTATTGAGTCACTTTTGTATGAGGAAAGTAGGCAAAAGTTGCTTTTTGGGTATTCTTGCCCCACCTTCATTTGCCATATTATGTGTAATAACATTATTATTTAAATTATGAACATTAACTTTAAATATAATATTATACTTCTTTGCAAACATTCGAGATTATATGTATACGTGATGTCTTAATAATAGTAGTATTTTATAACGGTATCGACTTGTATTTAATCATTATAATTCCATAATGACTTTATAATCCTATGCACCAAACTATCTCTGTTTTGCCCAATGGTTGACTGGTAGAGAATGCCTTAAGGTGTTGCCCGCCATTTGTACTTTTTATTATTAATTTGTGCAATAATGTTAAAATAAATAAATAAATAACATTGTAATTTCTTTATCGCTCGTCCATGTTAAATAGCAGTGTCTTTTGATGTAAGCGAGGCTTGGTATTATCTTGAAATCACACTACATATCAACAATTTAGGAGTGCACAAAATACTGGTTCTTGAGGCGTATACTTGAAAATTCCCATTAATGTCCCGGTAATGCCTGTATAGTTGTATACCGTAACGTCCTGGAAGCCATTAGCGACCGAGTGTGCTTCGGTCATTTGTCGCTTGCGGTAATAGATGACGTGCTATCGCTTTAGTAGGAGCTGACAGTTCTTCGGAATTCACCGCTGAAGGGAAGCTACTTATTCATATGGATATCCTTTTCTACTTACGTGATGGATCATTCATGTATTATTTCTAAATATACGGGTGATTTTTTGCTTACTTTCCTAAACTAATGCTTAATCTTATACCGATTTTTGAGATTCAGTTTACCAAACAAATAAACTTATCGAGAGAAAATGAGAACGTAAATAACCGACGGTTTGTTTTGTTAAACAAACTACGTACCTATTTAAGTATTCATTTAATAATTAACTATTATCAAACATCATTTTTAGGGTTCCGTACCAAAAAGGTACAACAGCAACCCTTATGGTGCGACTCTGTCCGTCTGTTACATTACTAAATGTCTCGAGAACTACTAATGCTATCAACTTGAAATTTGGAATAGTTATGAACATTGCAAACCTCTACAAGTAGAAAGTATAATTTTATTAAATTTACGAATTTCAATAGTATGAAAATCAATGAAAGGGGGGCAAACTGTAAATTTCAAGTTACTAGGTCAAGTGGGGTATCGTTAGAAAGAGCTTAAATTGAACGTAAATAAACTATTTTTTTTGTTGTGTAAAAAAATAATTTTGAAGGAAAATGTAAAAAAAATACCGCTACCCCCTCCCTCCCTTATCTCCGAAGTTTACCAACGAAAAATTATGAAAATTTTAGGAAATATTGGTGTTTAGACAACAGATTTCGTCAGCGCATCGCGCTGATCCGCGCAAATCAATCTAGAGCATAAGCCAGCACAAACATAGTGTAGTAGTTGCAATTTACACGGATGGAATACAAATAAGATTTACATATGTGTGCTATAGGTAATATTGTGTATATAAGGAAATATAATTTGTAAATAAATCAGATACCAATTGTCCGTTGGTGTTTCACTACCTCCATACCTAAAACCTCTGCTTGCTTAGGGCGACACTCTGAGAGTAGAGACTCCCATCCACCACCTTTTTACAGGTACCCTTGCTGTGGCATAAGACTCCTTTAGCCTTAATCGGTCGTCTGAGCCTGGGCGATCGGCAGCAAGTATCCATCCAACCACCTTGACCCCCCCCCGTAGGGAATCCGTCTGTTACCGATAGGTCTCCCGGTACAGACATCCTTGTCATAGAATAAGTTAGGGCTAGGGAAGTAGGGACTTAGGCCAATAGGATCCCTTGCTATCGCCTCCCACCTTATTTTATGCAGTCTGTGCAGGCACATGCAACGCCTAAGTACCATTTGATTCCATATCATTTCAGTCAATTTAGTAATCCAGGTACTCGGCCTTAGCGTGTGGCTGTACAATTGGTTTTATGCTAAATATTACAGGAAAAATAAAATCATGTTTGTATGTTGGAAACTTTTTTTAAATCAAAATAAACTTTTCAGATTTTTATTTTCAATTTAACCGCCCTTGCGGATTTATATCGTACTTCAAATGAATACTAGATGTTACGTAAACCATATTCTTTCAAATAAAGTAAAAACTTTTTAAATCGGTTAACATTATACAGAATTATCCCTGAAAAACCAACAATGACAGGTCGAACAAGTTAGTTAGCGAATTCACCCAGAGATGGCGCTATACACAATAATGATCATTATAATATTGCGTATAGCGCCATCTCTGGGTAGACTTCTAACTTTTAGTCTTCTAGTGAAGTCATTAGAGTTATATGAGAAACATGAGATTATTTTAACTAGGTAGTTTGAAATAAGTTTGTACGGAACCCTCGGTGGGCGAGTCAGACTCGCACTTGGCCGGTTTTTTTAAATGCAGAAACGTATCTCAAAATACATAGTAAAAGGTGAAAAAATACGGCCTTGGGAGAAAGCTTCATTTAGTATGGATAGGTATTTAATTGGATAGCACATCGAATCAGTGGCATATTTCCAATACGACTTGGATCGAAACTCCAGTAGCGTTTAAATCTTCGAGTAGATATCGCTTGGAGTCTCATTGATCTATTTACCTAAATACTGGAAAAAGTAGCTGACTAGATTTTGTGCCCTTCTACTTCAATGCATTAATAACCATAACCGACTGAATAGCAAAATGAATGATTGGAATGCAAATTACAAGGAAATGAAAAAATAATGATTTTCTTTTTTGCCTAAAACCAATCCATGTTCATTTCTTCTTTCTTTTCACTTCAAGGTCTATGTATCCTTCTAACAGTTTTTCGTTAAAAATGCTGGCATTTGCATACACTCGAGCCTTTGTGAAAGGCAAGTGCTCGAGAAAGAAAGACGGTATAGCTGCCGTGGTTAGATTGGATATCTTGTAAGTACCCTGAAAAATAAAGGAAAATGTAGGTTTTTTGTGTTTAGGATTTCGAGATACAGAAGTTTTAAAATGCCTAATATATTTAGTCCCCAGTTTAGAAATCGAAAAGTAAAAAAAAAAACAAATTCAAATGGGGGGTGGAATGGAGAATTCCGCAATTTTCGAAATTAAAGCGAGCGAAGCCGCGAGGAAAAGCTAGTTCCAAATAAAAAGTCATAAGCACTCGTTTTTGGTGGAAAGCCACATATTATTATGACAAACAAAAGGACCGTACCTTTGGTGTTGGACACGTAGGAGGAATGAAGTTTCTCATCAGCGCCCCAATAATTTCATTATTGATTAGTAAGTCGCACCATCTGTAGTGCAGTTCCATTAGAACGGGGCCGGTTATCGGATACGAGACGGCGTAGAAATGTATCTATAATGAGACAAAACCTATTTGTTATTTATCAAGAAGGGTTTTCATTTTAACTATAAAACTCCCGTGGACTCAAACATATTTAAAAAAAAAAATATAAATATTTATAAATGAATCGAAACATGTTGAACGCTATATCGACTTAACACGTGAGTAACCCGCTTAAAATATTTTTAAATATAAAGAGTTTTCATATCGTCGCCGTAGAGCGAAAAGTCACCAAATCGTTCATTGGTCATTTTGAGTTATGAGAGTTTAAAGAAAAAAATAATTAAAATAATTTTTACTGAAATTATCTTCAGATGAAATTGTGGTTTTATATCTGTTTATTAATTGGAAACTGCTATTCTTTGGGCTCAAAATGGATTTGTATTATTCACACTAACGATTTAGGAGCTATAGGCGATAATTAATTTTTGCCCTTAAATATTACACCTTAATTATGACTTAGTGATTTTTTGAACGAAGTTAATGATTATTTGCACACATTTTAGTGTGTTTAGACTTAACTAAGTAGAGTTAGTTGAATTATGACTGCTGTGATAGAGTGAAAATACGTGTTAGTTAAAAACTAGGGCAAACCTTGGCTTATTGGTGATACGTAGTTATTCGGTGATATCTGGTTATTATCTCGATTTGTGGGCACAGTGAGGAGATAAAACCTATAAAATCATTACGAATTAATTCGGAACATCCGACAGTAGTTGATGGTGGTGATTTTATAGGTTTTATCTCCTCACTGTGCTCACAAATCGAGATAATAACCAGATATCACCGAATAACTACGTATCACCAATAAGCCAAGGTTTGCCCTTCTTACTATATATATTTTTTTGGATTCTGATTAATATTTTAGGAACAAATTAAATCACGTCATTTCAAATTTTGCAAACACTTTATTAAAATAAAATAAACATCAAATCAAATTAAAATGGCCTCTAATTATATTAAAATCATCATTAGAAAATCCATAAAAATTAACATGGTCTTCCTAAAATAGCTTTTTTTAGGTACGCATCACAGTCACTCTTCGTCCTCGTCGTCTGTTTCTGTGACATCAGGCTCACACAATCTGTCAATAACTGTCTTATTGGTCGGCAGACTTTGGTACCATGAATGAAGCTCTCGAGGAATAACTCCCTTAGTGCATACATTTAAGAGATCTTTTTTTTTTCGCCTCAGATATAGGCAATGCCTGTGGATATGCCTTTGGAATGGGATAGTCTTTTATCTTATTGATCCAGTACTCGGCGTCGTCATGGTTGTCTGGTTCATCAGGTACACGCCCCTTGCGCCTCTTTGTGCGTCTCAGCGGCTTTGGCGGGCCATCGTAAATCTGTTGGACATTAAATTCAGAGTAGGGGCCCTCATGGCTGTAGCGAAATTTGACTACACGAGGACGCTGCTTCTCAAATCTGAGACACTTAAATTTAAGCCACGCCAATTTGTTGCCATCAGTGTCGTGTGTTGTATTTCTAACGAAAGCTTTATTCAACGCCCTGACATCGAGCATTTCGTCGTGAAGTAACTCTTTTACGACGTATGGTGGAGCATTTGTACCTTTATCAAAATGACAACACTGACAACCAATAATGAAAGCCGCTAGAAATTTCATGTCGTTCTCACTATGACTAGGTACCTACAGTCACCGGCAGTAGTATCTTCCGACAATAAGGCCGCAAAAATATGTGACGCGCTCTTATTTGTAGGGTTAGAAGAGCGAGTCACATATTTTTGCCGCCTTCATGTAGGAAGATACTATTGCCGGTGACTGTACGAAGTGTGGAAGGAATTGAATTTCGTAACCGTATATTACTTGAATGCGGATTATTATATTTGAGTAAATAATTGAATAAACATGTAATGGTTGTTGTATAGTATGTAAAAAAGCATATTGTTATTAGGCACACACACCGGCAAGCCTTAGTCATCACACCGATATATACCTGATGAACCAGACAACCATGACGACGCCGAGTACTGGATCAATAAGATAAAAGACTATCCCATTCCAAAGGCATATCCACAGGCGTTACCTATATCTGAGGCGAAAAAAAAAAGATCTCTTAAATGTATGCACTAAGGGAGTTATTCCTCGAGAGCTTCATTCATGGTACCAAAGTCTGCCGACCAATAAGACAGTTATTGACAGATTGTGTGAGCCTGATGTCACAGAAACAGACGACGAGGACGAAGAGTGACTGTGATGCGTACCTAAAAAAAGCTATTTTAGGAAGACCATGTTAATTTTTGTGGATTTTATAATGATGACTTTAATATAATTAGAGGCCATTTTAATTTGATTTGATGTTTATTTTATTTTAATAAAGTGTTTGCAAAATTTGAAATGACGTGATTTAATTTGTTCCTAAAATATTAATCAGAATCCAAAAAAATATATATAGTAAGTAGGGCAAACCTTGGCTTCTTGGTGATACGTAGTTATTCGGTGATATCTGGTTATTATCTCGATTTGTGAGCACAGTGAGGAGATAAAACCTATAAAATCACCAGCATCAACTGCTGTCGGATGTTCCGAATTAATTCGTAATGATTTTATAGGTTTTATCCTCACTGTGCCCACAAATCGAGATAATAACCAGATATCACCGAATAACTACGTATCACCAATAAGCCAAGGTTTGCCCTAGTTTGCTCATGCGCAACGACTGGCCGGAGGACGCGGCGGGGGGAGTCGCGTCGGTGCGGTATCGGTGCGGGGGCCCGCGGCACTGGCCGAAAAGTCACTAACTTGCGAGCGAAATTCAATCAAATCACGTCGGAGTACAGTACAGTCTTTATTCTAAAATTAATTAAATATGATTAGTTATTGTATTCTACATTTTTTTGTAGGGTTAAACTCATTAAAACTGTTTAATTAATTATCGTTTTGGTTAAATGATGTACATTGCCTTACAACTATAAATAAAAAATAACTAAACAGAGTTAGTTAATTTTCGCTTTCACACTTTTGACATACCAGGTATTCTAAAAGTAACTAAGTATATTAAGTGACTTTTTGAATGAGGTTCTTCGTGGTTAAATCGTTTAGTAATAGTTTGGGAAAAATAACTAAAATGACTTAGGTACGCTCATAAATAAGTTCAAAGAAGTATAAAAAAGTATAAAAGAATTAGGTATTTTTCGACTAAAATATTGAATCCGAGGTGGGTTTTTAGTTAGTTCTTTAACTTTGTAAAATTAGAACTATGATCTCTATGGCTACCGCAATAAGACTCAAATTTGCAGAAAAAAAATGCGATTTTGATGACATATCATATACAAGTAAATTTTGGCCATTTTGTGATTTGGTGACTTTTCGCTCTACGGCGACGATATTGACTGTCATCGATGGCTTCTACCTCTAACATCAATAATATGACGGGTTAACCCTTTCGCTGACAGTGGTCCGCCTGTCGACGTACTGTCAGTCTGTCACTGAGAATATATACGGATATGTCTTTTCTGCGGCAGTGGTTCGGATGTCGACGTAGTGTCAGCGAATAGGCAGCTCCCATTAGATTGCGGCACTTTCGCAAATGGCTAGTGAGTCCAACGCGAGAGCGTATTGACTTGTTATTTGCGTTTTGTATCGACAGTATAATTACGCAAAAACTAACCATGACTATTACAAGCTGCATAAAAAAGTCAATTACTTAATTGTTTACGCTTCCTTGCGTATCGCAGTTATCTGTCGCACTAATACAAAAGAGCGATACGCCACCCAGCTCGAACGATGGCTTCGTATCTACTCGCCCAACATGACCACCACTAACATGTTTTGGTACTCCCACAATAGGCTGATCCATAGAAATATAACTAATATAAGAAACAGCCAAATTTTTTTGCGATTTCAGCATTGGTTCCATTATAAAAGTTGTTTATTATTACCTCAAAAGTCAGTATGCAAAGTTTGAACGGTCCTTTTTATTGGGTTGGTAAGAAAGTAATGAGCGATCGATTGAATTCCACATAAAATTTTTGAGAGAGTTCTAGAATCTTCTATG